>NW_028230437.1:22145883-22510883 GCF_043228905.1 Azolla caroliniana
CTCCGCCTATGCATTTCCTGTATATATGTTCCCCAAGTCCTAGTACTCTATTTTATTCTCTTTCTTGTATATTGCCTCAGATGTGGTATGCATCAGATTGATTGTGGTTTTTCATGACTCTTACGTGTGACAGAGTCTCAAATCCTTGGTGTCTCCTTTTGCCCAATCGCGTGCTCAGGTTTTTAATGCAGTTTTGTGTATTTTGGCTTATATACTTGCATGCGAATGTCTTCATGGATTCGGCATATTTTCTCATCAAGAACAACTATGACTATTTATTTCTTTTTGCAATAGTTTATGTTTTCCGTCTGATGGCATTATGTAACAATACTCTTGCATTAATATCAAGTTTCTATTATTTATGGAAATGTATGGTATGGTTTGGGCATATTTGCTGACAAAATGACATTATGTGGCATGCTTCTATGTGTTATTATATAATGAGATTGATTTCAAAATAAGGTTGATTATATGTTACTATATAATTGATGCACACTGTTGAAGACATATGGGTTACTGTTTGGGCCATATGTAGAGCATTTACTTGTCATGTGAGTGCTTTACCTTCCTTGAAGGTAGTATTGGCCAGGGCTGAAAACTCATACCTTATATCACAATGGTGTTCATTTCCATGAAGATGAACACATTAAGAGCTTTTAAGCATATACATTATATACTAAATACTGTTGAACATGGTAACCTTGTTTTCTTCCTGTGTAACTCATCTTTCTTCCACTGTTTCTATTTCTCCTTCTCTTTCTCTCTTACAGGGCAAAGGTGTTGGAAATAAAAGGAAAAAAAGAACCTCTTGACATAACAATTGGTCTTCTGAAGAGATCATAGTGATGCCAATGGCTATGGCATCTCAAGCTTCTTCTGCTACCTGTACACAATATCTTTTCTCCTCTCGTCAGAGCCATTTAGCTTCTTCAAAAACGAAGCAGAACCTATCCACATATAAGAACTCATCTTCTTTGCGTTGCGAAAACATAGGGGATGGCAGAAAGCTTGCTTCTTTCATTGGTATGTGGGAATCTCCTTTATGCATATTTACATAAATGTACTGTCTTTCTTCATATGAATGTTCATATGCACATGACGCCTTTCTGTACATGTATACACAATCTTCTTTATCTGTATATGTACAAACTTCATCACCTATTTATAGTTTCATGTGTATGTATGTCTTCTTTATTCCATGTGTTTGTCTTTTTATCTATATCTATGCACATATGCACGTTTCTCATGCACATATCTTTTGTTATAATTCTTTGTGATATATATGTACCAATATTCAATGTTGGAAGTTACAGGTTTGGTCTCAAAACCACTGCATTGCAGAAGGAAAGTAATAATGATTCCTGATGCTATTGTTACTGGAAGTGAGAAGGTATAACTCGTTATTCTTTCACACATGAAATTTAAAGGGATATTCTTCTGTTCATTGTGAAATGCATTTTTATGGTATAAATTCATTCATATTGTCAATCTAAATAGAATTTTAAGCAAGGGCACTTATGTATTAGTTCATCATAACCTAGATCGTATCATTACCTCAGAATCGAGCACAAGATGCTTCTCCCTGGTTTATATTTATTGTGTATTTATCTTCTGCATTGCTTGTATCAATTGTCCCTATATTATTGTAATTTGAACGCAGCTTAGTTACATAATGTATATCTAAGGCACAGTTTGATCTTGCTTTATTTTACTGCACTACTCCAAGTTTTTTTGTTTAGAGATGCTAAAATAGACTTCTTTTGTCTTTCTCTCTCCTTGGAGACATCTTTGTCGGAGATCTTTAGAAGGCAGAGTTTTTTGTCCATTAAGGCTCAAAATGTTAAGTGCTTAGCTAACGAGTTATCTGGTACCCAGACAGTTTTATTAATTTTGTTATATCTATTTTAGTTTGTGGTGATGATACAACATGTCAAGATATAATCTTTCATTCAATCTAACAGGCCTTTTTTCCCGCTTAAAACATCTTATTTCAAGATATAATCTCTCATTCAATCTCATTGGCAATATAATCTTTCATTCAATCTAATAGGCCTTTTTCCCTCTTAAAACATCTTATTTGAAGATATAATCTCACATTCAATCTCATTGCTCATTTTGGCATCTTAAACATATTCATTCATTTATTTATTCTCTATGGATTTATAATGATATACTATGGATTTACACCATATCTACATACATCATCAAGTATTTTACACAGAATGTACATGCCATATACACATACTATTCAAGTTTATACTATGCAAATGTACACATTTTCTCCTACAACATGAAAACACAGTGAATCAATGTATGTTGCCTTGGTGTAAGATAACTGAACAATGTTATTGCATGGTTTTTGAATTGTCTCTGCAATTATCGGTAAATGAGTCCTGCTCATCTTTTCATGTAATATTTATGAACATGATTTCTTGGTGTTATCAGAGTGTTGAAGCTGTTCCGAAGCTCATGTGCAACAATCAAGTAGTCCATTACTTTAGGACACCATTCCTTTCAGAAAGTTCAGTTGTTGAACTACTAAAACAAGTATTTTTTTGGTTGATGTTAAATACATTCTGTACAGATTTGCAGAGAATTTAATGTCTCACTCCATTGATCTGCTATTTCTCAGGCACAAGAAAAAATCTCTCTTCATATTCACTCAATAGAAACAGAACAGGTAAATATAATTTATTTACTCCATCATAGTCTCTCTAGTATTTCTATATCATGTGATTGTTGTCAAATTTGCTCGCGTAGTGTTTCAATGTTGGCCTTAGCTCAGATATTCCTATGAAAAAGCTGGAGGTTCTAAAATGGTTGTTGAGAGAAACGTTTGAGCCTGATCGATTGCAAAGTGCAAGTATCTTGGAAAAACATAAATCCGCTGGTAAAATTTACTAATTTCTAGACACAAATATTTCTATATTTTATCACCTGTTATGATTTTGTTTTTCATTCACAAATATTATTTGTGATGTATTATGTGCTGTTAGGTGGGGGGCCGATGGATGGTTCTGTGTCTTATGTAGTTGAAGTGGGTCCTCGCCTCTCTTTTACTACTGCATGGTCTGCAAATGCTGTCTCAATATGCAAAGCATGTGGCCTGAATGAGGTGTATCGTATTGAACGCTCACGTCGATATAAGCTATTGGTTGATGGTGATGAAGCACCTCTGGATTCAAGTCAACTTGATCAATTTGCTTCGTTGGTGAGATTTTGACTTATTATCAAACCTCACATACCTCTTAACTTTTCAATCATGTGGAGACACCTGATGTTATTAAATTTAACCATCATTGTACAGGTGCATGATAGGATGACAGAGTGTGTTTATGCATCAAAGCTTACATCTTTTGAAACAAGTGCCATACCAGAACCAGTTTATCAAGTACCAGTCATGAAGGTAATTCGAGCATAAGTGATTGTGAAAAGATATGACTAATATGATTAATCATTTTTAACTATCTGAATTCTTAATGTTGAGTTGCTTTCTTGCTCATTCAAGAGGGGAAGAAAAGCTCTGGAGGAAATCAATAAAGAACTAGGTCTTGCTTTTGATGAATTTGACCTTGAGGTAATAAACATTTGAAAGACCCACTTTATTTAACTATGATGGCAATGTTCAGAGACATTACATGCTAGAAATGCCATGGACATGTAGTAAACATTGACTGTTGGTACATTTAGACAGGAAAAGAGAACTATTTAGATTTATGCTATATTGAATGCATGTAGTTATCATCTTAATTTCACTGGCCAAAGTCATGTAAATAAGTAAACTAATTAAATTTCTGTTTATGATCTGCATTTACCTATAAACATACTAGTTTCCAATCCTTATTATTTTTTCTATCATTTTTCATATGTTGCATAGCAGCTAATTTTTACTCATGGTTCTACATTTATGCAGTACTATACTGACCTATTCTGTAATGACATCAAACGTGACCCCACAAATGTTGAGTTATTTGACATAGCTCAATCTAACAGTGAACATAGCAGACATTGGTTCTTTAAGGTAGCCGTGTACTTGACAATATGAGTTCTACCACAAAATCCTTCTTTGTACATTCATGCATGATACATTTTTTTGTTATTGCTACCAGGGTGAACTTGTTATTGATGGAAAAGTTGTTCCGAATTCACTAATGGACCTTGTTAAAGACACACTCAGAGCAAATCCAGCAAATTCTGTGATAGGGTTTAATGATAACTCAAGGTATGATGTAAGTTTGTGAGTTGATGATATAATAATGATGGGGTATTGAATCACAGATTTTATGCAAATTCTTGTAGTGCCATAAAAGGTTTCACAGTGGAATTATTGCGTCCAACAAATCCTGGTTTTCCCTCTTCTCTTGAGACGTGTATTCGTGATCTTGACATCTTATTCACTGCTGAAACACATAATTTTCCTTGTGCAGTATGTGCTTCTAGTTTCTCTCACATAAGGTTGAGTTATTTTACAAGATCCTTGCTTCGATATTTCATGCCCTTTTGCTTTCTATAAATATAGGTCGCACCCTTCCCTGGTGCTGAAACAGGTGCTGGAGGGCGGATAAGAGACACTCATGCCACAGGCACTGGGTCTTTAGTAGTGGCATCAACTGCTGGATATTGTGTTGGAAATCTTCAGGTAAAGATCAAAATGTTGTCCCAGTATGTTTTTCTGAAACTGCCTTGAAATTTTGAAACTAAAATAAAAGCTATTGAAGTATAACTTATTCTGAATATCCTGTGTAGCTTGATGATACTTTCAGTCCATGGGAAAATTCAAGCTTTGTCTACCCACAGAACTTAGCTTCTCCACTTCAGGTGTGAGTGGTTTATATGTTTGCATCTTAAACCGAATGCTGATTTTGGTCATGCTATGCATGTAGACTTTTATAGTTTTTTACTCTTAAGAGGCATTCACTCTAAAACAAAAGAGTACATTTGTGTGTGATTCCTTGCTACTGATTTAGAAGACTGTTTCAGCAAAGCCAGTGTTAAACCCTACATAAGATTTTCAAGAAAATGATGTTTTTCTACAGATTCTGATTGATGCAAGTAATGGTGCTTCTGACTATGGTAATAAATTTGGTGAACCATTGATTCAGGTTAGTGAACCATTAATAGAAGCATCAACAATATATATGGCAGTATGCAAGTTGTGTCCATAAATGTTAGGCTTTTAAGTAAACAATATATTTTAGGGCTTCACAAGAACTTTTGGGATGAGATTGCCAAATGGAGAACGCCGAGAATGGGTCAAACCAATCATGTTCAGTGCAGGCATTGGGCAGGTGTCCAACGTGTGCCTCTTTTCAGTTTAACCTGCACATACATTTCAGAATTTCATTCTAATCAATTTCAAGTTTTAACATTTTCCAGATTGACCATGAACATGTGAAGAAAGGAGAACCTGAGTTGGGTATGCTTGTAGTAAAGGTTTGAACATGCATGCGTTTTTCCTCATGGTTATTCTTTGAGATTCATGAGGAAATATGAATCCTTTACAAATGAACAGATTGGGGGCCCAGCGTACCGAATTGGCATGGGAGGAGGGGCAGCATCTAGTATGGTCAGTGTTGATTAGATTATATGCACTCTAGGCTCGTTTACATTATTTTTTGTAGCACATATTTGCAGATTTCATGTTTTTACAATACTGCAGCAGCCTTGTAGAGTGTAAAATTTGGCACACATTTCATGTTTTGTAAATGAGAATGGGGTATCTAGATAATCTTTTTGTACTGGTTGTGTGTGTGATTCACTAGCTATAAATTTTTTGACTTTGATAAACTTTTGATTGTCTCTGTATGGAGCACAAATTTTGCCTCTTGTTGATATCAATGAACTCAAAATGCACATGAACTTCTGGATAATTCTGGATAAATGTTCATTTTTGCATGCATCTAAATTCTATCTCTCATGCTAATCATTGTTATCTTTCAGGTAAGTGGTCAGAATGATGCGCAGTTAGATTTTAATGCAGTTCAGAGAGGAGATGCGGAGATGGCTCAAAAACTGTACCGAGTCATAAGGGCATGTGTAGAGATGGGCAAAGATAATCCAATAATAAGCATTCATGATCAAGGTGCAGGAGGGAACTGCAATGTTGTTAAGGAGATCATTTACCCCATGGTGAGTATACAATAGGAGCACAGTTCAAACAGTTTTAGAACAATTGCTGGTTTAATAGTATTTTGGTAATGAATGTGAAGGGTGCAGAAATAGATATAAGATCTATCGTGGTTGGGGACAATACACTCTCAGTTTTGGAGATATGGGGTGCTGAATATCAAGAGCAGGTTGATGATTATTGCTTTTTAAGTAGAGTTTCTGCTATAGAAAATTTGACAAGCCTTCATTCACATGCAATTTGTTTGGATTTTTGTTTTCACTATAGGATGCACTTCTTATCAAACCAGAGAATGAGAAGCGTCTTCGGTCAATATGTGACCGGGAGCGAGTTTCTATGGCTGTGATAGGACAGATAAGGTTATTTTTTTCTACTTTCCAGATGCTGTACTAAAAAATGTTTTCACTACCTGACTAGTTTGTTTTGGCAGTGGGGATGGAAAGATTATTTTAGTAGACTCTTTGGCAATTGCTGATGCTGCAGAAAGAGGCCTTCCTCCACCTATTCCTTCTGTAGATCTTCACCTTGAAAAAGTATGCAGCTTATAAAATAACTTTGATACCTAGCACAAAGTAAAGGCTAGATTCTTTTGAACCACCTTTTTTATGCTGATCTATATCCCTGATGATTTAAATATGTTTGGTATATGTATAAATTTTTTGTAGAGATACATTAGTCCATGAGGATTTATGGTACATTAACTCTGTTTGTATTATTTTATTTTTTGGATCAGATTCTTGGTGATATGCCAAGGAAGAGATTTGAATTTGTGCGAAGGCCACCTATGTGTGAGCCTTTGGACCTTGCACCTGATGTTACAATTATGGATGCTTTAAAGCGAGTGTTACACCTTCCCTCAGTTTGTTCAAAACGCTTCTTAACAACAAAGGTATATTTTCATGATGAATTTGCTTCACAGTAAAATGCAACGTATTGTGGCTTTGGATATTGGTGCATTCCCTGGTTATTTCATATTTTGTATCATGTGTAGGTTGACCGATGTGTAACTGGGCTGGTTGCACAACAGCAAACCGTTGGTCCGCTTCAGTTACCATTGTCAAATGTTGCAGTAATTGCCCAGGTTTGAAATGTGTTTCCATAATCTGAATCTTTATTTTTCATTTTAGATGTGATTCCTCTCTACCTCTGAAGGATGTTGTGACATTTGTTTATCTTCTTTGTCCTGAATGAACTTATATAATTCGTATTTCTCTTTAGTGTGTTGTATTCTGCCTATATCCAATGTCAATGTCAAAGTAATTGTTGAAAACTGGAGATTTCTAGAGTTTCATTCTCTATGGCTGCCGTTCAGCTGGACAGGCAGGCTTGCGGAAGGGGTTCAGAACTTTGGATCACATATTGACCCGCCGGGCCTTTATCGAGGAGGGTAGAGCCCATAATAAGAGGATTTATTGCTGCTTTGTGGATTTCCGAAAAGCCTTTGACACTGCCATGTGCTTGGCTTATGCAACGGCTAGAAGCCCTTGGTGTTCCTACAGATATGCGATGGGGAATCTATGAACTCTATGAATACGTGTCAAGAAAAGTGCGTTCTTCGAAGGTTTTGTCTGAGGTGATGGCTAGCACAATCGGAGTGAAGCAAGGATGCCTACTATCACCCATTCTCTTCAGTCTCTATATAGATGAGGTATTGCATTACATAGAGAGGTTCGGGGTTCGTGAGCATGCCTAGCTCCTACGCATACCTAGGAATAATATTTACAGGGCCTAGGTCCTCTATATGGGAGGTTGCTTGTGCCCAACTTTCTCGTGGATATGTAGCCCTTGGTGCTCTTGAAAGACAAGGTGCATATTTGCACCTCCAAGAGCCACGAACTAATCTGTGATTATTTGATACACTTGTTACACCTACTCTTCTCTATGGTGTAAAAACATGGAGACCAAGTCTTAACAAGGCAAATCATTGGAAAGATTTAGAGAGACCTTTAGTGTCAATGATTGCTTGCATGATAAGGAGCAAAGCAACGGTGCCCCATGATATAATCTGGGCAGAGATGGGAGTAGCCCCAGTAATCACTGAGGCATTGTTCCGATTAGTGACCTGTATCCAATGTCTTTGGGAGCTTCCTAAATGAACGTACCAAGGTTGGCACTTACGTCATTGAGACAACTGGCTGAAAATGGAGACATCCATTGTTGTTATGCTGAAATGCAACAATGGTTTGAATCACACGGCATAAACATAAATGCACTACTCCCGTTCCAATATAGCTTGGTCTTTCATCTAAACATGACCAAAGTGATAAAGAATAGAGTGATTTAAATTGATATTATTAACTTGGAAAACAAGATAACATGGATCGGCCCCAAAATTTCACTTGGTACGAAGATAGCCCACTACAAGACACACTTCTTACACACATCAGAGGATGGATTCATCGTCAGGCCACCTTATATGGACGTACATCTATCCTATGCGCTATGTAGTGTGATAGGGCAGTTGCAAACTTCATCACATCAATTAGAGATTGTGGTAGGCAGATATACACGAATTCCTCTAGAAGAAAGAATTTGCCAATTGTGTCATTAAGGAATGGAATCTGAAGAACACTATGTTTGTCACTGTAGTGTCTTTTATGAAATAAGAGGGAGATACCACTGCCTCTTTAAACAAGGATTTGGCCCACTACGCAAGGTAATGTAATATGAGGACCAAAGGTGCCTAAGGCTTTTCTTGCTAGAACTCAAGAGACATAGGGAAAAGTTGTTCGAGGACAATAGTACAACCACACAAGCTCATCCACAAAGAACAATCACAACTTTCTTTAGCCCCATCACTACTAATGGGCTACACAAATGGGCTCCTGACTAGGACATAACAAAGGGGTTACAATAGATTTGGCAATAACAATTTGTTGTGCACGTAGGCCTTGGCCCCATAGACCACACGACCTCACCACCCCCCACCCTTTTCATTGACAGATAAAGGCCATTATTTCCCGCCATCACAGGTTCTTCCCTTGCTTCAGGGACCTCTCCATTTTGGATTGACCTATGCTAGAGATCTTTCAAAGAAAAAAGTTATTATATATCTAACTTGAGAATCTTACATGTGGTATTTACCTTTATATTTACTTAGTAATATTTATTTTATTTTGATTTGTTCTCAAAGATGAGACAACAATTAAGATGTAATCTCTTGTTTGGTCTTATAGGCCATTTTGGCCTCTTAAAAGATGCTCATATATATCTGTCTTTCTTTCTATTGTAAATGGACATGCATTTTAAATTCGAGGCATATTTCTGTAGTTATGGTTTGAAGTGGAATGACTTTTTGAAGTTATCTTACTTTAAGTAAGCCCTTAGGAATTGATAAAACTGATAAATGGTCTATTTTGCAGACATATAAGGGTCTAACTGGTGGTGCTTGTGCTATTGGTGAACAGCCTATCAAGGTTCTCATCTTCTTGTATGGTGTTTATTGTACGTTAACTCGATTTATAACTGTAACATTTGTTGGGTGTATTTTGTGAATAGGGTCTGTTAGATCCCAGCGCAATGGCAAGGCTGGCAATAGGTGAAGCCCTGACCAATCTTGTATGGGCAAAGGTAAATAACTGGGGCATTATATCAGGTCTACATGTTAAATGAAATTTATAGAGCTAATTAGTTTTATTATTACAGATAACTGCACTTGAAGATGTTAAGGCTAGTGGAAATTGGATGTATGCTGCCAAAGTGGATGGTGAGGGTGCTTCTATGTATGATGCTGCAGTTGCCCTTCGGGATGCCATGATTGAGCTTAAAGTAGCTATAGATGGAGGAAAAGATAGTCTATCTATGGCTGCCCAGGCAGGTGGAGAATTGGTAAAAGCACCAGGTGACTTAGTTATAAGTGTATATGCGACGTGCCCTGATATCACTAAGACAGTAACACCTGATTTGAAGGTTAGCATTGGGAAATCTTAAAATGTGTCAGATATAATTTGTCCATCAAACTAACATAATATTCATTTGCTTCATTTTATAGCTTGGGGATGGGGGAGTTATTTTGTTCATAGATCTAGCCAAAGGAAAGCGTCGTCTCGGAGGTTCTGCCTTTGCACAAGTTTTTGATCAGGTACATGATAGCACGTGCTTTCATTTGAAAAGTTGCTCATTGTAAACTAACTATAGCTTGATACATGGTTCTGCAGATAGGCAATGTTTGCCCAGATATAGATGATGTACCTTACCTTGGCAAAGTCTTCTCAGTGGTACAGGTAACACGCATTTTGTTTCACCTATAGATAGACCAAGATTACGTGGCAGATGCATTACCTTGATATGCTTGTCTTTTAGGGGCTTCTTGATAAAAGAGTAATTTCAGCTGGACATGATATAAGCGATGGGGGTATAGTTGTTGCATTGTTAGAAATGGCATTTTCTGGAAACTGTGGGCTGAGAGTATGTTTGCCTGCACCTGTTGATGGCCAACCTTCTGATATTTCCCTATTCGAGGCATTGTTTTCAGAGGAGCTAGGTCTTCTTCTTGAGGTTCAGATCTGGAAGTGCTTATATTGCTGTCTTGTTCTTGTTGTATCCTCTAATGCTGAATGTTATAATGATGAGGGATATATGTATGCATGTTTGCGTTTAGGTTGATCAGAGATTACAGGATCAAGTCATTACTGAACTTGTGGCAGCTGGAGTTTCTGCATCTGTGATTGGCAGTGTTACATCTACACCAGTCATTAGTATTTCAGTTGATGGTCATGAATGTGTAAAAGGCTCAACCATGGAGCTCAGGGACATGTGGGAAGAAACAAGTTTTAATCTGGAGATGTTGCAAAGGTTGAACTCATGTGTTGAAGCAGAAAAAGAGGGTTTGAAATACAGGACTACACCTCAATGGAAATTGCCATTTATTCCTACACAGACAGCTGAGAAATTCTTAGTTTCTGAAGTCAAACCAAAAGTGGCTATTATTAGAGAAGAAGGTAGCAATAGTGATCGTGAGATGTCAGCAATGGTACATGCTGCTGGTTTTGAGCCTTGGGACATCAGTATGTCAGATATACTATCAGAAAAGATTAGTTTGGAAAAGTTCAGAGGAGTGGTCTTTGTTGGGGGTTTTAGCTACGCTGATGTGCTGGATTCTGGCAAAGGCTGGGCAGCAAGCATTAGATTCAATGATGCTCTCTTAAAACAGGTATTGGAACACCTTTCTTTCAAGTAAATGTTTGTTGGATTCTCTTTAAAAAGTATGTTTCTCATAAGCTTAATTTTGTGTACAAAACTTGGACATCATGGTAAGTATTCAAAACTTAGAGGGGTATTTTGGTAAGAAAGACTGCCGTTTTTGGATATTTATGATAGCACTCCCAAATTTAAAATAATTACTGGAATACCCCTTTAGCTCAAAATTGATTACAGAGGCACTTGTTCAAATTTAAGAACTTACGGTTATAGTAAATGGGTAACAAATCCAGGGTATTCTGGTGTTTTTCCCTTTGATGTATGCTCATGTCAATTGAGACACTGGTTTTCCTTCCATGAACGTAGTTTGAAGACTTCTACGAACGACCTGATACATTCAGCCTCGGTGTCTGTAATGGCTGCCAATTGATGGCCCTTCTGGGGTGGATTCCTGGCATCGGTACAGATGATATATCACAACCACGATTCATTCACAATGAATCAGGACGCTTCGAATGTCGATTCAGCTCTGTAACAATACAAAAATCTCCTGCGATAATGTTTGAAGGCATGGATGGGTTGACTACTGGCATTTGGATAGCTCATGGGGAAGGGAGAGCCCTTTTCCCGGATGAGGGTGTGTTGGAGAGAGTAATTAAATCAGAGTTGGCACCACTGAGGTATTGTAATGATAATGGTGATGTGACTGAGGCGTATCCATTCAATCCCAATGGATCACCTTTGGGGATTGCTGCTTTATGTTCCCCGGATGGTAGGCACTTGGCAATGATGCCGCATCCTGAGAGATGTTTCCTCATGTGGCAATACCCTTGGTATCCAAAGGAATGGGAGTCTCTGGATGTGAGTCCGTGGCTTCGAATGTTCCAGAATGCTCGAGAGTGGTGTGAACGAGAGGAGAGGTAAAACACTATTATTACCCAAGGTATGGAGAAATCATTTCTTCTATGAAGTACCACTTTATTTGCTATCTTTGTTCTTTTGCTGGTTATGTCTTCTGGTTGGAACATGACTTTTTTCGAATTTTAATTGGGTAATCCATAGAGTGAGTTTGTATTTCTTCTATTGAGGAATTAAAATTCACATCCAGAAAAATCTGGGTGTAATCATGCTAGTAAAAGAGTGGCACTAGCATATGATTGAGAGAAAATTGAAAGACAAAGAAGTCTGCCTACACAACTATGTATTTTGATGATCAAAAGTGCACTACACAATAATAAGGTGGTTTCTTGTAAAACCTCAGTTACATAATATACTAAAGCTATCACCTTAGGAGTTTTGAGAGAAGCATCATTTCATCAAAGGAAGTGAAAAATGCTTTGTTAACCTAATCACGTCGTTTTGCTTTAGAGAAATTTGAGAATCTTACAGAATCAATACATATTGTCAGCGAGAATGTAACTAAGATAAATGAATGTTGATGATATTTCTATTTCATACCATACAATCTCACTATCTTTCTAGTATTTTGCATTTGAATTACCTTAATATCAACTTCATTCAAAATCATCAGTATCTCCTTGTTAGTATTGATGATGCATATATATGATTTTCTTTAGACTGTTTTGGGTTGTTAAAGTTCATAGGTATCACTTGTCAAGTTGGAAGTTCACTCGTGAGCACAAGTGTAGTGCTTGTCCATCAACCACTATCAGAGATGGAGTAGAGCAATTGCTTGTCCGATCCAAATAGGCATTGGTTGACAACAAAGGTTTCTGCTAATGTATGTTTCTAGTATTTTGCATTTGAATGACCTTAATATCTCCTTGTTAGTATTGATGATGTATGAATATGTCTTTCTTTAGACTGTTTTGGCTCGCTAAATCTCATAGATATCCATTGTCAAATTGGAAGTTCTCTTGTGAGTGCAAGCATAGTGCATGTCCATCAACCACTATCAGAGATGGAGTAGTAACTTGTTTGATGAAAGGCCTACCCTATTCACCAACTCAATTGCGTGGCTGAGCATGTACCAAAATCTCGTATGGAAAGTGCACCACTGAAAGTTCTCATATTGTTGTATACTAGCTTTGATCCATTTTGTAGGACCTTCAAGAATGCCTCTCATTTTCTAAAATGCATAATACAAACCACATCCACGGGCAAGCCCAAGCCCAAGCTTATTTTCGTTTATGAAACTCTAGATGCAATTCATGCTCTTTCCATGTTAGAAAATCACTAAAGAACCATGCCTTAAGAAAATGGACAAAAACATCCATTGCACAACATTTTATTGCATCCAAGGCTATCCAAATATACTCTTGTGCACATGTAGCCCTATCCCAAGTACGGTAAGAAATCATACTCATATAGAATGGGACTTGATTAGAGTGATGGATGAAATAATTATCTATCCAAGTTGGATGGATTTGCTTGATGGCTAGGTTGACTTGTTTGACATCGGTTTGCTATAAAACTTCCATAGCAACCTAGAAAAACCTATCTTCAAAGCATGATGCATGCGTTAAATTTCATAGCAAACACGGAACTTCATGGTTACACATTTTTAAATGTGCATGTTTCTATGTAGTGATTGGATTTTTGGGTGATGTTAATAGGTCAACAATTTTTAAGCTTGCATCAATGAAAAAAGTTAATTCTTCACAATTGGTTTGATTGCTCATGCAATGAATCATATTAAGAATATAAGTTAGAAAACAACAACCCAATCCAAATTTCTTGTAAAAAGATATAATTGAACAAGCTACCTTGTAAATAACTTGCAGGCCTTGTATAGAAAATCAAGCCATAGGGCTGAGAAATGAATATTGTTATGTAGTTTGAACACTTGACAAACATTGGGTGTCAAATGTAGAACACTTGAAAAATTGGTTCAACCACACCATTCCAGATGTAAAACCAATATTTTGAAAAACATGGGGCTCAAATAAAATATGATAGTCATCCATGGACAAGATTTATTAGGTGGAGCAACTCATGCAAATTTGCCAATGTAGCATTGTGAAAATATAAGCAAACAATATAAGGGATTTTGGTATCCAAACCTGGATAGTGATGGATTAAATGAAATTGAAAATTTATGTATGTAGCTAGGTTTTGTCAACTTGGTTGGAGCTCCCTTTATAAACTAAATAGCATGTAGTTCAAAATGTGTGCATACATTATCATACAAAAGTATTAAACTCTTCCTTGTACATTATCATACAAATTGAAAGGTTTATGGTGTCTTCCTCCTAGATTATCATTTACTAAAAGAAAGATTATTATTTCTGCATGGTACAACATTATTTGTTTCGATATGGCCAATGTTCCATTTGCATCGTTGAATCCTTTTTGGATTGCGACTCCATTGAATCATTGTTGTTGCGAAGATGCATGTGTGTGAAATGGGAGTGGGACTATTGGGGATTTGAACCAATGCATAGAGCTAAGATTCACATTTTAAATTCCATCATGCTCCTCATGGATCATTATGAGCCCTTTAGCATGAAGCTCTAGAGTCCTTTCTTCAAATTGAAGGCAATTTCACGTATCTTCCTGCTCTATACTCATATATCTTGGACATAAATATGATTGACCTAATTCTAGTCCTAAGTATTTTATTCTATTACAGAAAGGGAATGTGCACGAGTTGCACGTCTAGATAGAATAACTAGCGTCTTCCGGTTACATTTCAATTATGGTTTAGGGAGATGCGCGAAATCTCAACGAAATACTTGCTACTAAGTTTTGTGTACAAACTAGAGCATTTCACACTCATATATCTTGGACATAAACTTGATTAACCTAATTTTGTTTTTAGGTATTTTATTCTACTACAGAAAGGAGGTGTGTGCGAGTTGCATGTCTAGATAGGATAACTAGTGTCTTCCAATTGCACTTCATTAGTGCAAAACCTAAACGGAATTCTCGCTACTAAGTTTTGCGTACAAACTAGAGCATTTCACACTCATATATCTTGGACATAAACTTGATTAACCTAATTTTGTTCTTAGGTATTTTATTCTACTACACAAAGGGTGTGTGTGCGAGTTGCATGTCTAGATAGGATAACTAGTGTTTTCCAGTTGCACTTCATTAGTGCAAAACCTAAACGGAATTCTTGCTACTAAGTTTTGCGTAGGAACTAGAGCCTTTCTTACTCTTATATCTTGGACATAAACTTCATTAACCTAATTCTGGCCCTAGGTATTTTATTCTATTACAGAAAGCGAGCGTGTGCGAGTTGCATGTCTAGATAGGATAACTGGTGTGTTCCAGTTGTAGTTCAATTAGGGGTTAGGAAGAAGTGCAAAAACCTCAATGAAAAACTTGCTACTAAGTTTTGCGCCGGAACTAGAGCATTTCATTCTAATATATCTTGGATATAAATCCGATTAACTTAATTTTGGTCCTAGGTATTTTATTCTATTTTAGAAAGGGAGTGTGTGCAAGTTGCACGTCCGGATAGGATAACTGGTGTCTTCCAATTGAACTTTAATTAGGGATTCGGGAGATGTGCAAAACCTCAACGAAATTGCTACTAAGTTTTGCGCATGACCTTGAGCATTTCATTGGAATCAATAAAAACTTTCTAAATTTCTTCCAAGCCAAAAGGACAACCATAATCCTTGAATGATTACGACACTCATTGGAATCAACAGTTCACAAGAAATGTATTTTTGTAGGTATATATAAAAAAATATTGTTCATAATTCTAACTCAGATACAAGCAAAATGAAGTCTCGACTCTGTTACATGGAGTGCCTTGATCGGCAAATAGATCAGATAGAAGTAGTAATACATAAGAGATAAGAGAAATGTCCCGATAAAAAATGGCCACATCGCCTTTTCTTGCTGTTGATCTTATTCGCAACCTCGAGTTGCTCAATCAACACATTTGCTTTGTACCAAAATGGGATCGATGACAATGAGCTCTCTTATCCCTTTTATAGGCTACATGAACTCCATTTCCAAATAAAAATACTAAATCCTTCTTTTTGCATTTGAACCAAAATGGGATCGTAGACTATGAGCTTTCTTATCCCTTATATAGGCACTTGGAGATCCTCTCCGAAATACAAATAATAAATCCTTCTTCTAGCATGTACCTTGATTTTAACCATTGATATGCATCTATAGTTATGCCCCAAGGGGGCCTCCACTTGACACACTAAAGTCGACATATTGTCTCCGTAGGGTTTAAACCCTTGACCTTTTCATTTTGAGAGTAAGTTCTTGGCAATTGAACTATATCTTTTTGTTGTCTTGAGCCTCATCCAATCACATGTCTTTCTAGTCATACCTTTGTCCTAACCTTCAACCTTTCATAAACCTAGAGTTTGATGATCTTCTTCCCATGAGCACACCACATCATGACATTGTGTGGTTTTGTGCATTGATTGGGGATGACGCCTATGGCCGACAAGCTCGATGCATTTTGAAACTTACTCAATGCAAAATATTTTGGACGTACACCCACCATGACGATGATGTAGTTATCAAAGACATCATCTTCGCAACAAGCTCTAGTCCCTTAGTGAGGGAGATCAAATTAGGTTTGGTAGATTTGAACAAGTTATCAAATCACAACACCTTTGACAAATTCAGATTTGAGAATGAGCTCGTCTTTCAGGTAAACGTGGTCTACATGTAAGATGCAAGATTTGTTAGAGTATTGAAACAATGTGATGATTGGTCATTTTAGTGTCATGAAGGTCCTTGGACTTGTATAGTTAGATTTGTGATGGCCTTAATAATGGAAGTTATTCAACACATTTTTCATCTTGTGATGCTTATGCTTGGTTATTCAACAAGTTTGTCATATTGTGATGCTTATAGTTTGTTGAAAGGCCCCTACCATCACCCCTATAATAAACCTTCGGCCTCAATTCTACAATCACTTTTTGATCCTCAATAAACCTTGGGCCTCAATTCAACCTAAAATGTGCCCATTGCATCTACCTTATTTAGGCAGAGTATTATATACAATTGTACATTTACCAACATAAATATAGAGCTCGAAAATAGGTTGCATTGGCAGTGAAGATTATGCCTTATTGTTGCAACATCACATAGAACCAAGAAGTTGGCATCAAGTCCACCTATGCTCCCATCTTATCAACATGGCGAACACATTTCATTGGTTTCTAATTGGCTCATCTAAAGACATTGTTGAGAGAAGTTGTCTTAAAAACAACGAAATTCAAACTTTGCTACATCCAATTTTTGGTTGTCTATCCTCAGAGGAGTTTCAATGAATGTAGAGAACAGTGAGGACATGATCTTGATGTGATACACCAAATTTTGTATAGCCTTGTATATACTATTACTCCATTTATTGATTAATTGCTATTATTTTTCGCTTACTACTCTATTTTGTAGATATTTGATTTACATTTAGGGATCACCACTAGGATGCGTGTTGTAACACCTATGCAATTGTTATAAACTAGTTTTGAGGCAAAATAGAAAACCAAATTCTAAATTCAAGTTTTGTACATCCTTTGATGCTCATACTAATTTGTGGTTTCCTCTCAATGTATATAAACTAGGAAAGGCTCTTTAGGAATGTTTGACTTCTATTGCTCAAGAAGATTCCAAAGTTGACCTACTAAAAAAAAGGCACATTAAGTCATATTTAAATGTGGAATGGGCACAATTTAACTTGATAATAAACTAAGTTGAAGTTTTATTTCATCATTAGTACCATTAAGTGCTTTCGTACTATCATTTACTCATCAGATGTCTTGCAAATATATTTATGATCAATGAGTAAAAGACAATGAAAGTTAGTCCAAGGACGAATGCATTATTGACACGTTGGACTCACTTACATAACTAGATATTGGCCTTTAGAAATTCAACCATAGATAAATAACAAAAAAGTATGTTAAAACAATAAAAAAGGTGGATAGGCTTGATGTCAAACATAAGAAAGCGTTCTTGAATTTGTAGAGGAGTAAGAGAGAAACAATGAAAAGGGAAGAAAAGAAGGTGCATACCTCGAATCAGATAGCACACGTGTTGAGCGAACGACATGATTGATATGAAATGACAAATACATCGTATTCAACTTTTAAACATTTCAACTTGTGGAAAGAATGCACATTCCTAATGGCCAAAAAAGAGACATGGATATTTTGCCTTTGGACGATCGTATATTTTGATAGTCCTTGGTAGCCTTTTGTTGTACTTCCAATTTATATCTACCCACCTCATACATTATAACACTAATTCCAAAAATAATATCATTTGTTTAATTGGAATAGCCAAAACTTTAGTAAATCCATGCTACGGAGCTAATGATTAATCTACACGTGCATAACGTTAGGTGACACAAAATGTTAACATACCATACACACTTGTCAAAGAATCCATGTTAAGGAGAAATGATTGGTATGGCGTTGTTGCATAAGATAAGAAGCTTCGAGAACAATTCCTATGATATTTTGTTCCACCATTATAATACTTGATTGCATCACATATAGATAGATAGACATAGAAGCCATATAAACCATCTACTATCTTCAAAGTATTTGTAGAAGTGAAAATAATAATCAAGTATTTGTGGGCGATAGTATTTGATCAATATATGCACAAAAATCCATATATAAATGGGAAGATTTAAGTTCACATAATTGCATTCTCATTAGGAAGCCAATAATCTATAGGCAATAGTACGAGGAAAATGATGTGTCTCAAATCAACAAAATTTTGATCTTATGGAATCTCTTCTTGTTGCATGGTGTCGAAGATGTGGCGTGGAGAGCATCTTCCATCCGATTCTTTTCCTTTTCTTATCATGTACTACTATATACTTCTTTTGGCCCACCTCCACCAACAATGTGTGCTCATGGGGAGTTATTGTTAGAAGAGTGCAAGACCAACCCGTTGTAATTGGCCATGTGTTAGTTGAAGTCTCAATGGATTTTGCATTCATTTGGCCACTTACAAGAGCACTCAAAATCTCATGTAATTCAGATTTGGGTGAACTGCCAAATGTTGGGCTTACAATCTCAACATTACCAAGTTCATTATTATTGTTGAAGGTAGTGTCTCTATAAACAGAGTTCGGGCTATAATTATCATCCACGCATATACCTCGCTTGATTCGTTGGGCATCATTCACGTGATAAACAACCCAAGGATGCCCTAGTGAAAAAGACAAAGCACAAACGTACAAACAAATTTAAAAAAATACACATGGAAGAGTGAGTGAGTAAGCACAAAAGTACAAACAAGATTTTAAATGCAGAAGAGATAGTATAAAGCTCCATACTTAGAGCTTGTTCAGGAGTTAATCTTGATTTGACATCAGAACGAAGCATTCCACTTATCAGATCTTTAGCTGAGGAGGATATATTGTCCCATGGTTCACTTGAAAAATCCAAGTGTCCTCCTTGAATTGCCTTAAGAATTGTGTGCCTTGTTGTCCCCCAGAAAGGCGGAACGCCAGAAAGCAATATATATAGAATTACACCCACACTCCACATATCGATCTCCTTTGAATACTCACCCTTTAACACCTCCGGTGCAATGTAATAGGTACTACCAGCTACATTGGAGAACTTTTGTCCTAAAAAGGCACAATATTGTCATGGTTTTAACATATCCTTAACAATTTTATATCACAATAACTTTTGCCCCTAAAAAGGCACAATATTATCATGGGTGACGATTTCTCAAATCAAAAGAAGACTAAAGACATCCCCCCCTATGTTACTTCACACACATTGCGCCAGATTAGAAACTAACACCATGACACCCTCAAGGCAAGGAAAGCACACACGGCTAGGTTCCACAGTGTGGAGCTCATAATGTCGAACAATGTAGGGTAACAAGAAGAAAAGTGTGTTTGCTTCCCACATGGGAATTGTCTTCTAAGACTTAAAGATTGTGGTCTATGTTTATATGTATATGTATATGTGTGTGTAAGTGTAAGTGTATGTGTATGTGTGCAATACAAGACTTTTGTTCAATGTGTCAACAATTTGCAATACCTGGAGAGAACTCGAGAGCCAGGCCAAAGTCGACGACCTTAATGGGAGAGCATTCGGACTCATCCACGAAGAGGATGTTCTCGGGTTTAAGGTCTCGGTGCATGACCCCGAAGCTATGGCAAAATCGGACGGCTTCCAACAAGCTCTTGATAATGTGGGCGGCTTGGGGCTCTTGATACCGCTTCTTCCGTAAGATACGGTCGAAGAGTTCACCCCCACGGCAGAGGTCAATGATGAGGTGGACGAACGAGGTGTCCTCGATGACTTGGTGGAGTCTGGCGATGAGACAAGATGAATTGTAACTGGAGTTGGGGATTGTTTCTATGCCGGACGAATCGGTGATAGGCGAGGTTTGCACACCGGATGAATCGGAGCTAGGGCTAGTACATGAATTGGAACTTGCTAGGCCAGTTCCCAATCCGGAGGAGATTGGTGAATCTGCCAAGCCAGACAAGCGGCACATGATCCGAACCTCTCGTTTAATGTCATCGTTAGTGACATTGACGCCCGGCGATTTCGGGATGGATTTGCATGCGAACGAAGATCCTGGCGATGATTTGCTCGTGCAGAGACGGGTCACTGATGATTGTCCACGGCCGAGCACGGGACCCAAGGTGTAGAGAGATGATAGTGGGGATGATGTGGTGGTGACCAATCCATCCCAGTGGCCATTGTGGCTGCCACAATCACTGAAGATCATCATATGATTGCCAGATTCATCATAACTAGGGTTTTCTGAGGAGGCCAATGGTAATGATGGGTCGTCCCTGGTATGAAAGATCCCACCTGATGAGGATATGGATTGATCACCACTACATTCTGCGGGAGATATTGCTGCTATCGATGCCAAAATCGCTAGATTTAAACAATTCCCCATCTTTCCATCCACGATTCTGTATATAATCATCACACACAAAAGAGAAAGATTAATGTGAAAAACGCACATTACTTAGAAATCGACCCATCCAATCCAGAATGCAAACAAAACAGAAAGAAGAAGTAGAAACCCACCTGGGGGATTTTGATCTCAGGATCAGAAACCCACGACTTCTTTGATCCGATTCAATTCCTATTTTTTTCTTGGCGAATGTCCAGATCAAATCGCCCACCTGCCCGCCCCCCCCCCCCTTCCTTTCCAAATTAGGAAAAGAAAGATCTGCTTAGATTTGTGTTCCAGAATCTTCCGTTTAGTTTTTTTTTTACAAAATCTCGTGTATTATGTGATTCTCTCTGATCGAAACAAATTTGCCTTATTTTCTCTCCTTAAGAAAACAGACATATTAATAAGATTCAGAAGAAGTTTGTATTGGTTTTAGAGGAGGACTCTGTGGTACATGTTGCTTCTGTTTTCTTCGTTCTTGTTAACAGAAGAGATATAGATAGGGAGGGGGAGAAGTAGGAAGGATTTGTAAGATTTGGGCACTTTCTTCTTATAAGAAAGACTACAGAAGAAGAAGAAGAAGAAGAAGAAGCTTGCTTTTGAGTGTGGTTTCCTTCTTGTCTTCTTTCATGTGCCAAAAAGAAAACAAACTTTTACCATCTACTTCACTTACTAATATCAACTAGCAGAACATGGATGGATCATAGAACTTAAAAAGAAGAGAGAGAGAGAGAGAGAGAGAGAGAGAGAGAGAGAGAGAGAGAGAGAGAGAGAGAGAGAGAGAGAGAGAGAGAGAGAGAGAGAGAGAGAGAGAGAGAGAGAGAGAGAGAGAGAGAGAGAGAGAGAGAGAGAGAGAGAGAGAGAGAGAGATGGCCTCGGACACATGCGGCTCCGGGATCTAATACCCCCCCGGGTTTCGGCCCTGTGATAGGTCAGTTAGAGCCAAGGTCGCCTGAATGCCGCCCATGCCCATGTCCAATGGCCCACCCCACTCGTGCTCGTAGAGTCACCGGGCCAATGATACCCTACCCTGCGTCTCACCCACCGTTCTCTTACAATTCGAGGGTTCCCATGATCATCTCTTGCAATTCAATCCTCATGAGGAATGTCACTCCCTATATGTATGTATGTATGCATGTATATATATTTATATTTAGTGCTCATGACAATCTAATGATCGGAAGATCCTCCGAGTATTTGTCTCCATGGAATGTTTGTATGATAGTTCGCGAGTCTACATAACTTTCCACTTAAAGAACATGAGCTCATCAAGAATCGGTTGATTGAAGCCTAACATACATTTTTATTTTTTTCTTTTCGGGGGATATGGGTGTGGTTGTATATATATATATATCATGCGTGACAAGTAACAATTTATAAATCGTCGATTAAATTACTCATCCTTAATGATCATGAATATTTGTAGGGGTTGAGATAAATGCCAATGCTTTCGTTTGATTGTGGGGTCCAAGATTAAGGTTGAGGTTTGTGGCGTCTCACACCTAGATGCTATGACAACAAGAAAATAAAATCATATTATTAGTAACCATGTAACTTGTGCATGACATATTGTGACAACACCATCGTTTGTTACCACCCACCACTATTTATTCTATAAAACCATGTACTCTACGTATAGGACAATGTTTGACATCCTCTCAAGATTACAAACTATTCCATTACGGGCAAGTAATATTTGAAGGATGTACTAATGAGAAAATAGTGTGTTATAGGCTATAGGTGGTTTTGTGAATTGAATAAAGAATATGCTAAAAGAGAGAATCTTTATTGTATTTTGGTGGGGGCTCGGCTCTCTCGATGCCATTTAATAAAGAATATACCAAAGATGGAAATATCATTGTAGAAAATGGGGGGGAAGGGATATAAAGTCAAATGATTGATCTTGGCATCATTACGATAATATGCAAAACTACATTGATCATGAAGTTTAATCTACAATTGAAATAACAAGATTTAATGGAAGAATCTAGATAAAAATATGCATACACTGAGGAAGTCTATGTAGCAATCATTGACTGCTTTGCTAAGAACCTAACCCAAGTGACAACAAAAAACAAAGAGTGAGAGGGTTACTAGGGACTTTCATGCCAAATTTTGATATTAATAGAAAGAGGAGCACATTGACATATGAGGACCACTCCGACATATAAGTGGAGATGGTTGCTAGGGAGTTTGTTTCTTGACTTGCCTTCACAGAGCTCGTCGATCCCAACCACACTATCATGCAAAGGGTATCATAACCTTGACTCTTATGCAAAAGTGGTTGTCCAGAGTTCATATTGACTATTGCTTATGGTAGATAAGAGTAAATTGGAGAACATATTTGTTCCTTTTTCTAATCTCCTTTAATTCCTTTGTGTACACTTATTTATATATTTGATCATGATCCAGATATGTCAAATGAGTGAAAACACATATTTGCAAATATATGGAGGGTCAATGGGCTACAATAAACTTCCAGTGATGTGAGTGAAATGCTTAGAAGGTGGTGAGAACACGTGCTCTCACACCAATATTAATTGAGAATCAAATGTTCATATGAAGCAATGGTAAAGAAGAATGCATGATTCATTCCCATGCCCATATAGAGTAACTAGGGGGAACCAATAAGGCAAATACATGAAAACTAAAAAACCAATTTCTCTTAGGCAAGAAAAATGGGCTACCAATCGTAAAGAAGAGGCTCGGGCAGAGGTTGAAACTCATGAAGCAAATGAAAAGTATCATCTTCTGATTGGGAGTTCAAAATGTACACGTTTAGGGCCCTCGTACCTAAAAGTAGCCTACTAGGGAGTTCAAAATGAGTTGTGGCATCGAGAAGGTTGCCAAGAAATAATAGGATATCAACAAGATGAAGCTATCCAAGTTGGCCTTTTCTCTTTACCTCTCAAGTTGGTAAGTGATTACTTAATCATGCCAATCCATATGACAAGTTTGATACTATCATGGAGTTAGAACATTGTTATCAATACTAGAAATTGGATCCAACAATATAGGAACAACAAAAGCTATTCTATTAGAATGAAACCAAAACGTCAACAACTCCTTTACTCTTCTATTCATGTGAGATGGCCATATAGTGCATGCCTAGGGGTTAGAAGAATAACCAAAATTCACCCCACTTGGCATTATTAACAAATGAATCATTGAGGTTTAATCCTACAAGACCTAAACCCACCAAGCATTAGATATGGAATGAAATTTTAAACAAGATCAACAATGCTCTTAAGCGTTTAGTTTTTTCTTTTGTTAAAGATTTTCTTCAATAGTATTAAGCTTTTAGCTTCTTCATTAGGGGAGGCATTGAAAATAAACCTATCGGTGGCACCCCAAATCTCTGATAAAGATAGCTTTTGTACTAAATATATCGAAGGTTTTCATCTACGTAGGTGAAGGTAACATCATGACTAAGTTGAAGTTGATTTATTGATGTTTTTTTGTTTTGGCAATTTACATATAAAACTCTTCCACAAATGGGTGAAAATTACCTAATCAAATATAATCAAGCTTTTTAGAAAAGAAGAAGAAGACATAATAGAATACCAAATCAAATATGATTGGAAAGTTAGGAACCAACAACGAACAAGAAAGTTATTGATGAAAATGAGAAAGTTAGGAAACAACAACCAACAAGAAAGTTGTTGATGAAATGTCTTCCAACCAGTGTTGGGCAAACTTCTAGACCCCACAAAAAGCTCCCTATTTCTCATTAAGTTAATTGGATTTTTCAAAATTTTCGATGCTCATTTTCCTACTAATCTACTTGTCATCTCATATATGCAACGAGAAATTATTTAATTTTATTTAATTATTCTTCTTAGTACAATTTCACAATTTAAGCCTCAAATAAGAAATCATAAAACTAGTGGAGTAGTTAATCTTGAAGGATCACATCCATCATATCTTGAGAGACCTTTATCTGATGTCTTCTTCTTCTTCTTTCATTGAGAGGCAACTTTTCACTTGATTCCCTCTCACTTGATTCCCTTCTTGATTTTTTCTACCTCGTCTTTGTATTGGGTTTTATAATTCTTTGGACTAGTTAGTAGCTGAATCACGTAGAAAGAGACCATACACACACACACACACACACACACACACACACACACACACACACACACACACACACACACACACGTGTCTAACTCCATACATGTCTAAATGCAAAGAAATATTAGGCCTACCTAAGTTTGGTTTACACGAAATACATTGAGAAACTTTGAGGAAAATTACCATTTCAAAACTGAACCTACATATATAGCTCAGTTCATGAGTATTTATGATAAAATAATGTTGAATATTTAGATATTCAATATTCAACATTCAACATTCAATGTAGTTGACAAGTTTCAGACGATTTTTTTGCTAAACTTCACTTTTTTGAACAACCATTCCTCGATATAATTTGTTAAACTTCACTTTTTTGAACGATTATTCCTCAATACGACAGGTGGCCTTATGTAATCTAAAGGTCTTGGATTATATTTTACTTTTTATCGAATATCAAATCGGAGCTTTTATCTTCTGCCACACTTTTATGAATCTTTCCATTAAAACATGGCTACTTACACACCTATAGTTTGTATAGATAAAATGAGTTCCAACAAAAGGCATATACTTATTTTCACCCAAATTTTGTAATATGAAAATCCTTCTCAATCCCAACTTCATCATCAAATTTATAATGGAAGAAAATGACGCAAATGTGTTGACATAGTACTCCACATGACAAGGGCGCAGATTGTTTGGGCTAGGAGCCAAGGCTCAAGATATTGGCATCACTCTAGTTCATGTGTTACTACAACTTACAAGCATCCCTTTGATATGTTATCTACTTGAGGCCGCAACCATGTTCACAACTAAGTTGTTTCATTATAGTTTGTAACAATTTTCCTTCCCAAATGAACCTCAATTGTTGATGATAAATGTGCTTCCCCTATTAAGTTACAAAAAATAAACTTTTGACATTGTGAATAGTGTGCATACTTATAATCCAACCATTAGTATCCCTTGAATAAAATACTCTACCCTCAACTTTTTGTCCCAACGAATAGCATTTTAACATATAAGATCACTCAAAGTGCACTAGTGGCATACTCAAAAAATGTGAAAGCTTTGTTGTCATTGTTTTGTGGGATTTGAGCAAGTAATGTAGATAAAACATCATCTCCACCGATATACCCAAAACTACTCAAGTTGAAACATGTAATAAAAAGTCTTCATCAAAATGAATGATAGATTGTTATCGAGATCATTGAGAGATATTTTTTATTTGGCTTGTAGCTTGACCAGAATCACATCCAGGCTAAAGAAATCCTAAAACTGATCACTTAAATACAGATATGGAGTGGATGGAAGGAGCTTGATTGTTCAACACATTAAAAAATGAAATAATCAATAATGTTGGGATGGGGAGCGGGCCCTGAATTTGTGATAGGTTAGTATTAAAGTTATTTGATGAGCATTATTTAAAGATGTAAGTCATATGACATGAGAGTGCAAAAACTAACATGTCATTTGACATACAAATTTTAATAATGAAAAGCTCTATACGATGCGTCATTGTTATACATTTCATTACTATAGAAAGTACACAAAGATACACAAATAAACATAATTACCTCACAAAGATAATGAAATACATAAAATAAATATTGTGTTAATGTTTCTACTAATAAGCATAAATTGACGTATTCGCATTCGTGGGGTTTCCCATTCGAGTGTAAACGAATACGTATACGAATGCATGGTCAAGTATTCTTTTAACCCAAAAAAAAACAACAAAAGAGAGTACATGAACTCCCTCCTTTTTTAGTTTCCTAGGATACAAAAAAGGGAAAAGTACCAGGATACCCCTGGAAGTTCGTCTATTTACCAGAATGCCCCTAGAAGTTCTAAATTTACCAAACTACCCCTATGTCCAAAAAATTACACTTTATAAAGTAATTATACACTCAAATCTACAAGCCCTATTTACCAAATATGGAAGAAATGGACCCAAACTAGCCCTATTTACCAAAGATTTGAGTGTATAATTACTTTATAAAGTGTAATTTTTTGAATGTAGGGGTAGTTTGGTAAATTTGGAACTTCCAAGGGCATTCTGGTAAATAGACGAACTTCTAGGGGTATCCTGGTGCTTTTCCCTACAAAAAAAGGGGCTTGACATTAAAAGAGGGACTTGATACCAATAAATTTTTATAATAAATGTATGTAGAAGTATTCGCTTTATTTTTAATAAATAAATAAAACAAAATAAAGGTTCATTAATTCCTCACTTTTTATTCTCTCAAAATTTATAGATATTTTTGTCTTGAGTCTTGACATTAAAAATGGGACTTCACACTAATCATTTTCTATATAATAAATATAAAAATATTCGTTTTTTTAAAAATTAATTAATTAAAACCAAGATTTATAAATTCTCCCTTTTTTATTTGACTCGATAAAGCAGAGTCAATACTAATCATATTTTTATAATCTATTAATGAATGATTGTTCTTCTTTTGGTGAATTAAATTTATTTAAGTAAAAAAAATGAATTAATTAATGTTTTACATATTTATTTTGCAAAACGAATGTATTTATAACATTCTTGGGACCATTTCGTATTCTCAAGTATTCCGAATATCACGCATGTGTCAAATTCAATCTATGCTAATAAGTATGAAAAAAAAGGTTAGTAAAATTTTAGGTAAGTAAAAAATGTAGTTTTTACTTAAAACTTAAAACATTAAAATCAAACCTATACATTCTTAAAGTATTTCGTAAATGTTATTGTTTAAAATTTCAACTAATATTATTAGTAAATAATAAATATTTGAGAATATATATCATTGTTACATGATGATGATATTATTTTCAGCGTGTTATAAAAACATATAATTTTTTGGAAAAAAACCATAAGTATAAATATATTATTATACACACACTTCATAGTATGTATCTATAATAAGTGACATATGTTTATATAATATATATGACATAGAGAATAGAATTTTAGCATGTCATTTGACATGCATAATTTGTAGGGGCCTTTCACATGAAAATGGAAATTTAAATTTTATATGTCACTTGACCGGCATTTTTATTATGTGTATGTTTTTGACGGGCAAAATGGCATTTGATGGGCATGACACCCGTCAAATTCTTGCCTTGATGGGGAGAGAGCTCATATTTTATGTTTTCTTTTGTGAAAAGTTTATTTTTCATATAAAATATGGAAAATAACCATTTGTTTAAGTTTTGTTTTACTTGGTAACGTGTAAAAATAGCCAGAGTTGCAAAATGTGGATGATATGGGATTCAAATTTTTGAGAATTCTAGCTAAATCCACGTTTGAACCTCGATGGCACACTTACATTGTGCCAATGACTTTGTCTAACATTGCTCAAACCTCAAACCACAAGCCTCGATTTGAATATAGATTGCAATTATGATAAGGGATCCGTCAACTCCATGGGATAAATCAAAGTGGTAGATTTAGCTAGAAAGGAGAAAATGCACCAATAATAATGTTGAGGACATCCTTGGTACCCAAGTACATCAAGAAGAAACACATCGTAACAAGTTCAATGAGAATAAGGTTGTTGATGATTATTTTGGTAAGGTACTTTTTTAAAAACAAGGATGATAACAGTTCTATCAAAGGTAAATAGGTTGAACAAGGAATCATAATACTAAATCACGAATATTTTAAAAGCCATAAAAGTCAAATGATGAATATCACATCTTACGAGGAATCGTGCAATCCCAATAAGGGTAGTACCTTAAAAACTAGTTTCATTGTAGCCCGTTGTTTGCTGAGTTTTTTGTCTTTATGAAAAGACAACATTATCTCCAACCAACATGTTAGAAAACCATAGGTAACAACTCAGTTTGAAGGATAACTATATAGTGTTGTCCTAACTTTTCTATTACTAGGAAATAAGAAGATTGAACCCTAGATGGGCCATTATGGATATTAATCTTCAATTTCTCTAGCGTATCAATGCCACTAGTTCCTTAAAGCCTCAAGTTTGGTAACCTATATTGAAATTCACCCTACATGTAATTTTGATCAGGATTTCATAAATGCAATTAAAATAAGAGATATGTGTCAATGAAACACAACATAGCATGGGTAAATGTGGACAAACTTCAACCATCTTGACCATCCCACATGCTTGAACAAGGGAATATAAGATGCATTGAAGTAATGTATGTACGTTGACCATTCGGTTAATAACCTCTTACATAAGATGATCTTGTTGAAGAATAGGGTTAATGGAGCATACTCTAGGTGAGAGTATTGAAAAAGAAGAAGCTAGATTCCTTTCTTGTCATTTTGAGTCTTATTGTATCTACTCACATGAGAAATTGCTCTCTATTGTCACCGATCTTTGTATAATTATGCATATGTCCTTAATATCATACTGGTTTTGTCTTCTATTGCTTTGTATTAACTAAACTACATGACATTGATATATGACTGATCCGCTTGATAGCGCTTCCACTAATTCCTAATTATTACATGGTATTAGAGTTTTGAAGTACCATCCAAATCAATTGATTGAATGGAGGAGCTTAGATTTGACAATAACATATGTACATGTGATTACTCTAGATTAAAGAGTGGCTCAATCAACATAGTAGCACATGCCATGAAGTGGAACTAGTGAGACTACCGACTGAGCTTGTAGATACAAGAGGCTAGGACAAATGATAATATTTGATGGGGGTCTTGATGGTTTGATCAAGATGTTGTGGAATCTAAAGATGACCTCTCTATGTTGATTTTTTTGTGTTTCTTGGTATCTTGACATTGAATTAGTGGGAACAACATATTTGGACTCTATGTGATGATCTCGACATTTATAACATATGTGCAAGCTTGGAAAAGGAGCAAAGTGGATTATTTGTAAGCTTGTTTTATATGATGACACATGTTCAACATAGTACAAAGGAAAATATCAATAGAAATTTCTTCAAGATTACTATGAGACTGTCAAGAATAGTACTAAGATAGAGAAGGAATTAGTACTAAAAGAAGTTTTAGTACTAAGAGAGGTGAAGAACTCTCGAGAGAAGGAGAGAGTGAGTGAGAGGGGGAGAGAGAGAGAGAGAGAGAGAGAGAGAGAGAGAGAGAGAGAGAGAGAGAGAGAGAGAGAGAGAGAGAGAGAGAGAGTGATGATAAGAAAAGATATATATATATATATATTATGTGAAGAGAATGTACAGTAGTAGCTAGGAGGCTTAAGACTGGCGTTGAACCGAAAATAAAACATAAATGAAAATAATATTCTACGTATTACAATGTACGGTCTAATGGTTAAGAGCTCGACCCATGTAGCATAAGGTCATGGGTTCGAGTCTTGCCATATCATGACACTATCCCCCCTTTAAAACGACGAGTGTTACGAGTCGTTTTGGATTGAGGACCCGGTTTGTCTGGATATTGACGATGGAAGTCTTCAAGAAGAGCACGAGCATTGGTCACATTCTCTATCGGTTCCCAAGTACGCTTGCTGGGACTATATCCTAGCCAATCGACTAGATAGTAGAGCTTGTTGCGAACAATCTTGGAATCAAGGATGACGAGCATTGGTCACATTCTCTATCGGTTCCCAAGTACGCTTGCTGGGACTATATCCTAGCCAATCGACTAGATAGTAGAGCTTGTTGCGAACAATCTTAGAATCAAGGATGACGAGCATTGGGTCACATTCTCTATCGGTTCCCAAGTACGCTTGCTGGGACTATATCCTAGCCAATCGACTAGATAGTAGAGCTTGTTGCGAACAATCTTGGAATCAAGGATGGCGGCAACCTTGTACTCAGGTCCATCTTCAAGCTCGATTGGAGGTGGAGACTGTGTAATATGTCCTGGGATGGTGCTCTCTTGATAGGGTTCGAGGAGAGAACTATGAAACACTGGATGTATCTGAAGTTGCGGAGGTAGATTGAGACGAAAAGCGACATCATTAATCTTTCCTATAATACGGAAAGGACCTAATCGCCGATAATCCAACTTCTAGCATGGGCGAGTAGTCTTGATGTGTCGTCGTAGTAGCCATACCCGATCTCCAATGTTAAAACTGGATGGGAGTCGATGACGATCCGTATAAACCTTGTGTGTTTGTTGAGCTTGTTGGAGATGAGTAGATAAATCGGCTTGTATCTTGCGTAACCGCTCTAAACGATCCTCTACGCAAGGATTTGTGGACAACTCTGGGGTTTCAAAGACACACCACCGGGGGTGAGCACCCGTATAAGCATAAAATGACGTAACTTTAGTCGATGCGTGGACAGAGTTATTGTAGGCAAATTCGGCGAAGTGGAGAATATCTACCCAGTCATCCTGATGATAGCTTAGAAAGCACCGACGATACTGCTCCAATGTTTGATTTGTTCGTTCTGCTTGGCCATCTGTTTGTGGGTGGTAGCTGGAAGAGAGGTTACACGTGACCTTGAGCATTTTAAAAAGGTGCTTCCAGAATTTTGATACGAACTGGGGTCCACGGTCGTTGATGATACTATCGGGAAGGCCATGATGCTGACATACTTCACGCATGACAATTTCAGTGGTTTCTTCACTGGATATATCCTTAGTACATGGCAAGAAATGAGCCATCTTCGTATATCGATCTACGACTGTTAGAATCGCATTGAACCCCTTAGAGACTGGAAGATCTGTGATGAAGTCTAGAGCAATGGATTGCCATGGCTTGCTTGGAATTGGTAATGGTTCTAATAAACCATATGGATGATGCCTTGGCATTTTCGCTCTACAGTATGTATCACAAGTCCAAACAAAATCTTCGACAAATTATCGCATACGGGTCCACCAAAATGATCGTTGTACTAAATCTAATGTTTTAGTACTACCAAAATGCCCAGATGTATATGTGTCATGACAGTTTTGGACTACTCGAAGGCAGCAAGAACCATTAGGAACATACAAGAGTTCATTAAAGAATAGTAATCCATCATGGTATTTGAATTGCTGATAGTCCGTACCTGGTGATTGCGACGGTGAACAAGATGCTCGAGAGGGATCAATTTGTGCTAGAATGGCTTGGGCGAAAGCATCGGTCTTCAAGTCCTCACGTATAGTATCGATAACATGGGAATTCATTGCCATGCCAAAGACCTGTGTTGCTTGCAGTCGTGTCGGTCTCAAGATTACTTGCTTTTGGTTATCAAAAGCTGGCGCGCCGGGACGCGGTGCTAGGTACAAACGCCATGATAATGCATCTGCCTTCCCTTGGTGCTTCCTTGGACGATAAGTAATTTTGAAGTCGAAACGCGTGAGGAAGTGGGCCCATCGAGCTTGACGTCGATTTAACACACGAGTGTCCTAAAAGTAGGCAAGGTTTTTGTGGTCACTAAATATGGTGACTTGATGAGAGGATCCCTCTAGAAAATGCCTCCATTGCGTAAAAGAATCCACTATTGCCAATAGCTCCTTATCATGAATTTTGTAGTTGATTTCGGCGGCGTCAAACTTGCGTGAGTGAAGCCACAGGATGTAGCTTCTCATCATTACCCCGTTGTGATAGAATGCTCCCCAATGCGAAATCCGATGCGTCTGCTTTGATAATGAATGGTTTTTCCGGATCGACATGAGCTAGAATTGGAGCCTATGTAAATGCCTTTTTAAGACTCTCGAAAGCCATGTCCACTTCTTTAGACCAAATGAACGATTGTCCCTTCTTGGTAAGCTGTGTGAGAGGCAGAACGAGCTTTGAGTAATCCTGTATGAACTTTTGGTAAAAATTGGCAAAACCTAAAAAGCATTGCACATCTCGCATTGAACGCGGAGTCTGCCACTCTACCACAGTTTTGACCCTAGCTGGGTCCATGGAGATGCCTTCCGAGGAAATGACATAGCCTAGAAATTCCACCTGGTTGCACCCAAAACTACATTTTTCCAGCTTTGCATAAAGACCACGTTCTCGAAGTCATTTTAGTACTAACAATACATGAGAATCATGCTCTTCTTGGGTCTTCGAATAAACCAGTCGATCATCCAAATAGATGATCAAACAAACATCCAAGAGATCTCGGAATATATCATTTGCCATGTGCTAGAAGACTGCTGGCGCATTAGTGAGGCCGAACGACATGACTGTATACTCGAAGTGTCCATATCTGGTGCGAAACACGGTCTTCCATTCATCTCCTGGTCGGATCCGTACGAGGTTATAGGCTCCCCGTAAGTCGATCTTCGTGAAGAACCTGACACCATTGATCCGTTCTAAAAGGCTTGAGATAAGGGGAAGTGCATACCTATTTATGATTGTCACCTTATTCAAGCCACGGTAATCTACAACGAGACGAAGTGATCCGTCCTTTTTCTTGATGAAGAAAATGGGTGCGCCGGCTGGAGATTTCGAATGTCGAATGAAACCATTTTCCAAATTCTCCTCTATATAGGGTTGCAGGACTTCTAGCTCGGTTGGTGACAAATTGTAGATCGGTCCCCATGGTGGCTCTTTCCCCGGTTGTAAATTGATGGGGCAATCATACGGTCGATGGTGAGGAAGCGTATTGGCTTGTACTTTATCGAACACATCGACATAATGATGATAGTTCTTTGGAAGTTGAACGGTGGACTCCTCTTTAATGGTGTTTGAGGGCTTTACTGATATTGCGAAGAGAAACATTTCTTCCTTGCGTCCTTCCCGCAACGGATGTAGCGAAATGGTTGCAATCTCATGAGTAGATACTCGGGCTTTTCGATACCAGATTTCTCTTGTTCTCCAATCTATGTCTGGGTTATGTAATTGGAACCATGATAATCCTAAAACAATGGGATGTTCTGGGATGCTAATTATATTAAATGATACTACACATGCTAGATTATCTAGGATAATATTAACGGGCTCTGACTCTTCTATGATATTTGCGGAAGCAATGGGACGACCATCAATGACTACTACAAAGGTTGGACATGGGAGTTTTCTGAGAGATATTTGATGAGCTTGGGCAAAGTTCCTATCCATGAAGCAAGAATTAGCTCCGGAATCTAGAAATGCTAAGACATGTACTGGAGGGGTACTTTTAGTACTAACTGTTACTTGGGCTACGAACACATTGCTAACTTGCTTAGAGGGAATGGAACCACTAATGGGCTGCACAGATCTAGGGTTGTCCAACCAAATGGCTCCTATTTTGGCTGGACTTAGTCGTTTAACTCTTCTTCTAATTGACTAAGGACATCAAATTTGTTCGCTAGAGTTGGGCTATTAGTACTATTAGGACTATCAGATATCCCTACTGAAATAGACTCGGGTTTAGTACAATCAGAACTAGCAACTATTTGGTTTACTTGCCTTCTTGGCCTATGGGGACAATTTACCGCGATATGCCCTGGTCCACCGCAATAAAGACATAGTCGGTTTGCTCGGCGTTGTTGCTTTTCTTCTTCCGATAGCGGTCCACGACGACATGTGGTATCAATTTCCATCGGAGTTGGAGTACTTACTGGAGGCGCATTATATGAATCCCTCGGAAAAGGTTTCGCTACTACTGAGGCGTAGGTAGGCTCTGATCTTGCCCTCGGAATCTGGAATTGTCGTTCCGAACGTCGTTCGAAGAGGCGGTTGTCGCATCTCACCGCGCGACTGATTGCTTCTGTTAATGACTTTGGCTCTTCGGGGAAGGTCAAGAGTAAATCCTTGACATCGTTGCGTAAACCATAACGAAATTGCTCCATCAATGCGTGATCATCCCAAGGGATATCGGCAGCGAGTAAGCGGAAATCTGCAGTGTATGCGGAGGCTGGACGGTCACCTTGGCGTAATCGTCGGATTTTGTTGATTGCAGTCCTTATGCTGTCAGTATCTCCAAAACAGGCCTTAAACTCACTTATAAATTCTTCAAAATTGTTTAGTAATGGAGATTCCTTTTCCAACAATGGAGCAAACCATGCTATCGTTGAGCCACTAAGGAGAGTGCCTACTAGTCCCACTCGTGATGCATCGGTGGGATATCGAGAAGGATGCATTTGTATCACTAAACATACCTGATTCAAAAACCCTCTAAACTGTGCTAGGGTCCCATCAAATTTCGCAGGAAGACCGATCTTGGGTTCTTTGTTGTTGAGAATCAAGCTCAACTTGGTCTAGTGTGTGAACTCACCTTGAGAGTGAAGAGACACTCCAACGGTCAAGAGTCACCATTATGTCACCACTTTGTATTCTAGCATTTAGTATGAGTCATAGAATCATATTCTATGACACATAACTTATGAGCTTTCACATTCCCCATGCTCCATGAGTCTTGTAGTTAATGAAGAGAGAGGGTGACTAAATAAAGCACCCTCCTCCCACCTTGTATAATGTTGAGTCTTTCTCCTTTGTTAATATACTTAACCTTGCGTATACTCTCTCTCTCTCTTTATCTCATACACACACACACACACACACACACACACACACATAGAGTTCACACCTATTCCGCTTCACAAGAATCCATCTCTTGATTCTTTACATGGAATCAGAGCGATTTGGTAGCTCAATCTAGCCCATTCGCCTCATCGCGATCGTGTGTTGTGCTCCACGCAGATGACCAAGAACCGGCTCATCGCTATCGTAGCTTTGCGACATAGCTCGCATTCGAAGAGAGAAGAAGAAGAAGAAGAATCGACATAATGAATACTCAAATGGGGAGCGCTCTCCCTACCGAGAAGTTGGATCGAAACAACTTCGCATCTTGGGAGTACAAGATGCACCAATACCTTGTCGGACAAGGCTATTGGAGCTACATCAAAGGAGCGCATGAAGACCGACCCACCGAAGAGGCTCCCGGATACGCGACATGGGAGCAAGCCGCAAGCCGCGTGATGTATTGCTTGGCGACGTGTGTTCACGATCACATGCTCGGCTACATTCGCGAAGCCAAGACGCCGAAGGAAGTGTGGGAAAATCAACGAAAGATTTTCGCCGCCAACACAACCGCGAGGAAGCTTCAACTCTGCCAAGAGTTGAACAACATTCAACAAAGGGACATGTCCATCACGACATACACCTTGAAGATCAAGGAGCTTTGCGACTTGCTCGGCTCAATAAGCGTAAGTATAGATGATAATGAGATGGTGCAAATATGCCTCGGTGGCCTCGCACCACGGTTCGGCGCGATGCGAACCACCGTTCTAGCACGGGAGAAATCTCCCTCCTTGTTCGAGCTCCAATCAATGCTATTGGTCGAAGAAAACCACGTGCGTACAAGGAGCAATGAGTCGGAAGGCCACATGCTCTACACGCACTCGAACGGAGGAAGAGGATGCAGACGATCGAGAGGCCGATTCGGCCAAGGACAAGGCGGACGAGGTCCGACCTACGATAACAACTCCTAATTTTGGCCGCAAAACGGAAGCCAACGAGGAACCTTCGCAAGAAGGGGGAGCTTCCACTCCGGCCCGAGCCATCAAAATGCAACCGAATGCGGATATTGCGGAAAGCTCAGCCACCACGAAGAAGAGTGCCGAAAGAAGATGCGTGAATCAGCTTCCACAAGCTGACAACTCACGAATTACGCCCACAATTCCGACTACAAAGAGTATAGTGGAATGTACGGGCACAACTCCGACTACGAGGATCGTGGCGGAATGTACGCATACAACTCCAACCGTGGCAGAATGTTCATGATGAAACATCGAGCAAACTCTATGTCGGCCTCTACCTCAACTAGTGCCCTCAATCCGGAGGACGTATGGTTTGTTGACTCCGGAGCCTCAAACCATATGACATACCATAAAGAATGGTTTCTCGAACTTCGAGAGCCGGAGCGACCCGGTTATGTCGAAACCGGAGATGACACTATGCACCCGATTCGGCACATCAGCAATGTTCCGTTTGACGAAAGAGGTAAGCAAACATACATTAAAAATGTCTTGCATGTTCCCACCATCACGAAGAATTTGGTCTCGGTTGGCCAAATGGTTGAGCAAGGGATGCAAGTACGATTCGACCAAGAAGGGTGCTTCATCGAAAAAGAAGGCTGAATCATCGCACGCGGAAGAAGAGAGGGCCGGATGTTCATTCTCGATTCGCACGAGATGAAATCCACCATGTTCGCGAAAAGCACGAAAGCCGACTCCGACATAGAGCTATGGCATAAGCGAATCGGCCACATCAATCTTAACAAACTCAAAGAAATGAAATCAAAAGGAGTCGTCATCGGACTCCTGACATTCAAAGAGAAGGAGATTGAAGGTGTATGCGAAGCGTGCCAATTCGGCAAGAAACACTGACACCCATTTCCGAAGGAGCGGAACGTGAGCAAAGGCGTACTCGACGTAATTCATTCCGATGTATGGGGTCCGGCTCAAATGGCGACATTCGGCGGATGCTGATATTACGTTGCCGTGAAGAAAACCGTCCCCAGGCACAAACCGTGTGTTATGTGTGTGAACCAGCCCTTACACGTGGGCACGTCCCTTGTCGTATAGTAGATAGGTAGGCACAAAGGTTAGATCCTAGGTAGCAATATTCTATAAGGGAAATCAAGGAGTATCTCTGTCCGAAAGGACAGAGAATTAATGTGATGTAAATGGGTGAAACGGCCTCCCTCCTTGAGCTATAAAGGAGAGGGAGACGGGGGATCGCGCGCAAAAAGGAACGAAGTGCTGTCGGACTGGGACCGAGCTCTTCTTCTCTGTCGTTCTCCATAGGTTTCTTTGGCGCAGGTTCTCGGGAGGCGGATCCTGCTCCGTGGAACTCCCGTGTGCTTCCGGCAAGATCTCCATCTTGCTCTCCTATGTGCGTGGGTGGTTAGGCGTCGGCATCCACCTCGCCGACTTGGTCGGCTGTAACCGTTCGAGTGTTCTGCATACATTTATATACATACGCTAGTGTTCTCAACTCGTGTCTCCTGTGTTGTTGGGCCACGTCCCCGTGCACTTCTCTGTCTATACGTGTGTGAGCTCTCTCTCTCTCTCTCTCTCTCTCTCTCTCCCTCTTCTCACCTATTCCTCGGTCCAAGACCCCAGTGGTCCCGCCTTGTTCTCCACGCACGCGCGTAACAACGCGACATATTTGGTGAACCCGACGTGAACAGGTGGCAGAGGAGTAGAAGATGAGGGGGTCAGACCTTGCAGAAGCCATGGCTTCGGCTGTAGACCGTATAGTGAGTGCGCGCGAAGGCACTGGCGCCCTTGATAGGGCTATCGAGGCGGTTGTCGGTACGATCGACCGGTTTAGTGGAATGGATGCCACGAGCTACTTGGCGTCCTACCGGGCTGAGATGGTAATGAGGGACATTTCGGAAGAGAGGCGTCTAGCCGGGTTCCCTCGAGTGGCGACGCCGGGTATCCATACGGAGGTGCTCGAGGTACGGGCCGAGAGCCGGACCTGGGAGGAGTTCGAAGGTCGGCTCCTCGAAAGATACGGGCTTGAAGATGCACTTCGACTTTCGAAGCGGGACTTCATGGAGTGGGTGGAGACCCCCGACAAAGGAAGGAACGCGTCAGTGCTCCTTCGGGAGTTTGAGGAACGCTTCGCGCGCCTTTCGGTGCTTGACCGGACCGTTCTGGACACAAGCCGTGTCCTATTGTTGGTTAAGTCAGTTGACGAGCGGGATCGGGAGCAGGTAGGCCTCCTATTGGAGACTGATGACGGGCTGATGGCCGACTGGGCCGTTGTCGCGTTGTTACGCGCGTGCGTGGAGAAGGGCGGAACCACGGGGGTCTTGGACTAAGGAGAAGGGGAGAAGGAATAGGACTTCGGAATGGAGCTTAGCACAAGAAGAGAAAGAATGAACAAGAGGAAGATGGAGGCCAAATGCTCAACAAGATATATTAGAACCGAAAACCGATTACAAAATGGCGGCCGCGTAGGCCGCACCAAACGATTATGATAAACCCGAAACCCTAATCCGACGAAGAAGAAAAGAAACCCTAAACCTAACGCTCGTCCTATGTGGTATACCTTTCGCACTCCAAAATAGGCAACCCCCACAATGGTGCTCTTCCTCTCCCTTTATAGCACAAGGAGGGAAGACCGTTACATAAAGGTGCTACAAAATATCCCCTTTCAATCAATGGGGATATTTCCCTTGATTTTAGGGGAGGTGGGAAGGATGGGCCTTAACTCCCACCTCTACACGAATCACTATGTACCTATCTCTCTCTCTCACGTGGATGTGCGCGCAAAGCACATCACCTTTACACTTTACAAATCCTAAGGTGCATTTCTAGCACCATACTTATCACTATCGACAAATAGAAATACGACATGTTGATGTGCAACGTTGCACATCGCGGGTTTGCTTACTTCGTTCGGTTTTCCGCCTATGGACGAAAATCTTCACGACATCCGCCCCCACCTAACCGCACATCCACCGGTATGTGCCAAAAGGGGAACAAAACGCGAGATTTTCGGCCAAGGCGGCCAACCGAGCCCTTGACAACCTCGTGGGCTTGCCCGGCTTCGTCTTCCACTTCGAGCAAGTCCACCCCGTCCACACGAACCACCGTCGCCTTCCGGCCCACCATCTCCGCCGAATGGTCTCGAACCGTCGGCTCCATCCGATCCGCCACACTTGACAACGTTCGCCGAGTCGTTGCCTCCACCCGATCCGCCACGTCCACCGTGATTCCTCGAACCACCGTCTACATCCGGACCGCCGTTTCCGATGCCCGCGCTTTCTTCCCCGATCGGTCCTCCCGAACGCCGTTGCCGACCCGGTTGCTCTTCTTTTGTCCGCCTCGTATAGCCTCCGGATGCTCTCCCGATCTCTCCGGCTGCACGCCGGATTCCGCCTTTCCCGTGCCGCACACCTCGGCGTGCCGACTCTCTCCGCTCCGTGATTGCCTTCCGTAGGCTTTCCCCGTATGTCGATGCTCTCCCCCGAATGCGTGCTCGTGCTTCGGTCCTTCGACGACCCCATCACGCATCTTCCGCCTTCCCTTCGCCTTCCGTGCTCTTTCGCCGTAGAGCATACCATCATTCCCGTACTCGTTGCTTGGCCCTCATGCGGCCGTATTGCACGTGTCTCGTGTCGCGCTTCCACCGTAGACCCGTCCCCCGCATCGGTCTCCAACTCCTCGCCGCCACCCGCCATCTCCTCGATCTTCCGTTGATCCGCAACCGCCGAAGTGTTAAGCATAGGTGTGGAGGGTTCCTTCCGCTCTCGGTCTCCCACCGAGTCCTTGTCCTTGTGCCCGCTTGGCCCCCTTCTCGCGCTCACCGGCTCCCACCGTGTGTTGCGACTCGTACACCTCGGCCTCCAATCGTGCCGCTTCGCCTCCCGGTCGGGTCGGATTACCGACCGGCTCGCCTTTCGGTTGGGTCGGTTCCCGACTCGCTCCTCGATACCGCTCCGATCCTCTCCGTCGGACTCTCCGTATACACCCATTCCGGGCCCCGTATCCCCTTCTTCGCATGTGCTCTCTCCGGGCCACGCCTCCTCACGGCCACCGCCCTTCTCTACGGTCTTATGTTGGCTTCCGAGTGCAACCGCCGTAGTCTCCGGCCCCGGTGTCAAGGGGTCTTGCCTCCGTCCGCTCCAATCTTCCTTCTCGTTTCCGTTGCCCGCCTTGCCGCCGTCACCTCCCGTCGCACTAAGCCTCATGCCGGCACTCGGGCCGGCCATTGGAGCCTCTAGGATTGGTGTGGGTAAGGACCCGGCACCGCCGCTTGTTGTCTCCGTAGCCGCTTTCGTTCGGACGTCGTTGTCCGCGGCTCCCCCATCTCCGATTCCGTAAGCCTCTAGTATGCTTGCCACCACCTCTTCTTCGCCGTTCTCCGCATCATTTTGTTTGCCCGCCTTGCCGCCGCCACCGCCCGTCGTTCTAGGTCTCGTGCCGGCACTCGGGCCGACCGCCGAAGCCTCTAGGGCCGGTGTGTGGAAGGTCGCGGCACCACCGCTCGCCTCCTCTCCGCTCGATGTTTTGGGCCGCCGTGCCCCGAATCTTCCGCCCACTTTCGAAGTGGCGCTCTCCGCACCGGCCTCATCCTTGGCCGTCCATTCGCCGCAAGACGAGAGGGTTTTTCGCTCCGCACCCTCTCCCATGTCGTCGTCGTTTCGGTTGCCCGCCTTGCCGCCGCCACCGTCCGTCACTCTAGGCCTCTCGCTGGCTCTCGGGCCGGGTGCCGGAGTCTCTAGGACCGGTGTGTGGAAGGTCGCGACACCACCACTCCTCTCGTCCGTAGCCACCTCCCTTCGGACATCATCGTCCGTGGCTACCCCGTCTTCGGTTTCGCAAGCATCGAGTATGCTTGCCGCCGCCTCTTCTTCGCCGGTCTCGTCCTCATCTCGGTTGTCCGCCTTGCCGCCGCCACCGTCCGTAGCTCTAGGTCTCGTGCGGGCACTCGGGCCGACCGCCGAAGCCTCTAGGGCCGGTGTGTGGAAGGTCGCGACACCGACGCTCGTCTCCTCCCGACTCGATGTTTCGGGCCACCGTGTCCCGAAACCGTAGTTACCGGCCTCCATGGCCGTCGCTTCACCGCAAGGCAAGAGGGTCGCTTGCTCCGCACCCTCTCCCATGTCACCGTCGTACGCCCTTCCGGCCTCGATTTTCGCCGTCACGATCTCGCACGCCTCCCATACCAACGCCTCGAAGTCGTACTCCTCCGGTTGGTCGTGCATCGAGCTCTCTTCCGGCGGTGGTGTGTAGCCGCCCACCGCCCTCTCTTCTCCGCCGCTCGCGGGTCGTGTTGTGGCCGACCACCTCTTATCATGTTGTCGGCACACCCGTTCTACTTCGGGCCACTCCTCGGTGAGACCATGCGCCCCATAATCGTCTTGAAGCTCGAACATGATGTCCATCCTCTCCTCATGATGGACCGTCTTCAAAAATAGGAGGACTTTGTCCGCCCCCACCGATCTTCGTTCCCACTCCGAGAGTTGAGAGAAACGACGCTCGAACTCTCGGAATGCCTCTATTGCGCTCCGATGGCGCCTCGCCGACGCCATCCACCGATCGAACTCTCGCCGACCTCTTACCTCCGATTCCGCGCACCCGTATGCCTCCATTAGAGCCCCTTCAAAGGACTCCCACGATTCGTGAGCTTCTTGGAGCTCCTTGACCTCCTCGTACTTTGATGTGGCCGCCGCTCGACGAAAGAACTCTAGCCTCGTCGCTTCGTCCACGCCCATCCCCGTCATTTCCGCATCGTAGGCTCTCAAAAATTTTGGGACCTCCTTCCCATCGAACCGGCCGACTAGACGGACCACCCTTTCGACCGCTTGTTGAGCCGCCTCTCGCCTCGCCCTCTTCCATCTGGCGTCCATCAAGATCTTTGTCATCATCTCCTCGAAGTCGAAGCCTTCTTCCATCTCTTTCTCCCTTGCCGCCTTTCACGTCGGGTTCACCAAAGATGTCGCGTTGTTACGCGCGTGCGTGGAGAAGGGCGGAACCACGGGGTTCTTGGACTAAGGAGAAGGGGAGAAGGAATAGGACTTCGGAATGGAGCTTAGCACAAGAAGAGAAAGAATGAACAAGAGGAAGATGGAGGCCAAATGCTCAACAAGATATATTAGAGCCGAAAACCGATTATAAAATGGCGGCCGCGTAGGCCGCACCAAACGACTATGATAAACCCGAAACCCTAATCCGACGAAGAAGAAAAGAAACCCTAAACCTAACGCTCGTCCTATGTGGTATACCTTTCGCACTCCAAAATAGGCAACCCCCACAATGGTGCTCTTCCTCTCCCTTTATAGCACAAGGAGGGAAGACCGTTACATAAAGGTGCTACAAAATATCCCCTTTCAATCAATGGGGATATTTCCCTTGATTTTAGGGGAGGTGGGAAGGATGGGCCTTAACTCCCACCTCTACACGAATCACTATGTACCTATCTCTCTCTCTCACGTGGATGTGCGCGCAAAGCACATCACCTTTACACTTTACAAATCCTAAGGTGCATTTCTAGCACCATACTTATCACTATCGACAAATAGAAATACGACATGTTGATGTGCAACGTTGCACATCGCGGGTTTGCTTACTTCGTTCGGTTTTCCGCCTATGGACGAAAATCTTCACGACACCGTGGTAAAAAGGGTCTGTGGCCGTTTCGACAAGCGGCGGGAATGGGTTGACAAAGGATCGTCAGGGGCGGGCTCTGTCGCAGCAAAGAAGCTCGAGCCAACACCACCAACACGAAGGGAAGAGACCCGAGATTGGCTCGAGACCGGGTCGGCCTCAACCGGCATGGTCAAGGGCTCGTCCGGGGGAGCAGCTCTGGAGGAGTTGACGCGGATGGTAAAGGATCTCCAGATCGCCCAGGCACGGAGGGATGGTGGCGAACAGGCCCGCGACCGACGACCTCTGGCGGAAAACAGGTGCATGTGGTGTGACGCGGTTGGGCACATCCGAAAGGACTGCGGGGACTTCGCCGAGGTGATGAGAAGCAATGAGGTGTACTTGTGGAACGGTCGGGTGCACGCCAGCGAGACCGGAAGGGCCCTGAACCTGAACGTCGGGCGAGGGGACATGAAAAGGCTGATGGAGGAGGTGGTGGCTCGTCACGCGGAGACCGTCCACTACTCGGCGTCAGTTGGTATTCGGGTCGGAGGTGGCGAGGCCCCGAAGACGAACAAAGCCGGGTTCTGGCCGACGATGCTGGAAGGCCTCGCCGACGCGCGGCTGAGGAAAGAAGAGGTGGACCGCGCGGAAAAACGGGTTCGGGAGGTAACCGGGTGGAGTGACCCGGTGGAAGAAAAGACGGGTTTCGTCGAAGCCACTTGTCGAAACTACGAGGCTCTGGTAGAGGACAAGCGGGTAGGGAAAACCGGAGGGGCCGGGCCCTCGCAGCAATATGAAACTCGATTCGAGCAAAGGTGGAATGAGGCCGGTGTACTCGGCGCCCAGGATAATCCCAAGAAGGGCGGGTACCGGTTGGGCATAGAAATCGAAAGATCCAAGGACCTGCGAAAGGTCCTGGAAGAATGAATCCTCGACAGCAAGGTGGAACTGTCGCTGAGGGAAGTGCTTGGGATCGCCAAGAAGGAGTTCCACGACTCCATCATAGACTTGGTGAAGAGGAAGCTGTCGACGGAGACAGAACCGGAGAAGCCGGTGGAGGTGCGGACGATGCACATAGAGGACATGGCGCTGGAAGATGAGTTGGCGGAGAGCCACTATTCGAGGCCGCACTGGGCCAGAGCGACTACGGAGACCCCCGTGAAGATCGGAGATGTTCATGAACCAGTGGTGGCGTTGGTGGACCACGGTTCAGAAATCAATTTGATGTCCATGGACTTCTATAAGAAGGGAAAATGGCCGATCAACACCAAGCACGGGTGGAAAATACGGGCGGCGACGCGTGCCACCGAAGAATTGCATGGAGCCTGCCCGAACGTACAAGTAAAGATCGGCGATGTCAAGATTGACCAACACTTCTTCGTGCAGGAGACGTCCTCACATCCGGTTTTACTAGGAGAACCGTACATCACGGCAACACGGATGGAGACCAAGGTGCTGGACAACGGCTCGGCCTATGCAAGGGTCAAGAGCCAGGATGGGCGTCACTCGGTCCAGTTCCTGACGGTGAGACCGAACCATGAGCGGAACCGCGAGACCCTCGGGGGCGAAAGCTGAGAGGATTTTTAGAGAGGGCTATCAAGGCGTGGGGCCGCGATAGTCCGAACACTCCGGGAAAACCCCACAAATGTACGATAGCAGAGAAGACCTGTACTATAAGTAGGAAATTTTGGTTCTCCAACAACGGAGGGTGTACGATAGTCGACGTTGTTGGACGGAAGAAGAAAAGGGCAGAAGAGTGACTTCGGGCATGTGGTATCCTCGGCCTCGGAGAGGAAATCAACGGAGCCGTGGAGGCGGTCTCTTTCGACGATACCTTGGGGGAGCTGCGAGAGGTAGTCGGAGGAATCCTTAAAGAGGACCAGACGATTCCGGTATGTTCGGAAAGGATGTACGAAGTCATCGCCGACTTCAGTAGAGGGCTCGAGTCGGATCGGACGGCCCGGGTGGACACAAGGTACAAGACGGTGGACCGGAAGGTGAGGCCAGTCACGGCTCCCTTGCCGGAGGGCAGCGAGTTGCGAATAAAGGGGGTTGCGTCGGACCTGAGTTTACGAAATCCGGCCCGCATAGGACACACGTTCATCGACATAACTCTGCGCGAGCTCAAAATCGGTGGGGGCGGCTTCCTACTGCTGGCGGAAGAGGACCGTTTTCGGGGAATGCTTGGAAGGCATGAGAAGGCTTTCGCATTCTCACCGGAGGAGATCGGGTGCGTAGACCTGACAGTCGTGGAACTGATGGTGATATTCATAGTACCGCATGTGCCGTGGAGTCTCAAACCGATTCCAGTACCCAGAGCTCACATCCCGAAGTTGATGGAGCTGTTAAAGCAGAAGGTCGAGATGGGAATCCTCGAACCGTCGAGTGCCCCATACTCGAATCAGTGGTTTACCGTGCCGAAGATGGACGGCACGCTACGCTTTATTCAAGACCTGCAGCCGGTCAACAGCTGACCATTCGAAACGTAGGAATCGGATCGACAATAGACGAGTTTGCGGAGGCCTTCGCCGGAAGGTCAATTTACTCGGTCGGTGATCTTTACTCGGGGTACGATCAGTTCCAGCTTGTCGTAGAGTGCAGAGACATCACGACAATGCGAACTCCTCTCGGCCTAGTACGGATGTGTACCCTGCCGCAAGGAGGGACGAACGCGGTGGCTCACATGGTGAACGCAATGAACAAAGTGCTGAGGGATTGTATCCCGGACATCACCGTGCCGTTTTTGGACGACGTCCCGATCAAGGGATGCCCGGTGGAGGAAAGGGACGAGACGATCGGATCGGACGGATGCCGGAAATTCGTGGCGATGCACATCGACGACTGCGAGAAGGTGCTGCAGAGGTTGGAGGGAGCGAGGCTCACCTTCTCCGGGGGAAAGTCGGCCTTCGGGCAATCAGAGATCATGGTCGTCGGACACCTATGCGGGCCATACGGCCTGAAACCGTCTCCGGCTAAGGTAGAAGCCATCGCTGCGATGAAGAACGACTGCAACTCGGTCACGGAGGTTCGGAGGTTCTTGGGAGCATGCACGTTCTACCACATATGGATCCCGCATTATGCTCACGTCGCGGAGCCATTATACGGGTTGCTGAAAAAGGGGCGAAGATTCGAGTGGAGAGACGAGCATACGGAGTCTGTTCGGAAGATGAAGGAAGCACTTGCCGCGGCTCCGGCGCTCCGAAAGGCTGTCTACGGAAAGAGCACTCCAATTTACGTAACGGTAGACACGAGTCCGACCGGGATCGGATGGGTCGTCAACCAGGAGGACGAGGATGGCATGCGTTCCCCGATCCGGTTCGGCGCGAAGGTCCTCAGCGAGCGACATCGAGGATATGCCCAGGTTAAACGCGAGCTCTGGGGTATTGTTTCGGCGGTAAAGGCCGACAAAGACTACCCGATCGGGGCAGAGGTAATTATCGAGACGGACTGCCTGCCAATTCTTGGCATGGTTTTCGGATGCGCGACGCTGGACTTGGAAATGCTCAGGTGGATAGCGTACATAAAGTCCCTGAATCCGGAAATACGACACATTTCTGGGAAGGACAACGCCATGGCCGACATGCTTTCAAGGGCGAGGTTCGAAAACGACGGCGGCATGGTTTCAGAGGATGAGGAAGTCGGCGGGGACTTCTTCGAGGCGGCTTACGTGACAACCAATGGGGTATGCTCTCCAATGCTTAACGACTTCGACGAGAGCAAGTACGACGGGGAGTGGCTGCAGATCGGCGGGTTCCTGAAAACAATGACATCGGACGCGGCATGGACAACGGACGAGGCCAACCGGATTCAGAAGAAATCCTACCGATTCTTTCTCCAGGACGGATACATCTGGAAGCACCCAAAGAAGAGGAACAACATCCCGCTCCGAGTGGTGGCGAAGAAGGAGGAACAGGATGATTTGCTGGCAGTGCACCACGATAGCCCGTGGGCTGGACTCCGTGGAACATGGGCCACGTTCGAAAAGCTAAAGGGGAAGTACTGGTGGCCGGGACTATATCGGGACGTGCATCAGTTCATGAAGACTTGCGAAAGCTTTCAGGTGCACTCCATGATCCGACATCGGGACGAGCTTCACCCGACCTACCCTCCGACCGTCCACTTCAAGTGGATGGTGGATTTAGTGACGATGCCAATGGGGGTAGGATAGATGCGGTATCTGGTGCTGGCTAGGGAAGATCTAACGAACCAGGTTGAAGGCCGAGCCCTGCAAAACAAGACGACGGCAACCGTGTGTCGGTTTTTGATTGAGGACGTAGTATGCCGATACGGGTGCGTAGGGAAGATCGTGGCTGACCGTGGTGAGTTGGACGCAGAAGAGGCCGAAGAGTTGTTCGACCGACTAGGGGTCAAACTTTCGCTCACCACAACGTACAATCCAGAGGTGAACGGGAAGGTGGAGCGCGGGCACGGGCCAATTGTCAAAGCGCTAGTACGGGCGTGCGGAGGCCGAGTCGGGGACTGGCCACGACTGCTACCTTATGCCTTGTGGGCAGACCGGACTACGCACAGTTCGGTAACCGGGTTCATGCCGGCCGAGCTGATGTTCGGACAGAAGCCGATCATGCCAATAGAGCAAACGATCTCCTCGTGGGCCACGGTGAACTGGAGGGATGAGATGAGCCAGGAGGAACTGTTGGCGGCGCGGATTCGACAGCTTGAGTGGAGGCCAGAGGACGTAGAACGGGCCGCGGAGGAACTTTGAGTAGCGAGGATAAGGAACAAAGCCCAGTTCAACCGAACACACCGGCTCCGGCCAAGGAAGATCGAGGAAGGCGACTGGGTGCTAGTCTACGACAGCAGTCTCGACAATCAACACAGGGCCACGCGGAAGTTTGCGAGGAGGTGGTTCGGGCACCAACGCCAATGGGATGTACCATCTCGCGGAGCTCGACGGTACGAGAATGGCGATACCGGTAGCGGGGAAGAGGATCAAAGAGTTCAAGTAACGGCACGATGGGGAGCCGGAGCTAAGGGGCATGGACAGCGACGACGAGCAGCCCGAGGTGGAGGATGAACCGGTAAACGAGGAATAAAAGCAAGGATCGGTTTTCTCCCGTAGGAACCCAATTTTGGCGCATACCGGTGGATGCGCGGTTAGGTGGGGGCGGATGTCGTGAAGAAAACCGTCCCCAGGCGCAAACCGTGTGTTATGTGTGTGAACCAGCCCTTACACGTGGGCACGTCCCTTGTCGTATAGTAGATAGGTAGGCACAAAGGTTAGATCCTAGGTAGCAATATTCTATAAGGGAAATCGAGGAGTATCTCTGTTCGAAAGGACAGAGAATTAATGTGATGTAAACAGGTGAAACGGCCTCCCTCCTTGAGCTATAAAGGAGAGGGAGACGGGGGATTGCGTGCAAAAAGGAACGAAGTGCTGTCGGACTGGGACCGAGCTCTTCTTCTCTGTCGTTCTCCGTAGGTTTCTTTGGCGCAGGTTCTCAGGAGGCAGATCCTGCTCCGTGGAATGCCCGTGTGCTTCCGGCAGGATCTCCATCTTGCTCTCCTGTGTGCGTGGGTGGTCAGGCGTCGGCATCCACCTCGCCGACCTGGTCGGCTGTAACCGTTCGAGTGTTCTGCATACATTTATATACATACGCTAGTGTTCTCAACTCGTGTCTCCTGTGTTGTTGGGCCGCGTCCCCGTGCACTTCTCTGTCTATACGTGTGTGAGCTCTCTCTCTCTCTCTCTCTCTCTCTCTCTCCCTCTTCTCACCTATTCCTCGGTCCAAGACCCCAGTGGTCCCGCCTTGTTCTCCACGCACGCGCATAACAACACGACAACGTGCTCTTCATCGATGACTTTTCTAGGCACACTTGGATCTATCCGATGCGGCAAAAGGGCGAAGTGTTTGGACACTTCCAATAATTCAAGAATGAAGTCGAGAAAGCCACGGGCCGACATGTATGTTGTCTTCGATCGGATGGCAGCAAGGAGTACTTCTCGGACGATTTCACGACGTATCTCCGAAAGGAAGGAATTCGGCGAGAATTCACTTGCCGACACACTCCGCAACAAAACGGGGTAGCCGAGCGCAAATATCGGCACATCCTCGAAGTAGCGCGGACAATGATGAATGAGAAGCATATGCCCATGTCTTATTGGGCCGAAGCTGCAAATACGACCGTCTACCTAATGTACCGGTGCACAACATCCGGCGTGCACGAGGTCACTCAGCACGAAAGATTCTTTGGAAAGAAGCCGAACCTATCACATGTTCGGATATTCGGCTCCATTGCGTACGTGCACATCCTTGACGAGAAGCGTCAAAAGCTCGACCCGAAGTCGGAGAAATGTATCCTCGTAGGATACTCACTGGAGCAAAAGGGGTACAAGTGCTACAACCCCTCCACTCGAAAATCTCAAGTAAGTCGAGACGTCGTTTTTGACGATTCCGCATCCTGGTACGCACCAGAGACAACTTTGACTCCGACTCCGACTCCGCTCGACTCGAAATCCACCGAACAAGAGATAGAGGATGAAGATCGCCTTATGTGCATGTTCGAAGAAAGTCTGATCACGACCCGACTGAGCGAACCACAAGAGCCTTTGAGCGATCAAAGCACATCATGACCTAGCCCGAAGATGGACAAAGGCAAGTAAAAAATGGCGGAATATGCAGACGATCACTTCGACGACGATGCATCGACTCACTCACTTGACAGTGAGTTCGGCGGCTTCAATGTACCAATTGGAGCTAAGAAAGCCCTCATCTCTACAAATGAAAAGCTCCGTCGCTCCACCCGTGAAAAGAATCCGGTTAGCCAATTCGGCTACAATGACTACATGGCATATCACTATGCCTTTATGATGAAGGTGGCGACAGTACGCAAGCTGGAAACATTCTCCGAAGCAGCCAAGGATCCGCGATGGATCGAAGCCATGAACGAGGAGATGCAGGCACTACGCAAGAATGAGATGTGGGATATCGTTCCCATCTCACCACACAAAAAGGCGATCGGATGTAGATGGATTTACAAAGTGAAGTACAATGCCGACGGCTCCGTCAACCGCTACAAAGCGCGACTTGTAGCGAAAGGCTGCACCCAAATGCATGGAGTTGACTACGAGGAGACCTTTGCCCCGGTGGCAAAGATGACGACGGTACGGACCGTAATTGCGCTTGTCGCTGCGAAAGGGTGGCACCTCCATCAAATGGACGTCAAGAACACCTTTCTACAAGGCGAATTAGAAGAGGAGGTGTACATGATACAACCACCCGGCTTCAAATCGAGCATTCATCCAAAAGCCGTATGCCAACTCAAGAAGCCACTCTACGGCCTCAAGCAAGCACCGTGTGCTTGGCATTCGAAGATAACACAATATCTTCATCAAATTGGCTTCCGTATGTCAAAATCGGACAACTCCCTCTACATACGAAGTGATTCCACAAGTCCGATCGTCATCATTTTATATGTGGATGACCTAGTCATTGGAGGTGAGCATCTCGTCGAAATCAATAAAGTCAAATCCTTCCTTTCCGACAAGTTTGAGATGACGGACATGAAGGAGCTCCACTACTTCCTCGACATCGAGGTAATTCGGACTCCGGCCGGAATCATGATCTCTCAACGGCACTACATCCTCAACTTGTTATACAAGTTTGGGATGGCTGAGTGCAAATCCGCGGCAACCCTGCTCGATCGCAATCTCAAACTAGATGCGAACTCTGGCACCAAAGCGTGTGAGCCGACTCAGTATCGGCAACTCATCGGGAGTCTCATCTACCTCACGATCACACGACCTGATCTCAGTTATCCGGTCGGTCTCCTTAGCCAATTCATGCAAACAGCGCGTGATACTCACTTGGATTGCGCTAAGCGAGTCCTACGCTACGTGAGCGGCACAATGGATTGCGACATCCTCTACAAGACCGTGATGCCAATACGACTCGAGGGGTACACAGACGCCGATTGGGCCGGCTACAACGCTGATAGAAGATCAACCTCCGGATTTGTTTTCTCCCTCGGCAACGGAGCAATATCCTGGAGTAGTAAGAAGCAGCCTACCGTCGCTCTTTCGAGTACGGAGGCGGAATACAGGGGCGCAGCTGTAGCTGCGTGTGAAGCCGTATGGCTCAAGAGGATTTTGAAGGATCTGGGTGTACCCATCAAGGATTTGACTTCCCTTTACTGCGACAACATGAGCAGTATCTATTTGGTTCGGAACCCGGTGTTCTACGCGCGGACAAAGCACATCGAAGTGCACTATCACTTCATCCGAGAGCGCGTTCTGGCTGGCGATGTCGACCTACAACACATTAGCACCAATCTTCAAACGGCCGACATCTTCACTAAAGCCTTAGGAGCCGACAAGCTATGGCAATTCATGACCGATCTCGGATTGACGATCCCTGACCTGCCAAGCTTGAGGGGGAGTATTGAAGACACTACGCAATAACGCGTAGATTCGGCAACCACGCAACGAAGCAGCGAAGAGCCGATCTACCGCGCAAAGCCGCGAAGAAAGACGCAAGCCGAAGCATAGACTTCGCAACTACGCACGCAAGACGAACCACAAACTTCGTAACTATGCACAATGCAAGTTGGAGCACGGATTCCGCAACTCCGCATAAAGCGAGTTGACGCGGACTCTAGAATGTGAGTTGAAGCGGATTTCGGATACCGTCTGAAACCGACCCGACTTGAGCTTGAGGGGGCGTGTTGAGAATCAATCTCAACTTGGTCTAGTGTGTGAACTCACCTTGAGAGTGAAGAGACACTCCAACGGTCAAGAGTCACAATTATGTCACCACTTTGTATTCTAGCATTTAGTATGAGTCATAGAATCATATTCTATGACACATAACTTATGAGCTTTCACATTCCCCATTCTCCATGAGTCTTGTAGTTAATGGAGAGAGAGGGTGACTACATAAAGCACCCTCCTCCCACCTTGTATAATGTTGAGTCTTTCTCCTTTGTTAATATACTTAACCTTGCGTATACTCTCTCTCTCTCTCTCTCTCTCTCTCTCTCTCTCTCTATCACACACACACACACACACACACACACACATAGAGTTCACACCTATTCCGCTTCACAAGAATCCATCTCTTGATTCTTTACATTTGTGAATCCCTTGAGTGCTTGATCCTTGTTGTTGTAATGATACGATAGTCGCTTCGAGTTGTTGTACATGTAACGTCAGCTCCCCATGTTGTTGTTTTTCCAGCGCTATTTGTTGAAGATCCCCCAACAAACGATGATTTTCTTGTTCTAGTGCTACAAATTTCTCTTTTAAGCACTGGAGCTCCGAGAAAACAGATTGGTATTCTTGAGCGCTAACAGTTTCCATTTTACTATGGAGGATAAGAGGATTAGTAAGAAGATAAAAGGAAGAGGAGGAAAGGAAGATACGGAAGGAAGAACGACCAAAATTGGTTCAAACGGTTAGGAATAGTACTAAGACAGAGAAGGAATTGGTACTAAAAGAAGTTTTAGTACTAAGAGAGGTGAAGAACTCTCGAGAGAAGGAAAGAGTGAGTGAGTGGGAGGGAGGGAGGGAGGGAGAGAGAGAGAGTGATGATAAGAAAAGATATATATATTATGTGAAGAGAATGTACAGTAGTAGCTAGGAGGCTTAAGACTGGTGTTGAACTGATTTGGTTCGAAATAATGCCTTGTGCCTCCTTTTATAGTGTTCTAAGGAATACTCCTGAAGTTTCTAGAATGTTCCAGAGAAATTTGGAATATACATCAATTTTCTATAATAAAACATAAATGAAAATAATATTCTACTCGACCCATGTAGCATAAGGTCATGGGTTCGAGTCTTGCCATATCATGACAGAGACAAGGAATGAGATGAAGATCCAAAACCTCGAAAGTAATCTGTCCTTTAAGCCAATGGAGGGTGGAGAAATGCTAGACGAGTTCATCACAAGGATAAGCAACATTAGAGATAAACTAGTGGTAGTTTGGATGGTAAAAAGTAGACATCGAGCTTGCATGGACATGTTACCCATGCCTTGCCCGCTAAGCACAATGGCCTAGGCATAACAATGAACATGTTGATGAGGAACAATGAAAGAGCAATGCTTAACAATTTGATTGGTCATTGCAAGAGTGCAATGCTTTGGAAACAAGGAATGCTTTATTGACATCATTGTAAGAACCAATTCTAAATGCTAGTAGGAGACTAAGGAATTTATTTCTACAAAGGGAACTAGCTACTGCCTTTATCTTGACATTTTGATAGATATTTGAACACTAAATTTGGTTTAGTTATTCATATTTGTGTTCATCTTGATTCTAATGTATATAATAGAATGACTATATTCAATGGTATGGGACGTTGATAGAGTTTCATATTCATCTCATCCTTTGTTTGAGGGTTGGGGGAGGGGGAGGGGTTTGATCACCCTTCTTAATCCATTATTTTCCTTAAAATTTTAATTAATGGATTATCATTAGTATTTAATCATAATAGATTGCTTAATAAGTTTTCCCTTATTCTTATCTTGCATGAAATATGATCGACCAAGAGTTTCAACAAAATATTGATTCTTCTTCCTAGATCAACAAATTAACCATTGGTTAATTGTTGTTGATAGATAAGATATGACTCCCTCCCCCATCTCACAAAAAAGTAGTTGATTATATTAACAAGTGAGCATAACCCAATATAGTGTGTCTTTTGTACAACTTTATATCATGAGAAGTAAATTTCGTTGCGAGAAATTTTTTTTTCCTAGAAAATATCCTTTCATTAGTTATAAATAGTTATTACAAGAATGTTGACCTACCATCAAGCTACCATTGGTATGTTGCACTCTTCCTTGTGTCCCCATCCCTAAAGGATAAATAGTATCATCACTCCAGCACTCCATAACCTAGTTATGTAATTGGTGGTGGGAACTGTTGAGAAGCAAGCTCAACAAAGGTATGTGATGCTTATTGAGAAATAAGCTATAGTCGCTATTAGCTAATTAGCTACTAGTGGACATAAAGGTGAAACAAATATTTAGCTATGCATAGCTATTTAGCTATTGACAGCTATTTAGCTACAGACAGCTAATTAGCTACTGACAGCTAATTAGCTGCATATATAAGTCACTTATATACTTAGGTAAAAAGTAAGTTGTAGTAAGTAGGGAAGAGAGTAAGAAGTAAGTAAGAGAGAGAGAGGAAGAACAGAAAATAGAAAATTGTCGAGAGCGAGTTGAGCTCTGCATGTAATGGAATAGAAGCTTTTGGACTGTGCAGAGGTAAGTCTCCTTCCTCTTTGTAAAGAAATGAAGAGGCAAGAGTGGTTGTAATGCAGCGGAAGATGAGTGAGTGAGTGAGTGTGTGTGTGTCTCAAGACAGAGAGAGAGAGAGAGAGAGAGAGAGAGAGAGAGAGAGAGAGAGAGAGAGAGAGAGAGAGAGAGAGAGAGAGTGAGTGAGTGAGAGAGCTCCAGTAGAGATAGGCAAACTGTCTATAAACCAAAATTACATCAAAGCATAAAACATCCAACTACAACTAAGTTACAATGTGTTGGTTTATATACCAACTAAGCTAGGGCAAGTGCCCTTTCTACTATTTACAAAACTAGCCCAACACGTCCATGAGCTAGTGTGAAACCTATCTATGGGAAGTTGAGTTCGATTCTCAACACGCCCCTTCGAACACAACTTCCATCTGTCGAAAAGTTGTTTCGGTCTTCAGAGTACTTTGATTTAAGGAATAGGATTCCAGCTTTATTGTTTTACGCTTCTTATTGCGTGTTACGTGTTGCGTAGTCTATCCGTGCCGCGTATGCTGCGTACTCCCCCTCAAGCTTGGCAATGTAGATGTCGTGAGACCAAGGTCCGATGCAAATTGCCCGAGCTTGTCGACGTCTAGAGCTTTCGTAAAAATATCAACAACCTGAGGTGCGTACTGAGGTGTTGTAGATCGATCTCTCCGGCCTGTACGCGCTCGCGGATGAAGTGGTAATGCACTTCGATATGTTTAGTCTGTGCGTGGAATACGGGATTCCGCGCCAGGTAGATACTGCTCATGTTGTCGCAATAGAGACGAATTGGATCCTTGATGGGTACGCCCAAATCCTTTAGTACGCGTTTCAGCCAGACGGCTTCGCATGCGGCGACTGCTGCACCCATGTATTCGGCTTCCGTGCTCGATAGTGCGACTGTCGGCTGCTTCTTACTACTCCAGGAGATTGCTCCACTACCAAGAGAGAAGAAGAATCCGGATGTGGATTGCCTGTCCGCTTTATATCCTGCCCAGTCCGCGTCTGTGTACCCTTCGAGTCGAACGATCGCATTCGTCTTGTACATAATGCCGTAGTCCATTGTCGTAGTGACATACCGAAGTATCCTCTTAGCGCAGTCTAGATGAAGATTTCGTGGAATCTACATAAACTGGCTAAGTACGCCAACTGAATAACTGAGGTTGGGTCGCGTAATAGTTAGATAGATCAAACTGCCGATTAGTTGTCGATACTGAGTCGGCTCGCTTTCAGCGGTGTCGAGATATTACGCAAGTGCGTGTGGAAACGAGGCGGGACCGCGGGGGTCTCGAACCAAAGAGCAAGCGAGGGAGGAGAAAGGGAGAGAACCGGCTACGCAGGACCGGGGATACACAGGGACACGGCCCTTCAGCACGGAGAACGCGAACAGACACCGACACAGACAGATGCGAATGACTAAATATGTATATTAACAAAATGGCTAACACGACTACAACCCTCGATGGGGCACAGGTTGGCTACAGCCGAACAGGCCGGCGAACAGATGCCGATGCTTGTTCGCTTCGACGCACAAGGGGGTAGCAGGTCGGAGGTGCTGCCGGAAGCACTCGGGCGTTCCTCAAAACAGCGCGAGCCTCCCCGAAACCCTGCACAGAAAAGCTATGGAGCTCGAGAAGGAAGGAAGGAAACAGAGAGAGAAGCGTCCAGAAACGGTCCGACAGCACTTCGTCCTCTCTGCGCGAGATCCCTGCAACAGCTCTTTCCTGCTCCTTATATAGGCCGACGAGCAGGCCGTCCTGTCAGCTTTATTCCCTGTCCCTTTTGAACAGGGACCCGCTCCGTTCTTCACGCCTCCGTGTAGTTACGCCGCCGACTCGTACAGTTCCTTAGCTCGCGCGCGCGACCGAAAAGACTGTTCGCGCGGTCTTTGTCTCCACTTGTGTTAGGGCCCGTTCCTGCCGATTATCCTCCTAACTCGCTTCTATGTACTACTTGGAGCGTGCGCGCGCGAAGAACCGGTTCCCACGCCTTGGGGCGCCGATTCCGCCTAGGGACGGTTTTCTTCACGACATCCGCCCCCACCTAACCGCACATCCTCCGGTATGCGCCAAGAGAGTTGGGACGGAGAAAACCGGCCCGTCTTCATTCCTCGCCCGTCGGTTCTTCCTCGTTTTCGGATCGTTCGTCACTGCTGACCAGGAGCGCCGGGTCTGGCTCGTCGTCGTGTCGCTTCTTGAACGCTTTGATCCGCTTCCCTGCAACCGGTATCGCCATTCTTGTGCCGTCTAGTTCCGCCAGGTGATATGTCCCGTTGTCATTGGCGCTCCGTACCACGTAAGGCCCGAACCACCTTCGTGCGAACTTCCGTGTAGCTCGGTGCTGGTTGTCGAGGCTGTTGTCGTAGACGAGCACCCAGTCACCTTCTTCGATTTTCTTCGGTCGGAGCCGGTGCGTTCGGTCGAACCTGGCTTTGTTCTTTGTCCTCGTCACCCGGAGCTTCTCCGCAGCCAGTTCCACGTCCTCCGGTCTCCGCTCGAGCTGTCGCATACGCGCGGCCAACAACTCCTCCCGGCTCATCTCGTCCCTCCAGTCGACCGTTGCCCACGAGGAGATCGTCCGTTCCATCGGCATGATCGGCTTCTGGCCGAACATGAGCTCCGTCGGCATGTACCCGGTTACCGAACTGTGCGTGGTCCGGTCTGCCCACAAAGCATAAGGTAGCAGCCGCGGCCAGTTACCGACTTGGCCCCCGCATGCCCGAACCAGCGCCTTGACGATCGGTCCGTGTCCGCGCTCCACCTTTCCATTCGCCTCCGGATTGTACGCAGTGGTGAGCGAGAGCTTGACTCCCAGCCGGTCGAACAGCTCCGCGGCTTCTTCGGCGTCCAACTCCCCTCTGTCAGCCACGATCTTCCCGACGCACCCGTACCGGCAAATCACGTCCTCGATCAGGAACCGACATACGGCCGCGGTCGTTTTGTTGGGAAGGGCCCGGCCTTCCACCTGGTTCGTCAGATCCTCCCGCGCTAGGACCAGGTACCGCATCTGTCCTACCCCCATTGGCATCGTCACCAGATCTACCATCCATTTGAAGTGGATGGTCGGAGGGTACGTAGGGTGAAGCTCGTCCCGGTGTCGGACCACGGAGTGCATCTGACAGCTCTCGCAAGTTGTCACGAATCGATGCACGTCCCGGTACAGTCCTAGCCACCAGTACTTCTCCTTTATCTTCTCGAACGTGGCCCAAGTTCCACGGTGTCCGGCCCAAGGGCTGTCGTGGTAGGCCGTCAGCAGCTCCTCCTGTTCCTCCTTCATCGCCACCACCCGGAGCGGAGCGCCGTCCCTCTTCTTCGGGTGCTTCCATAGATAGCCATCCCGGAGAAAGAACCGGTACGCTTTCTTCCGGATCCGGTTGGCCTCGTCTTTCGTCCATGACGCATCCGGCGCCATTGTCCTCAAGAACCCGCCGATCTGCAGCCACTCCCCGTCGTACTTGCTCGCGTCGAAGTCGTTAAGCGCCGGAGTGCTCGTCCCGCCGGTTGTTACGTATGCCGCCTCGAAGAAGTCCACGCCGACCTCTTCGTCCTCCGAAACCATGCCGCCCTCGTCATCGAATCTCGCCCTTGAAAGCATGTCGGCCATGGCGTTGTCTTTCCCGGAAATGTGTCGTATTTCCGGGTCCAGGGACTTGATGTACGCTATCCACCTGAGCATTGCCAGGTCCGGCGTCGCGCATCCGGAAACCATGCCGAGAATCGGCATGCAATCCGTCTCTATGATTACCTCTGTCCCGATCAGATAGTCCTTGTCGGCCTTCACCGCCGAAACGATACCCCAGAGTTCGCGTTTAACCTGGGCGTATCCTCGCTGCCGCTCACTAAGGACCTTCGCGCCGAATCGGATCGGAAACCGATTGCCGTCCTCGTCTTCTTGGTTGACGACCCACCCAATTCCGGTCGGACTCGTGTCAACCGTTATGTACACTGGGGTGCCCTTCCTGTAGACGGCCTTTCGGAGCGCCGGTGCTGCCGAAAGAGCCTCCTTCAGCTTCCGGACCGACTCCGTGTGCTTGTCTAGCCATTCGAATCTTCGCCCTTTCTTCAATAATCCGTACAGCGGCTCCGCGACGTGCGCGTAATGCGGGATCCATATGTGGTAGAAGGCGCATGCTCCCAAGAATCTTCGTACTTCCGTGACCGAGCTGCAATCAGGCTTCATCGCGGAGATGGCTTCTACCTTTGCTGGAGACGGTTTCCGGCCATATGGTCCACATAAATGTCCGACCACCATGATTTCCGACTGCCCGAAGGCTGACTTCTCCCCCGAGAAGGTGAGCCTCGCATCCTCTAGCCTTTGCAGCACCTTTTCGCAGTCGTCGATGTGCGTCACCACGAATCGCCGGCATCCGTCCGGCCCGATCGTCTCGTCCTTCTCTTCTACCGGGCATCCCTTGATCGGGATGTCGTCTAGAAACGGCATGGTGATGTCCGGGATGCAGTCCCTCAGCACCTTGTTCATTGCATTCACCATGTGGGCCACCGAGTTGGTCCCTCCTTGCGGCAGCGTACACATCCGCACTAGGCCGAGGGGAGTTCGCATCGTCGTAATGTCTCTGCTCTCCACGGCTAGCTGGAACTGGTCGTACCCTGAGTATAGATCACGGACCGAGTAAATCGACCTTCCGGCGAAGGCCTCCGCGAACTCGTCTATGGTCGGTCCGATCCCTGCGTTCCGAATGGTCACTCTATTGACCGGCTGCAGGTCCTGAATGAAGCGCAACGATCCGTTTTTCTTTGGTACGGTAAACCATCGGTTTGAATACGGGGCGCTCGACGGCTCGAGAATGCCCATATCAACTTTCTGCTTCAACAGCTCCATCAACTTCGGGATGTGAGCTCTCGGAACCGGAATTGGCTTGAGATTCCACGGTACATGCGGTACCGTGAATATCACCATCGGCTCTACGATCGTCGGGTTTACGCACCCGATTTCCTCCGGTGAGAATGCGAAGGCTTTCCCGTGCCTTCCGAGCATTCTCCGAAACCGGTCTTCCTCCGCCGGCAGTAGGAACCCGCCCCCACCGATCTTCAGCTCGCGGAGCGTCTCGTTGGTGAAGGTGTGTCCTATGCAGGCCGGATCTCGTAAGCTGGGGTCCGATGCAACCCCTTTGATTCGGGATTCGCTGCCCTCCGGTAAGGGCGCCGCAACTGGCCTCACCTTCCGGTCCACAGTCTTGTACTTGGTGCTAACTCGGGCCGTCCGTTCCGACTCGAGCCCTCGACCGAAGTCCGCGATGACTTCGTACATTTCTTCGGAACATACCGGTATCGTCCGGTCTCCGTTAAGGTCTCCTTCGACTACCTTCCCCAGCATTCCCAAGGTGTCGTCGAAGGAGACTGCCTCCACGGCTCCGTTGATTTCTTCGTCAGGACCGAGAACTCCGCACGCTCGAAGTCTCCCCTCCGTCTTTGTTTTCTCTCGGCCGGCGATGCCGACCATCGTACATGCTCCGCTGTCGGAGAAGCAAAATTTCCTACCTATTGTACACGGTTTTATCGTACAGATGTGGGGTTTTCCCGGAGCATCCGGACTATCGCGGCCCCACGCCTTGGCAGTCCTCTCTAAAAATCCTCTCGGTTTTCGGAACCGAGGGATTCGCGGTTACGTTCGTGGTTCGGCCGTACCGTCAGAAACTGGACCGAATGGCGCCCGTCTTGGCTTTTGACCCTCGCGTAGGCCGAACCATTGTCCAGCACCTTGGTCTCCATTCGGGCCGCCGTGATGTACGGCTCTCCCAGTATGACCGGATGCGAAGACGTCTCCTGCACGAAGAAGTGCTGGTCAATCTCGACGTCGCCGATCTTGACTCGCACATTCGGACAGGCCCCGTGCAGTTCCTCGGTGGCGCGCGTTGCTGCCCTTATTTTCCACCCGTGCTTGGTGTTGATCGGCCATTTGCCCTTCTTATAGAAGTCCATGGACATCAAATTGATCTCCGATCCGTGGTCCACCAAAGCTATCACCGGTTCCTGGACACCACCGATCTTCACCGGGGTTTCCGTGGTCGCTCGGGCCCAGTGTGGTCTCGAATAGTGGCTTTCCGCCCACTCGTCTCCCAGCGCCATGTCGTCTAGGTGCGTCGTCCGCACTTCCACCGGTCTTTCCGGTTCTGTCTCCGTTGACAGCCTCTTCCGTTTCACCAAGTCCACGATGGAGTCGTGGAACTCCTTCTTGGCGATTCCCAGCACCTCTCGTAACGACAGCTCCACCTTGCTGTCGAGGATCCGTTCCTCCAGGACCTTTCGTAAGTCCGTGGTCCTTTCTATCTCCGTCCCCAGACGGTACCCGCCCTTCTGGGGTTTATCTTGCGTACCGGCCCCGCCGGCTTCGTCCCGTCGTGGCCCGGACCGGGTCTCGTATCGTTGTGAGGGCCCGGTCGTCCCGGGTTTCCCCACCCGCTTCTCTTCTACCAGAGCCTCGTAGTTCTGGCAAGCGGCCTCCACAAAGCCCGTCTTTTCCTCGACCGGGTCGCTCCACCCGGTCATCTCCCGTACCCGTTTCTCCGCACGGTCCGATTCCTCCCTTTTAAGCCTTGCACCGGCAAGGCCTTCCAGCATCGTCGGCCAGAATCCGGCTTTGCTTTCCCTTCGGGCCTCGCCGCCCCCGACTCGAATGCCGGCCGACGCCGAGTAGTGGACGGTTTCCGCATGTCGGGCCACCGCCTTTTCCATCAACCTTTTCATACCACCTCGCCCGTCGTTTCGGCTCAAGGCCCTTCGGGTGTCGCTGGCATGCACCCGTCCTTCCCACAGGTACACCACCCTGTTCCTCAGCGCCTCCGCGAAGTCGCCGCAGTCCTTCCGAATGTGGCCGACTTCATCGCACCACATGCACCTGTTTCCTGCCGCCGGCCGTCGGTCACGAGCCGGTTCGCCACCTTCCCTTCGGGCTTGCGCGATTTGGAGGTCCTTTATCGCCCTCGTCAATTCCTCCAGCGCCGCTCCTCCGGTTGAGCCTCTGACTACGTCGGTCGAAGCCGAACCGGTTTCCAACCACTCTCGGGTCTCTTCCTCTCGCACCTGTGGCGCTGGTTCGAGCTTCCTTGCTGCGACCGAGCCTGACCCGGTTGCCCCGTTATCCGCCCATTCTCGCCGTTTGTCGAAACGGCCACAGACCTTTTTGACAGCCGCCCAGTCGGTAGTGAGCCCGTCTTCGGTTTCCAGCAAGAGGCCCACTTGCTCCCGATCCCGCTCGTCGACCGACTTGACAAACAGCAAGACCCGACTCGTGTCCAGGATGGTTCGGTCGAGCGCTGAAAGGCGCGCAAAGTTTTCCTCGAACTCCCGGAGGAGTGCCGACGCGTTTCTTCCCTTCCCTGGGGACTCCACCCATTCCATGAACCTTCGCTTCGAAAGCCGGAGCGCGTCGTCCAGCCCGTATTTCTCTAGGAGCCGACCTTCGAACTCCTCCCAGGTACGGCTCTCCGCCCGCACCTCGAGCACCTCCGCATGTATTAGAGATTAGGTACTAAAGTAAGCATAAAATAAGGATATATCAATGATAGATCTAGAAAGAATAGAGAGAAAAGAGAGAAAGAAGGGTGCCGATCCACCCGACCACCCCCGAGCGAAGGGATCGAGACGGACTCGAGCCTCGATCGGCGTCCCATACCACCGCCTTGGCGTCGAGTCGTACCTGGATGATAGCGCGCTTGCTACAAGAGCCGTTCCACTCACGGACAGAGTCTCGACGTAGTCAATGCATGATCAAATGAGGGTAGCTAGGCCTCTTATTTATAGTAATTCTCAAGGCCCCCAGCCATGTTCACACTTGGCCTCATGGGTTGTCTCAATCCCGAGGATTAAAAGTAATCCTCCCCTTCTTTAGACTCTTTGTTTAACCCTCACACTTATCCACGTGTATAGAATACTACGACAATTCTCACCACGGGATATTATATGGTCATGCCCGTAACAGCATGGATGCTCGGCATCACCACTCGGGGAAATCCGGCAAGACGCCTTTCTTCCGGAATGTCCCGCATCAACATCTCTGCACCGTAGGACGCCAAATACTTCGTGGCATCATTCCCATCGAATCGGCCGATCGTGCCGACGACCGCCTCAATGGCTCTGTCGAGGGCACCGGTGCCCTCGCGCGCGTTTACAATCCGATCCACGGCCGAAGCCATGGCCTCTGCAAGATCCGACCCCCTCATCTTCTGCTCTTCTGCCGCCTCCTTCACGTCGGGTTCACCAAAGATGTCGAGATATTACGCAAGTGCGTGTGGAAACGAGGCGGGACCGCGGGGGTCTCGAACCAAAGAGCAAGCGAGGGAGGAGAAAGGGAGAGAACCGGCTACGCAGGACCGGGGATACACAGGGACACGGCCCTTCAGCACAGAGAACGCGAACAGACACCGACACAGACAGATGCGAATGACTAAATATGTATATTAACAAAATGGCTAACACGACTACAACCCTCGATGGGGCACAGGTTGGCTACAGCCGAACAGGCCGGCGAACAGATGCCGATGCTTGTTCGCTTCGACGCACAAGGGGGTAGCAGGTCGGAGGTGCTGCCGGAAGCACTCGGGCGTTCCTCAAAATAGCGTGAGCCTCCCCGAAACCCTGCACAGAAAAGCTATGGAGCTCGAGAAGGAAGGAAGGAAACAGAGCGAGAAGCGTCCAGAAACGGTCCGACAGCACTTCGTCCTCTCTGCGCGAGATCCCTGCAACAGCTCTTTCCTGCTCCTTATATAGGCCGACGAGCAGGCCGTCCTGTCAGCTTTATTCCCTGTCCCTTTTGAACAGGGATCCGCTCCGTTCTTCACGCCTCCGCGTAGTTACGCCGCCGACTCGTACAGTTCCTTAGCTCGCGCGCGCGACCGAAAAGACTGTTCGCGCGGTCTTTGTCTCCACTTGTGTTAGGGCCCGTTCCTGCCGATTATCCTCCTAACTCGCTTCTATGTACTACTTGGAGCGTGCGCGCGCGAAGAACCGGTTCCCACGCCTTGGGGCGCCGATTCCGCCTAGGGACGGTTTTCTTCACGACAGCGGTTCCGGAGTTAGCATTGATCTTGAGATTACGATCAAGAGGGGTAGACACAGGCTTGCACTTTGTCATTCCGAACTTGTAGAGTAAGTTGAGAATGTAGTGCCGTTGAGAGATCATTATTCCGACTAGCGTCCGAATTACTTCAATACCTAGGAAGTAATGGAGCTCGTGTAAGTCTTTCATTTCGAATCTGCTGGAAAGAAGTGATTTGACTTTGTTAATGTCGGCGAGATCCTTTCCTCTGATGACCAAATCATCCACGTACAGGATGATGATGATCAGGCTATCCGAATCGTTTCGGATGTACAGAGAGGTGTCGGGTTTTGACATCCGAAATCCGACTTGGTGAAGATACTGCGTGATCTTCGAGTGCCAAGCACGCAGTGCTTGTTTGAGGCCGTAAAGTGGCTTCTTGAGTTGGCATACGACGTGCGGATGTTTACCCGATTCGAATCCAGGTGGTTGTATCATGTACACCTCTTCTTCTAACTCTCCTTGGAGGAAAGCATTTTTCATATCCATCTGGTGGAGGTGCCATCCCTTCGTTGCGGTGAGTGCAATTACTGTCCGTACGGTTGTCATCTTTGCCACCGGGGCAAAGGTTTCTTTGTAGTCTATGCCGTGAATTTGCATGTAGCCTTTCGCAACGAGCCGTACTTTGAAGAGATTTACGGATCCGTCGGCATTATATTTTACTTTGTATATCCATCTTCAGCCAATCGCTTTCTTGTTCGGAGCGAGAGGAACGAGATTCCATGTCTCGTTTTTGCATAAAGCTTCCATCTCCTCATTCATCCTGTTGACCTATCGAGGATCTTTTGCAGCTTCGGAAAGCGTTTCTGGTTCCTTTACTGACGCTACTTTCATCATAAAATCGTAGTGATACGCCATGTACTCATTGTAGCCATAGCGGTTTACATGGTTCTTTTCGCGTGTGGATCGGCGTAGCTCTCGATCCATGGGGGGTATGGCTTTCTTCGCTCCATCTATGCGGATGTCGAGATCTTCAAATTCACTATCAAGAGAGTGAAGCATTTCGGTCTCTTCCTGATCTTCATATTCCCACATTTTCGCCTTCCCTTTGTCCAGCTTCGGACTCGACCGAGATGTGCTTTCATCGCTCGGTGGCTCTGATGGCCCACTCAGCCGTGTCGTAATTGGGATGTCTTCTAACATCTGTGTGAGCTGATCCTCAGTTTCTATTTCTATTTCAGTGTCATCTGCGTCGAGCAGGGTTAGAGTCGAAGTGTTCTTGGGTGCGTACCAGGATGCGTATTCGTCGAAGACTACGTCTTGACTTGTTCGAACCTTACGGGTGGATGGGTTGTAGCATTTGTACCCCTTCTGTTCGAGTGAGTATCCTATGAGGATGCATTTCTCTGACTTTGGGTCAAGCTTTTGCCGCGTATCGTCGGGAATATGTATGTAGGCGATAGAACTGAAAATGCGGGCATGTGACAAATCCGGCTTCTTTCCGAAGAACCTCTCATGCGGAGTTATATCGTGTACTCCCGAGGTTGTGGACCTGTACACGAGATATACGACCATATTTTTCGCTTTTGCCCAATATGATTTCGGTAGGTTCTTCTCGTTCATCATGGCTCGTGCAACTTCTACTACATGGCGATTTTTACGCTTTGCTACGCCGTTTTGCTGAGGCGTGTGTTGACACGAGAACTCTCGTCAGATTCCTTCTTTTCGGAGATACACCGTAAATTCATCTGAAAAATATTCTTTACCTCCATCTGATCGAAGACAACGTACATGCCAACCCGTAGTTTTTTCGACTTTGGCCTTGAATGTCTGGAAGTGCTTGAACATTTCACTCTTCTGCTTCATCAGATAGATCCAAGTGTTCCTAGAGAAGTCGTTGATGAACGTGACATAGTATCGGCATCCGCCGAATGTAGCTGTTTGGCCTGGTCCCCATACATCTGAATGTATTACATCTAGGATCCCTTTGCTCACATTCTGCTCGTTAGAGAATGGGTGACGACGTTGCTTTCCAAACTGACATGCTTCACATACGCATGTAATCTCCTTTTCCGTAAAGTTCGGGAGTCCGATTACGAATCCTTTCGATTGCATGTTTTGTAGCTTCTGGAGATTAATGTGGCCGATTCTCTTGTGCCACAGCTTTAAGTCGGTTTCGACTTTCTGGCCCTTTGCTTACATGGCCGACTTTACCTCGCTCGATTCGAGGATGAACATGCAACCTTCTCATCGGCCGTGAGCTACGACTTGATCGCCTTTCTCGATGAAGCATCCGTCATTATTGAAACGTACTTGCATTCCTTGTTCGACAATCTGGCTGACTGAGACCAGGTTTTTCTTAATGGTGGGACATGCAGCACGTTCTTGAGGTAGGTTTGTTTGCCGTCATTTTCGAATGAGACATTGCTGATATGTTGTATGGGGTGAGTCGTGTCATCTCATGTTTCGACATATCCAGGACATTCGGGCTTCCGAAGTTCCTGAAACCAATCTTCATGGGATGTCATGTGATTGGATGCTCCCGAATTGACAAACCATACGTTGTTCAGAGTGGAAGCGATAGTTGACACAAGTGCGGACATTGAGTGTGCTTCGTGCTTCATTATGAACATTCCGCCGTGGTCGCCGTAGTCAGAGTTCGTGGCGTAATTTGTTAGTTGTCGGCCTTGCTCACGCTTTTTCTTCCGACACTCCTCCTTGTAGTGGCCGGGTTTTCCACAATACCCGCATTCAACTGGGTTCCTACGGTTGCTTGGTCCGACGTGATGACCCCCCCTTCCGCCGAACTCTTTGGGGCTGTTTCTGTCCGCTTGCCATTGGTGGGAGTTACGAAGTTTATTGTGTTGACCTTGGCCATATTGGCCTCTCCTGCCGTGACCGTGTCCTCTTCCTCCATCGAAGTTTGAATATAGCATCTGTTCTTCGTGTGCGTTGTTCCTTTGACGCACATGATTCTCTTCGACCAGCAATAACGATTGGAGATCAAAAAAGGAGGGAGGATTCTCTCTCGTGAGAATGGCCGATCTTATTGCACCAAATCGTAGTGCTAGGCCACCGAGGCATATCTGCACCATTTCTTCGTTGTCAATGCTAACATTGATTGATCTAAGGGCATCACACAGCTCCTTGATCTTTAAGGTGTAGTTGCCGATTAACATGTCTCTTTGTTGAAGATTGTTCAGCTCTTGTCGAAGTTGGAGCTTTCGTGCGGCCGTATTGGCTGCGAAGATCTTCTTGAGGTTTTCCCACGCCTGCTTCAATGGTTTTGCCTCTCGAATGTAGCCAAGCATATGATCATGAACGCATGATGCAAGGCAATACAACACACGACTTACGGCCTGCTCCCAAGCGGGATAGTCAACATGTGTTGGGTTGGGGTGTGATTCGTGCACTCCTTCGATGTAGCTCCAGTAGCCTTGTCCGACAAGGTATTGATGCATCTTGTATTCCCAAGATGCAAAGTTTGTTCTGTCAAGCTTCTCGGTAGGAAGAGCGCTTCCCATTTGAGTATTCATGGTGATTTCTTCTCTGTTGATGGGCCGGTTCTGTTGATCGTCGGCGTGCAGCACAACACAGTCGAATAGGCTTGATCAGGCAACCACACACTTTGATACCATGTAAAGAAATGAAGAGGCAAGAGTGGTTGTAATGTAGCGGAAGATGAGTGTGTGTGTGTGTGTGTGTGTCTCAAGACAGAGAGAGAGAGAGAGAGAGAGAGAGAGAGAGAGAGAGAGAGAGAGAGAGAGAGAGAGAGAGAGAGTGAGAGCTCCAATAGAGACAGGCAAACTGTCTATAAACCAAAATTACATCAAAGCATAAAACATCCAACTACAACCAAGTTACAATGGGTTGGTTTATATACCAACTAAGCTAGGGCAAGTGCCCTTTCTACTATTTACAAAACTAGCCCAACACGTCCATGAGCTAGTGTGAAACCTATCTATGGGAAGTTGAGTTCGATTCTCAACACGCCCCTTCGAACACAACTTCCATCTGTCGAAAAGTTGTTTCGGTCTTCGGAGTACTTTGATTTAAGGAATCGGATTCCGGCTTTATTGTTTTACGCTTCTTATTGCGTGTTCGTAGTGAACACAAAGGCTAGAAAGCTTCAGTTGAAAACTGAGCTAAATACCTTGGAAAAGGTAAGATGTCAGTGAATGAGTATGCTCTGAAAATAAAGAGCATATGTGAATCACTTGCTTCTATCAATGTCAAGGTAGAAGATGATGATAAGGTGGAAATATGCTTAAGAGGTTTAGGACCTCAATATAAAAGCTTCAAAACATCTATTCTCACAAGGGATATCATCCCAAGTTTTCCAGATCTGGTTTCAATGCTTGTAGTGGAAGAGAGAAATCAAATTGATGATGTAAACAAAGGAAACACTGAGACTGAGGGGTAAGCCCTCTACAATAGTGCTGGAAGAGGCCGAGGAAGAGGCCATGGAAGATTTGGTTGCTAGAACCAAGAATAACAATCAAGGAAGAGGACAACAGGTTGTAAGTGGAAGAAACAACATCAGAGGCAGGGGGAGCAATCGAGGTAGAGGTAAGCAAACTTATTTGAATGATGATGGCTGTTGGTATTGTGGAAAACTAGACCATACATAGGCTGAATGCTGCAAAAAGCAAAATGATGAAAAAAGAGGGAAGAGACAACAAAATAACTATGCTTCAACTAGTGAAGATTGTGATAAAGATGGTGCATTTGTGATGCAACATGAAACAACAGTGGTTGAATGTTCACAGAGATGCAATGAAGAGTTTATGTGGTATGTAGATTTTGGGGCATCTAATCATATGACAGGACATGCAAACTAGTTTGAAAGTCTAAGAGAACTAGAGATTCCTGGTTATGTACAAACAGGTGATAATACTACTCACCAAATAGAGCATGTTGGAGATATCTCATTGTGGGAAGAAAAAGGAAAAACAAAATATATGCTGAATGTTATGCATGTGCCAAACCTTGCAAAAAATTTGATTTCTGTTGGACAGATAGTTGAGCAAGGAATGCAAGTTAAGTTTAAGCAAAGTGGATGCTTTATAGAGAAACAGGGAAAGCTTATTGCAAAAGGAAAACGAAAAGGAAGGATGTTTGTGTTAGATGTGAATATCCCTAAAAAGATTACAACCATGTTTGCAGAAGGAATGAGTGTAATCTCAGATGTGGAAATGTGGCATAAAAGAATCGGCCACATAAGTATGCAAACATTGAAAAATATGTTGAGGAAAAATGCAGTGGTTGGATTTCCTAAGTTAAAAGACTGTGAGATGAGCAAAATATGTGAAGCATGTCAATATGGAAAGCAAAACCAATTGCCTTTCCCTTGTGAAAGACATGTAAGCAAAAATTTGTTGGATTTGGTACATACAGATGTATGGGGACCAACAAAAAATGCATCAATTAGTGGATGTAAGTTTTATGTAACTTTCATTGATGATTACTCAAGGAAAACATGGGTTTACTTCATGAAAGAAAAAAGTGAAGTATTTGATTGTTTCCATAAGTTTAAATGCATGGTAGAAAAGCAGGTTGGAACTGGAATAAAATGCCTAAGATCTGATGGAGGAGGAGAATACTTCTCAAATGAATTTTCTGATTTTCTATGCAATCAAGGAATAAGGAGACAATTTACATGTAGATATACTCCACAACAAAATGGAGTTGTTGAGAGAAAAAATAGAACTCTGATGAACATAGCAAGGGCTTTAATGACAAAAAAAAATATGCCATTGTATTACCGGGCAGAAGTTGTAAACACATCAAATTGTATTCTAAATAGATGTATAACATCTGGAGTACATGAAGTAACTCCTGAAGAATGTTTCTATGGCAGAAAGCCGAGTTTAGGACACTTAAAACTGTTTGGATGCCCTGCCTATGTTCATGTACCTACTGAAGTGAGAAGTAAGCTTGATCCAAAAGCTGAAAAATGTGTTTTTGTTCAATATTTAGAGGAGCAAAAAGGGTATAGATGCTATAACCCATTGACCAAAAAGATTGTGGTAAGTCGGGATGTAATATTTGATGAGTTGGGAAGCTGGTACAACCCAAAAGAGAATGTAGAAACTGATGAAGACTATGAAAATGATGACAAAGAAAAATTTGAAAATGTAAGAGATAACCACAGAGATGGAAACAATGTTGGACAACAAAGTTCCACATCAATGGAATGTACTGGACCATCTGGAAGCTCAGGTAGTAAATCTAAATCTAATGCATGGAGTGGAAAAAATGCAAGACACAAAAATATGATGATAAAAAAGGAAAACAGAAGATGCCAGAATATGAAATGCTTGATGATGGATCTAGAAACATGGAAGATGTAGATTCAGATACATCATTGGATGATGAGCTTGGTATAGGATCCCTAAAAATACCTGGTATGGAAAAGGCAATGAAAGATGCAAATCAGAAACTGAGAAGATCAGATAGAGAGAAAAAGACAGTTGAAAGATTTGGTTATGATACATATATGGCTATGCATTATGCATACATGTCTAAAGTAGTACAAATCCTTGATCCAAATAGTTTTGATGAAGCAAAATCTAATAAGAAATGGGTGAATGCAATGCAAGAAGAAATAGATGCATTGGCTGAAAACAGAACATGGGATTTGGTAAAGTTACCGAAAGGAAAAAATGTTGTAGGTTGCAAATGGGTCTACAAGACAAAGCATGATTCCAATGGAAATGTTAGTAGACATAAAGCAAGACTTGTGGCAAAGGATATGCCCAAATGCATGGAATTGATTATGATAAAACATTTGCATCGGTTGCAAAAATGGCAACCTTGAGAACACTACTTGCTGTGAATGCAGCCAAAAGATGGGTTCTGCACCATATGGATGTAAAAAATGTTTTCTTACATGGTAACTTGGAAGAGGAAGTATACATGTATCAACCACCAGGTTTTGAAGATAAGAAGCATCCAAAATATGTATCCAGGCTGAAAAAGGCTCTTTATGGACTGAAACAAGCACCGAGAGCATGGCATAAAGAACTTTCAAAATCTCTGAAAAAAATTGCCTTCAAAATGTCAAAAGCTGATCCATCACTATATGTAAAGAAGATAAATGATTGCATTGTTGTTATCATGACTTATGTTGATGATTTAATCATCGGAGGTGATTCTATGGATGAAATAAGGACGCTAAAAAATAAATCTGGAAATGCAATTTCATATGAAAGACTTGGGAGAGTTGAGATACTTTCTTGGCATTGAGATGATCATATCTGAAAGTGGTATATATATGTTGCAATAACTATGTTGAAGAAGTATGGTATGCTTGGATGCAAACCTATTGGTGTACTACTAGACGAGAACTGCAAATTAAGGGCTGATTTGGGAGCCAAAATAGATGATGTAAACATGTACAGGTCTATGGTGGGCAACCTCATATATTTGACTATACCAAGACCTGATTTGAGTTATGTTGTTGGATTAATCAACCAGTTTATGCAACAGCCAACAAAGCCACATTTGGACTACATTAGAAGAATTTTGAGGTATGTAAAAGCTACTCAAAATTATGGACTGTTTTACAGGGCTGATCTGGACATAAAGCTGGAAGGATATACATATGCTGATTGGGCTAGAAGCCAAACTGACAAAAGATCCACATGTGGATATATGTTTACATTGGGAAGTGCAACCATTTCATGGAGTAGCAAGAAACAAGCTACTGTTGCACTATCAAGTACTGAAGCCAAGTATAGAGGTGCTGCAATAGCCACTTGTGAAGAAGTATGGATCAAAATATTGCTTTTTGATTTGGGACAATATATAGATGGTGTAGTCACAATTTGGTGTGACAATATGAGCAGCATTCAGCTCGTAAAAAATCCAGTGTTCCATGCAAGAACAAAGCACATTGAAGTGCATTATCACTTTGTTAGAGAAAAAGTGATTGATGGATAAGTGGATATGTTGTATGTAAGTACAAATCAGCAAGTGGCTGATATTCTTACGAAGGGATTGAGCATGGAAAAACATACACAGTTTAGAGACATGATGGGAGTTATAACCATCGGCATGGTAGCTAAAAGGCATGAAGAAAAGAAGATTGAACATAATCCCAAGAAAGAATAAGTTGAGCTTGAGGGGGAGTGTTGAGTAGCAAGGTCAACAAAGGTATGTGATGCTTATTGAGAAATAAGCTATAGTAGCTATTAGCTAATTAGCTACTAGTGGACATAAAGGTGAAACAACTATTTAGCTACAGACAACTAATTAGCTACTGACAGCTAATTAGTGCATATATAAGTCACTTATATACTTAGGTAAAAAGTAAGTTGTAGTAAGTAGGGAAGAGAGTAAGACGTAAGTAAGAGAGAGCGAGAGAGAGAGAGAGAGAAGAAGAACAAAAAATAGAAAACTGATGAGAGCGAGTTGAGCTCTGCATGTAATGGAATAGAAGCTTTTGGACTGTGCAACGGTAACTCTCCTTCCCCTTCCCCTTTCTATCTTGAGCAATAAACGATCCAGCACAACACGATCTGCTATGCACACAGAAGATCCGTAGTGCCTTCGTAACTGGAACAACCATACTGCTGGTGCTAAGCACCACATGGGTCTTGCATTTTGTAGTGTCAGAAAAGGGGCCTTCTTCCAATGGGCAAAGTATGAAAGTATTTCCACGCATCAACGGACGCTCCTGGCTCTGCATTGAGCTTGACCCAATCCAATCTCGTACGGGACCCCAACATGTGTCTTGACGGCAGACACATATTCAGATTCCGCACTAAGTGTTGTCTCAAGTATTCCTCCGTACATGTTGGTACACATGTCCCAACCCTTTATGTACATGCTCCCATGCTCTTAGAAGATTATTAAAAAGTTGTCCTCCCAATTCCTAGGCATAACATGTTTCTTGTCTAGTATAACGATCCAGCTTATGCAATCACTCCATAATCCACCCATCAATAGAGCACAAAGATACAATCTTTGCATAAGCAATTGCTTCCAAGGGGCATGTCCTGGTAAAAGGTCACGAAGTATTAGCTTTGCTAACAAGGCCATGCATTGATCTAGTGGATCAATAATCACCAAATCACCATGTTGCTTCGGGGTTATCAACGTACACCATGTTAGGAAACAGGTCCCTCCGGATGGGAAGTGAGAAGAACAATGTTGATGAGAAACTCGGCCGAGGCCGAATCCGGATGTGGAGCACCCGGCAACGGAAGACCCGGTGAGAACCGGATGTGGAGTACTCGGCAACGGAAGACCCGGTGAGAACTGGATGACGAGTACCCGGCAACGGAAGACCCGGTGAGAACCGGATGTGGAGTACCCGACAATGGAAGACCCGGTGAGAACCGGATGATGAGTACCCGACAAGGAAGACCCGGTGAGAACTGGATGTTGCAGGCCCGGTGAGAACCTGTCATCGGATGGAAGGGACATATATGTAAATATGTTCCAGAGAGCCCACTGGGGCTATATTTGTAAATAGCCCGAAAGTCATATTAGTATAAATATGACCTAGGGCAAACTTAATAGCAATTATGTAGAGCTGGTTGTATTATTATCGTTGTTGCGATAATTCAGAGCGTAACTGCGTACAGAGAAGAGAGAGAGAGAGGAAGAGGTTGTTGCCTCTGTTGTAACCGCCTGGTGGCGAAGCGAGGGAGCAAGGGGTCGTTGCCTCTGTGCCCCATTGTTGTAATCTTGATATAGGGATATTTTGCAGTCTGAGGGCTGCCGTGGTTTTTCCCAGATTTGGGTTTTCCACGTTAACATCCAGTGCACTCTCTTCCTTATTGTTTCGTGTGTAGATACATCTCACCACATCCCTGTTTTTCTGTGCCTGATCCGACGTCTCGGTTGTGGCTAAGCATAGCTAAGGAAACCGTATTCCTTTCACACCATACCACCTTCGCTCTTACATAACTCCTTTCCTCCCCTGCCCATATAAAATTCTGAACCAACCTTTGAATTTGTCCAATGCACGATTGTGAAAAGATCCAATAGGAAGCTATATACCACACCGTAGACAATAGCACATGATTGGCAATTATGACGCTCTTGGTCAAAGATAGTTTAGCAGGGCTCCACAAGAATAAAATTTTCCTTAAAGTTAATAATAACAATGTAACATGTAATTATGGGACCAAATCAATCCCGATCTCACTCCAAGATATCTAACCGCAACTCCTCTTTGAGTCCCTTGGAAAGTAGGATGCGGTGCCCAACGAGACATCGGCTCCTTGATCACCCAAAATGCAACAGTTTTCTCCCAATTTAACGTAGCTCCGAACGCTATACAAAACTGTAACAAAGCCCTGGGTTCTACTTGTAGCTAATTCGTTAGAGTCCCATCCACATATAATTCAGTATCATCTACAAATTCGAAGTCCAATATATCTTGTCCACGTATTGGCATCACCAAACTATGCAAGCCCATAGATTGTGCTAATAGAAATACATGCATTAATTCCGCAAACAAAAGAAACAAAAATGGTGCAAGCCGACATCCTTGACGGACAGACCGAGTAATGTTAAACCGAGGTCCTACTCCTCTTGCCAACAACACCTAACTATTTGCATTTCTATAAAGAACACCATGACATTTGAAACAGGTAATATGTTGTGTTCTCTTTTTTACTTCTGGGGAGATGTTAAAAAATGGCTCATTTCAGCACAATTTTACGATGGTATGACACATGCATACATGGTTTCTTAAAACATGCCAAAATTCTCAACTAATTATTTTCATGACAGGAAAGTCAATACTTTCATATTCCATCTGTCATGTTCTTTTATCCAATTTAGAGATAAGGAATGGAATTCCATGTAAGTTAATTGTAATAACCCCGATTTTACAAATTATGAAAATGGTACCCCATTGAACAAATTTTACAATGCGTAATTTATGTCTATTTATATAGAAGGTGTCTCTTAGTATTAAATGCAATCCACTATGTTATTGATTTGTCTCAAAATGTGGACCATTGTTCTCAACTTGTTGTCATGTAAAGAACTTTATTTCAAAAACAACCTGTTGTAACTTTGTTTTGGACCAAGATGCATTACCATGGAAGAAGGGACCATTGACAGTTCACATATTTGCTTTTTTATTTGCTTTTTAAAATTATGTTTGGAGTTTGTGGCTATATGGAAATATTGAATAATTCCCATAAAATGAGTATTTTTTAGCGAAAAAACGTGGTGAAAACTACAGAAAATGGAGGTCTAACTACATAGAAAACTAGTGGAAATTTTGTATATTTCTAAATCTGATGCAATGCATCGCATTTTTGTTGCAAATCCAACACTTACAACAAGAATCCATTGCACTTCATCATATACTAGATGTATAGAGTATAATCCGATGCAATGCATCGTGGTTCTAAGTCATGGTTCTTGTTTGTCTTTGTGTTGTGTCTAGATCCACATTTAGGATCCGATTCACTATATCGGATTTCAACTGGATAAAATTTGAAAAAATAAAAAACCTTGGAGTTTCAACTAGAATCCAATGCAATGCACTGGACTCCAGTTGAAAATCCAAGATTTGTTTTCCTTTTTTCCTTTTTTTCCATAAAAAAATAAAAAATGTATTTTCAACTAAAGTTTGAAAATTTTAAAAACCTTGAATTTTCAGCTGGAATCCAATGCATTGGATTTTAGTTGAAAATCCAAGTTTTTTTAAATTTTTAAATTTTTTTTCCAGGAAAAAATAAAAAAATGGATTTTCAACTAAAATACGATGCACTACATTGTATTTTAGTCTATACAGCTAGAATCCAATGCAATGCATTGGATTAAAGTCGAAAATCCATTTTTTTTTCAATGTTTTTTATTTTTTCCATAAAAAAATAAATAATAAATCACCTGAATTCTGATAAACTGCATTGGATTTTAGTCTACATAGCTAGAATTCGAGTGCATTAGATTTTAGCTGTATTCAATAGTTTTTTCATTTTTTCAATACATAAATAAAAATATTAAAAAAAAGGGATTTCCAATTGAATTCAATTGAAAAGCCAAATTTCTTTTAGTTTTTTCATAAAACAATGAAATAATAAAAAAATTATTGGATTTTCAACGGAAATCTGATACAATCCATCGGATTTCAATTGAAAATCCATGATAAATGAAAAAAAATAAAAGAAAAATCGTGGACTTTCAACAGAAATTCGATGCATGAAAATCCATCATTTTAAATGGCCAAAATCACCAACATTATATAAGAAAATACAAAAAATCATGGATTTCCAACAGGAATCCGATGTAGTGCATCGAATTCCAGTTGCAAATCCAAGATTTTTTTATTTTTATCATTTTTTATGGAAAAAATAAAAAATAGAAGAAATTTTGGAAACAAATAAGAAAAGCTAGATTTTCAACTAAAATCTAATGCACTGCATCGAATTTCCGTTGAAAATCCATTTTTTCAATTTTATTAATTTATTAATGGGAAAAATAAAAAAATTCACATAAAATTCAGAAAATAAGAAAATTTGGAAACAAATAGAAAAAGTAGATTTTCAACTAAAATTTGATGCTTTGCATCAGATTTCTATTGAAAATCTATTTTGCAATTTTTATTTATTTATTTATGGGAAAAATAAAATAATTTAAAAATATACAAAAAAAATTCAAATAAATAGATTTTCAACTGAAATCCGATGCAGTGCATCAGATTCTTGCTGTAGACTAAAATCCGATGTAGTGTATCGGATTTCAGTTGAAAATCTATTTTTTATAAATTTGTTTATTTTTTATGGGGAAAAATATAAAAAATTAATATTTTTTAATAAAATAAAATTTCAACTGAGATCCAATGCATTGCATTGGCTTCTAGCTTTTATAGACTAAAATTCATTGCAGTCTATTGAATTTCAATTGATAGTACATATTTTTAATTTTGTAATTTTTAATCTTGTTATGGAAAAAATGAAAAAATACATAAAAAATAAAAAAAGTGGACTTCCAACATAAATCTAATGGAGTGTATCATATTTTAGTCTATATAGCTAGAATTCAATGCAATGCATTATGTCTCAGTTGAAAATGCAAGAGTATTTTCTTAATGGAAATTTCTAAAAAAGTTCCAAGACACAATAGGAATCTGATGCACTACATCAAATTCTAGATGTATAGAGTAAAATTTGACATAGTGCATCAGATCTAGATGGAATGAATCGAATTTCTGTTTGACATCAAATGCTTACTATGAGAATCTAAGAAAAACAAAAAAACATCTTTAGTAACCGCATTTTTTAGATTCTAATGATTTTGGTAGAAGGTTTCTCTTACATAATCAAATATCGTAAATAGAAAGTACATAATTAAATATCATAACCAAAAAATGAAGAAGAAAGAATGCATCAAGCACATCTACTCTTACATTGGATAATGTTTTATATACTAGTTTATGACTTTTCTTTGACCAAAACAAGTTATCTGCGACAGACCACAATGAAGATACTAAATGAGGATCTCGAATGTGGCTCTAGACAGAACATAGACAAACAAGAAGCATGACTCATAACCTCGATGAGATTGGATTGCAATTGGATGAAGACAATGCATTAGTTTCCATTGATTCCATTGATGATGAGGATGAGACCTCATAAACTCCTACTAGTTCATCTAATGGGTATGAAGATGATGGCATAAACTTGGAAAACGATTGTCCTGATATGTTAACTGTAAATATTATATTGTACATCAAGATTTGGATTCATGAATTTCTATAAATATTGATGTTAGTCATTTTGGACATTCATTTGTAAGTTTGGCATGTCCATTTTTAGGCATTTTTTTGAACACCTAAAATTTCGTACATGCTAGAAATCAATATATTTTGGGTCATTTTTTAAAATCCTTCACCCCTTTTTGTGAATCACCCTAATTTGTGTCATTTTTTGATGGACAGTTCTCAAAATGCGACATATTACTTGTTTCAAATGTCTCGTTGTTAAAGACAAGAAACACCCTTAATCCATGTCGTGTTGAAGCCAAGTGATGCATAGTACCTTCCAAAAAATTCCAGTCAAACCTATATGCTTTCTCAAAATCCAATAGCAACACGACTAGGTTTTGTTTGTTTTTCGCCGCTACTACAATGGCCTCCCAAAACGTGAAAACATTATCCATAATACTCCTTTCCCACATAAATCAAGTTTGTGATAAATGAATTATCTTTGGTAGTACCTCTTGTAATTGACAACTAAGCAAATATTTTATAACTAGTATTCAAGAGGGTGATCGGCCTCCACTTACGAATATTTTCTAAAACCCCCTCTGTTTTAGATATAAGATAAATAAGCCCCTCAGCTAACAACAGAGGGATCTCTCCACTTTTGAACATATGTTGGTAAGCATCTCTTTAATTCTTTCTTCAATATCCCCCAATATTTCTTGTAGAATTTAGGTGTAAGCCCATCCACTCCAGGCAACTATTGTCCAATAACAAGTGTAGCGCTTGTTCCAACTCCAACTCTGTAATAGGTGACATCCATGAATCCTGCATTGCACGAGTAACCTTGGGTTGACTTTTCGCCCATACCTTCATTCTACTTTGTATGATATCCTCAGAAATAGGCTCTTCTGATAGAAGGGTAACATAAAACTGTGCGGCAATTTCCCTCACAGCATTTGGGTCCATTTCAAGTTCGCCATTTTCATTCTACATACAATAGGTTACATTAGAGACTCTCGTGGGGCCTTTAATATTAATTTTTTTTCTCGTACATCTATCCCCAATTTGCGTCCATCTTGAAGTAGAGTTGTGATAACGAAATTGACTACAATCACATTCTTCCATATGTTGAACCTGTTTTCGTTGCGGAAATTCTTTGCATATATAGAATGATATCAATAAAAGGTATATTGTGTATAGAATGCTCTTGGGAAGTGGGATGGGATCTCAAACAATGGGAGTCTATGACACCCCCCAACTCATTTTCTCTCATGCAACAACATTTAGGCACACTCTTTGATGTTCAAAAACCAATGAGTATGAACACATTAATAATAAAAGCATGCTAGGCTCTTTAGTAAGAATTTTTGGCAATGGTGCCTATGGGGTTTTGTTGCGTTCATACCCAACTTCTACACGTGGCAAAATGCAAAATGCTATGGAAAATAAGACCTAGACCCTTATTTTCTCATAAAGTAAGAATCACTTAAAACTTTGATATACACTAAAACATGCATGCATGCATATAACATTATACATAGACGTTCATGTCCTACTTGTTGGAAACTTTGACATACACATGTACAACATACATAGACCTTCATTATACTTGTTGGAAGATTTGACATGCATGAGACATTATACATAGATGTTCATGTCTTGTTTGTTGCAAACTTTGACATATATACATGTATAACATACATTTCACACATATACTACAATGGGAAACCTCCGTATACGCACACCATAGACACAATATTATAAATATGCACCCATATACAACTAGCACCAAAACCTGAGTGCACACACACAAATACACACACACACACACACACACACACCTATGGAAAGAAAACAACCACTGTCAACAAAATACTTCACTTGCAGTGGTTATTTGTGCATCAAGCCTTACCTGTTGGCACATGGTTGCATAAGATGGGCATATCCTCTAATTCTGCTCGTTGTAATTTGCAAGCTGAATCTCAAAAACATTGTCAATGGAACTGCTTTGAGTTTCAATCAGTATGGAAATGTCTCCTAAGAATATTTACCAACTACTTTCCATCGTCGGAATTCACATGAGGCATGATGGTTTGGAGCATCACTTGTCCGCTATGTTTTCCTCTATGATGTGATAGAAAAACGGGGAACTTGGCCACAACCAAGTTGAATGCGGAATAGGGAAGCACGCAAATACAGAGAGAGAATAGAAACGATGGTACACATGATATATCGTGGAAAACCCCAAATAGGGTAAAAAACCACGGGTGCCCACAGACACCGAACAAATCACTATAAGAGAATGTACAACGACACAAACACACAGGCGCTGACCTGAGTTCGTTCTCTTCGCCGACTGGCGGTTACAACGGAGACAGTCTCAATGTCTCTTTCGCTCTCAAACACTTCATCTGTTCTGGCTATGGAGGCAACGACCTCACACACACACTACTTAGTTATACTCAACTACCCTCTACAAGACGATTCTCACAAGCTCTAACATTAACTACTGTTTACCCTAGTTATCTTTATACTTAGATAACTTTCGGGTTATTTGTACATGACTGGCCTGAGAAGGCTCGACTCAAACCCATTTACATTTTCCTTTTGTCCTGAAGTCGGCCCATCCGAAAGGGACCTAATTCCCAACAAACTCCCCCTTCACTTCGGATGGGGCTTCATTAGTCCCACCCGACTCCGACATGCTCCTAGCCTTTTTGTTGACAATACCTTTGTCAGCATGTCAGATCCATTTTCCGATGTGTGAATCTTTGTTAGAGAAAACTCTCCTTCTTCTGCCCGCTCTTGGAGCCAATGGTATGTTCTTTGAATATGCTTGGTCCTTGAGTGATAGGTTGCATTCTTAGCAAGGTGGACGACACTTTGGTTGTCGTAGTAGAGTCAGAATTCACGTTATCGCATTCCCAGCTCTCCGACAAACTCCTTCATCCATATCAGTTCTTTGTTGGCTTCGACAACTGCCATGTACTCGGTTTCTATGGTCGACAATGCCACGGTCTTTTGCAACCTTGATTGCCACGAGATGGTGTCGTGAAGATTTTCGTCCATAGGCAGAAACCGGGGTGGAAAGGGCAAGTCGGTGGTGTGCAACATGTGCACACGTATACTAGGAAATGGTGTATAGAAATAAGAGGGGAAATTTCATCCCACATTGTAAGGTCCCTCCCTCCTTGGGCTATAAAAGGAAGGGAGGGGTCACTTATGAAGGGTTGCCTATTTTGCGTATGAGAGGTATACCACTTAGTCTAGAGTTCTTACCATTTTAGGGTTAGGGTTTCGTTTAGGGTTTCCTTATTCATCTTCGGTTAGCGTTTTCTCATAGTCATTTGGTGTGGCCCATGTGGCCACCATTGTTGTAACCGTTCGTTGTTTTAATATAACTTGTTGAACATCTTGCCTCCGCCGATCTCTCCTTCTATGTCGTGGTCTTATTCTTTCCTCTTCTCCTCTTGAGCTAAGCCTCCATATCATGTCCTATTCTTTCTCCTCAACTCCCTAGTCCGAGACCCCGGTGGTCCCGCCCCTTCTACACGCACGCGCATAACAACACGACATCTTTGGTGAACCCGACGTGAAGGGCGGCAAGGGAGCATGGAGATGGAAGAAGACTTCGACTTCGACGAAATGATGGCAAAGATTGTGATGGAAGCCAGACGGAAGATGGCGAAGCGAGATGCAGCTCAACAAGCCGTCGAAAGGGTGGTCGATCGAGTCGGCCAGTTCAATGGGAATGAGGTCCCAAAAATTTTGGGAGCCTACAAGGCCGAGATGGTGAAAGGGGGCGTGGATGAGGCGATGCGGCTAGAGTATTTTCCTCGAGTGGCCGCCACATCAGTGCACAAGGAGGTCAAGGAGCTACGAGAAGCTCACGAGTCGTGGGTGTCCTTGGAGGGAGCCCTATTGGAAGCGTACAGATACGCGAAACCGGAGTGGGTATGCCGGCAACCCGATGGGGAGCGGTCGGCAACAACGTGGCCCGCGAGCGGCAGAGAAGAGAGAGTGGCGAGTGAGTATGCACTACCGCCGGAAGAGAGCTCAACGCAAAACGGTTCGGAGGAGCTCGACCTAGAAGCGCTAATACGAGAGGCATGCAAGCTTGTGAAGGAGAAATCGAAGCCGAAGAAGGGCTTATTATGGAGTCGGGCCGGAGGCGATCGGAGGATGCAGAGGAAGAAGCCTCCCTAAGCGTAGAAGATGGGGCCTATACGGAGGCCGGAAGAGCGTACGATGGCGACATGGGAGAGGGTGCGGAGCAAGCGACCCTCTTGCCTTGCGGTGAAGGGACGGCCATGGAGGCCAGTAACTACGAATTCAGGACATGGCGGCCCGAAACATCGAGTGGGGAGGAGACAAGCGGCGGTGCTAGGTCCTTACCCACACCGGTCCTAGAGGCTCCGGCGGTCGGCCCTGAGAGCCCACATGAGGCCGGAGAGAGGGAAGGTGACGGCGGCAAAGCGGACGATCGAAACGACGGCGACGAAGGTCATAGCGGACGAAGGAGAGACCCCTCAACACCGGGGCCGGAGACTACGGCGGTTGCGCTCGAATGCCAACATAAGAACGGAGAGAAGGGCGGTGGCCGTGAGGAGGCGTGGCTCGTAGCGAACACGTACGAAGATAAGGATGCGAGGCCCGGAACGGGCATATACAAGAGGACCGACAGAGAGGTCGGGAGCGGCAAAGAGGAGAGAGTCGGGAACCGACACGACCGGAAGACGACGCGGAAGAAGATTGGAGCGGGCTCCGGTCAACCGGGCCCGAACCGAAGAAGAGCCGGCAAGGCCGGATTTGTTCGAACAAACATGTACCGGCCGGTTACGATTACGGAAGGGAGCCGACCAAACTGGAACTCGATCGGCCGAGACGGATCCGGGCGAAGGCTAAGTCGGCATGATTGGAGGTCGAGGCGAACGGGCCACAACATCCGGTGGGAGCCGGTAAGCGCGAGAAGGAGGCCAAGCATGCACGAGGAGTACGAATCGGTGGGAGGCCAAAAGCGAGAGGAGCCCTCCATGCCTATTCTAGAGACTTCGGCGGTTGCGGATCAACATAAGACCGGAGAGACGACGGGTGGTGGCGAGGAGTCGGAGACCGGAATGGACGAGGCTACCAGAATGGGTACCCGGTGCGTGAAGACGGACGAGCACGGCCAAGACGGCAAGCCAGAGTCGAAAGGGGCTACGGCAACGAAGGACGAAGAGACCGACTCGGAGGTCGGGTCTACGACGGATGAGGCGCTTAATATGAAGTATGCACTACGGCGTAAAACGGAGCATGCTCTACAGCTGCTCAGGGGCCAAGAAACGAGCATGTATTCGGAAGAGCCACAACGAGTGACCGGTGACAGCAGTCTGGTCGAGCCTTTGAGAGGCAAAAGCGCGGCGAGAGACGAAGCAGCGAGATGTCGGGTTCGGCGGATGGGCGGCGAGAGCGAAGGATGGTGCGCAGAGAACAACGGGGTACACACCGGGAACAGAAAACGCGGCGGCTTCCTGGAGGGCATGCAAGGCCAAGCGGGCCAAGAGGGCGCAAGTTGAGGCGAGGCGGTAACGAGAGCCTCAAGGGACACGGACATGGAGGTCGGGATGATGGTACGCTCAACGGCGAGAGAGCACGACGGGCAAAGGAGAAGCAAGGAACGCGGAACGGGGTCGCCTAAGGGCCAAAGAATGAGCGCATATTCGAGGGCCAACATAGGCGCACGGGACGAGCCTACGGAAGGCAAGCGCGGAGCAGGAAGAGTCGACACACCGAGGTGTTCGGCATGCGGAGACGATAAAATCAAAGGAGCGGCACGCAAAGGGCGGAAACCGAAGTGCGATCGGAGAGATCTGGAGCGCATCCGAAGGACATACGAGGCGGACCAAGAGGGTGTACCTCGGGGCGAAGCGGCACCATCATAGGTTGCGGAGGGCACTGAAGACGAGAGCACTGGCATGGATGTCGGAGAAGCAACGTACCTTTTCGAAAGGGTACGCAGAGCGGAGCGGAGTGCGAGACGTGCAATGTGGCTGCATAAGGGCTGAGCTACAAGCACGAGGATGATCGACGACGAAGTTCGGCGCATGGCAATGCCGAGTCGAGGAAGCGAGACAAGCGTGGACGAGGAGCACACGATGCGATATTTGGCAAACAGTCGGGGAGAACGAGGATTCGGTCCAAGGTCGCGCACGGAAAACGGAGGAAGGCAAAGAGAGTTTTGCGAAGACCGGGACTGGTAGACCGGGCGGAGACAGTGGTTTGGCGAACTCCGTCGAGTATGGTGGGTCAGATGGAGCCGACGGTTCGAGAGCATACGACGGATATGGCGGACCGGGAGGCTATGGTGGTCCATGTGGGACAGATGGGCTTGCTCGAAGTGGAAGACGAAGCCGGGCAAAGCTGACAAAGACGCTAAGGACTCGGTTGACCGCCATGGCCGAAGATCTCACCTATTTCCCCTTCTTGGCACATACTAGTGGATGTGCCATTTGGTGGGGGCGGATGTCGTGAAGATTTTCGTCCATAGGCGGAAACCGGGGTGGAAAGGGCAAGTCGGTGGTGTGCAACATGTGCACACGTATACTAGGAAATGGTGTATAGAAATAAGAGGGGAAATTTCATCCCACATTGTAAGGTCCCTCCCTCCTTGGGCCATAAAAGGAAGGGAGGGGTCACTTATGAAGGGTTGCCTATTTTGCGTATGAGAGGTATACCACTTAGTCTAGAGTTCTTACCGTTTTAGGGTTAGGATTTCGTTTAGAGTTTCCTTATTCATCTTCGGTTAGGGTTTTCTCATAGTCATTTGGTGCGGCCCATGTGGCCACCATTGTTGTAACCATTCGTTGTTTTAATATAACTTGTTGAACATCTTGCCTCCGCCGATCTCTCCTTCTATGTCGTGGTCTTATTCTTTCCTCTTCTCCTCTTGAGGTAAGCCTCCATATCATGTCCTATTCTTTCTCCTCTACTCCCTAGTCCGAGACCCCGGTGGTCTCGCCCCTTCTACACGCACGCGCGTAACAACACGACAATGGCTCGCCCTACTCGAACGTGGACCGACTGGTATCTACATCAGCCGACATGTTTGAGTTTGTAAAACCTTCTAACATCGGGTTACCTGAACCAAATCGAAGACACATGCTTGAGGTGCCTTTTAGGTACCGAAGTATCCACTTGTCTGCAGTCCAATGCTCTTTTCCGAGGTTGCTCATGTATTGACTGACGACTCTGATAACATATCCAATGTTCGGTCTGGTACATACCATCGCGTACATGAGGCTTCCGACTACTGAGGCATATGGTACCTTCATCATCTCAACTTTCTCCATCTTATTCTTCAGACATTGTGTCGACGATAGCTTGCTATCTGTCGGGAGTGACAAACCGACCGGTCTCGCGCTTTCCATGCGAATCTTTGGAGCACCTTTGTCATGTATTTTTCCTGTGACAGACATAACATCTTCTTTGTCCAATCCCAGACATGTCCATCCCCAAGATTTGCTCAAGGCCTTCTTCAACATTGGAATCTTCACTTGGTCTTGTCCAACAATAAACATATCATCCACATATAGTAGGAGAATAAGACAATCTCCTCCATCAAACTTCTTCACAAACTCACAGTGGTCGGCCTGTGTTTTGTGGTACCCTTGATTGGCTAAGAAGGATTTGAACTTCCGGTGCCATTGTCGGGGAGCCTACTTTAGTTCATAAAGGCTCTTTCTTAACCAACACACCAAGTTCTCCTTGCCCTTCTCGACAAATCCTTCCGGTTGTTGTATATAAATTTCTTCATCTAAATCCCATGCAAGAATGTTGTCTTGACGTCCATATGTTCGACTTCTAGATCCATGTTGGCTGCTATGCGCAACACTATTCGGATCGAGGTCATCTTTACTACCGGAGCAAAGATCTCGTTGAAATCCACTCCTTTCTTCTGTTGGAAGCCCTTCACCACAATGCATGCTTTGTACCTCGGTGGATTTCCAGTGTCTCTCGGTTTCAACTTGTACACCCACTTGTTCCGGAATGCCCTCTTTCCTTTCGGCAGCTCTGTCAATTCATATTTGTGGTTCTCATGTAGGGAATCCATCTCATCCTGCATGGCGCTTAACCACTTGCAGTTGTGGGTGTCCCTCTTCGCTCTCCGGCTCCCCCTCGTCGGTCAGCAATATTGCTCTTCATCCGGAAATCTCGTGGGGGAGGGGGGGCCTTCTCTCTCTAAGAGGATATCTTCTTTCCTCAGCCGACATTGTCGGCTCCTCTTCGACTTCTTCAGTTAGTTCTTCATTTGAGTCGGAGTTGGCTCTATGTTCGGTGGATTGCCTTATTTCCTGTTCGACAATCGGCTCGACTCTGACTGTCAACCCGAGATCAATCGACTCTCCATGTTCTTTAGTCGGATGTCGACTTTGGACTATTCAGGAGAGTGTGTTCTTCTCCAATTCCCAGTTGACAATAGGCTTCCCCTCCATGAAGACTATGTCCTGGCTCCGAACGACCTTCTTGTTGACTAAGTCCCATAGTTGGTAGCCGAATCCGTCATCCCCGTAGCCGAGGAATATGCATGGCCGAGATTTTGGATCTAATTTTCTCCTTTAATCCTTCGCCACATGCATGTAGGCAAGACAGTCGAACACCTTCCAGTGTCAGTATGACACGTCTTTGCTGGTCCACACCCTTTGTGGTACGTCTCCGTCCAACGGTGCTGAGGGTGATCTGTTAATCACGTACACTGGTGTTATCAGTGCCTCAACCCAAAACATCTTGGACAACATAGCATATGCTAGCATACTTCAGACCCTCTCCATAATGGTCTGGTTCATCCTCTCGGCCAGAGTCCGTTCAGCTCTAGCATGTTCGGCACAGTGTATTTGAGCCTGATTCCCTTCAATCGGCAGTACTCCTCGAACTGCCCTCGATATTCACCTCCGTTGTCCACTCGAATTGTTTTCAGCTTTCAGCCGATTTCTCTTTCTACTCTCGCATGAAACTCCTTGAAGACGGACAATACTTGGTCATTCGTCTTTAGCATGGAGATCCACAGCTTCCGGTGTTGTGGCGTGGCTTGCCTAGAAGCGTAGCGTTGTGTAGACAAAAGATATCGTGAAAGTGAGGAAGGAATCACTGGGATTATGGACGAAAGAGACGAAAGAGTAGAGATAGAGTAAATAGAGATCAACAAGATATGACAAGATAGGATATTGAATGATATTTAAAGGAATAAAAGAGATTTATAATTATTTGATGAAAGAGTTACAAAAGTGGTTGTAAGCGTCGTTGATCCTTTGAACTTGGTCTCACAAGATAATCGCTCTTCTCTTTCTTGATAGTAGATCACTATCTTCCTTTCTATCTTTCGATGAGGATAAAACTCGAACCTCCGGCTTTTCGTTGCGAGTTGAGCACCGCCGCCGCCAAGCTAGTTCTTCTCTTGTCTTTTGAAGATTGAATATAGCTTTTACCTTCTCTCCCTCTTTCTCTATTATGATATCCATTACAATATAATTTCGCTCAATTCTATACAATAATTCTATTCAATATGATTGATTGATTCCTTGATATCCCTTGTGACCATACTCCCTTCTCCTTTTATAGGGAAGATATTAGAGACATGTACTAAAGTAAGCATTAGATAAGGATATATCTAGGTAGATAGAAAGAAAGGAGAGAGAGAAAGAAGGGTGTCGATCCACCCGACCACCCCAGAGCGAAGGGATTGAGACGGACTCGAGCCTCAATCGGCGTCCCAAATCACCGTCGTGGCGTCGAGTTGTACCTGGTGTTGGTGCGCTCGCTAGAAGAGTTGACCCACCACAAGACAGAGTCTCGACGTAGTCAACAAGTTGATGAAATGAGGGTAGCTAGGCCTCTATTTATAGCGAGACCCAAGGCCCCCAGCCATGTTCACACTTGGCCTAATGGGTTGTCTCAATCCCGAGGATTTAAAAGTAATCCTCCCCTTCTTTACACTCTCGTTTAACCCTCACACTTATCCACGTGTATAGAATACTACGGTAAATTCTCACCACGGGATATTATATGGTCATGCCCGTAACATACTCCCCCTCTTTAAAACATTGCACTCTTGCAATGGAAAGTTAGGGAAGTTAGTTCTAAGAGTATTTTTGCATTCCCATGTGGCATCTTTTATTGATTTATCCATCCATTTTATTTTAAATTCTCGGATTTCTTTAGTACGTAATTTTTTTGTTTTAACATCAAGAATTCTTTCTGGTACATGTGGTTTAGAAGATAATTCTTCAGAAGTAACCAGAGTTTCAGTTGTAACTGTATTGTTGCTAGAACCTAGAAGTTCTTTTAGACGACTCACATGAAAGACTGGATGAATTCCAACACCATCGGGAAGAGCGAGACGATAGGCTGATGACCCAATGCGTTTGAGGATTGTAAAAGGTCCACAAAACCGTGGGGCTAACTTAGCGCACTTACCCGTAGACAATGTCTTAGAATTGTGAGGTACACGTAAAAATACCTTCTGTCCAGGGTTGAATACACGAGGTTGCCTATGATGATCGGCATAAAAACGAGCTCTATCTTGAGCTGTTTTTATATTATCTCGTGCAATATGCAACATATCTTGCATATCCTGAAGAAAGTTTTGCGTACTTCGCAACTCATCATGATGTATATTAACATCAATCGAGGCTCGTGGCTGAAAACCATACATCAACATAAAAGGACTATATCCGCCAACGTATGCTTGGAGCTATTATAAGCAAACTCCAAAATTGGGAGATAACGTTCCCATTTTGTTGGTTTTATACCAACATATGCTCGAAGCATGTCCTCAATAATTTTATTTACTCGTTCTGTTTGTCCATCGGATTGAGGAGGATCCGTGGAGCTCATGCTCAACGTAGTTTCTAACTTCTTAAAGACTTGCGTCCAGAAGTCACTAGTAAATTTTGGATCTCGATCCTCACGATATCCATCGGTAACCCATAAAAACGAAATAACTCGTCCACGAATTGGTAAGCCAATTCAGGAGTTGTTACCATGGTTTTAGTAGCAATAAATCTGGCCATTTTAGTTAGTCGATCAACCACAACCCAGATGGCATCATGGCCTTTTTGGGTGCGAGGAAGGCTAAAAATAAAATCCATGGATATACTTTCCCACTTATTATTGGGAATGTCCAAGGGATGTAAAAGTCCTGCAGCTTTAAGTCGCTCGGCTTTGTTAACCTGATATTGGTGACATTTAGTCACATAACTATGTATGTCAGGACGCATCTTAGGCCAATAAAATTGAGTGGAGATGAGAACGAGTGTACGATGTATTCCAGGGTGCCCTGTTGAGGGTGCATCATGGCATTCAAAAAGAATCCTCTTTTTGACCTCGGGTAAATCTGGAACACAAACCTTCCCATTACGGTAGAGCAGACCGTTAGCAATGTGGAAGTATTCCTTCGAGGATGTGGTGGTGTCTGTTCCAGACTCAACTCTAGCCCAGTATTTTGCGAAATAACTGTCATCAGGATACTTTCCTCAAAGGTGATCATAAAGATTTGATGATATTTCAGTGAAGTTAAGCGTGTTAACTTCATGGATGTGACTTAGTGCATCAGTGACAGTATTCATGGAACCTTTACGATATCGTATGGAAAAATCAAAGTCCTAGATGAGATCAGCCCATCATGCCTTACGACCTTTCAGGTCTTATTGTTCACAAAATTATTTCAAGGACTCGTGATCCGTAGTTACCACAAAGGGATTTCCATAAAGATAATGGCGCCATGTTTTGAGCACATGTATAACTGCAAATAATTCCTTTTCTTGAACGGTATACCGACATTGAGCAGAATCAAGTTTCTTACTCTCGAATGCTATTGGTTTACCATCTTGATATAAGACAGCACCTATAGCATAATCGCTTGCATCAGTTTCAACCTCAAAAGGTTTCGAAGGATCAGGTAAAAGAAGTGAAGGAGGAGCCTTGCATACCAGGTCCTTGAGTTCCTTAAAGGCAAGGTCTATTGTAGCATTCCACACAATAGGTTTTGTAGACTTATGCGTTTGACCTTTTAGAAGATCAATAAACGGCGTCGTCAATTGGGAGTAATTACGAAGAGATTTTCGCAAAAACCCGACAAAACCAAGGAATGATCGAACTCCTCGAATATTCCGAAGAGTGGGCCAAAGCTTGATTTTCTCGATGCGAGAAGGATCAATTTCAACTCCTCGTTCAGTTATGAGATGTCCAAGATAAGTAATTGATTTCTTGAAGAACTCACATTTTGAGATCTTCGCGTAAAACTGTTTGTCACGCAATGTTTGTAAAACAAAGCGGACATGTTTAGGATGTTCTTGTAATGTAAGGCTATAAACTAAAATATCATCCAAGAAAATAACGACAAATTTTCCAAGTTGTTCTCAGAAAATGTCATTCATTTCTTGTTGAAATGTAGTCGGAGCATTGGTCAAACCAAAAGGCATAACCAGAAACTCATAATGGCCATAGCGTGTACGAAATGCCGTTTTAGGAACATCGTCCTCACTTATACGAATTTGATGGTAGCCAGTACGGAGATCAAGTTTCGTAAAATACCGAGCTCCCTGAAGACGATCAATTAGATCGTCAGCCCGGGGCAATGGATATGAATTCTTGATCGTCACTTTATTCAAGCGTCGGTAATTAATACACATACGCCATGTGCCCTCTTTCTTTTTAACCAAGAGAACTGGTGCCGCCCATGGAAATTTGTTATAACGTATATAACCCATTTGTAAATAGTCCTTGAGTTGCTTAGCTACCTCATCCTCTTCAGAACGACTTAAGCGATAAGGAGGTATACTTATTGGTGCAACCCCAGGTACAATATCTATACGATGGTCTATATTACGTTTAGGAGGTAAGCCATCTGGTAGTTCACTCGGAAAAACATCATGAAAATCATTTAAGATTTCATCAACTTGTTGTTGTTCAAAATATGTTAATTGAACCGAGACATTATCGATATTGTAAACGTGAATGTCCGGATCAAGTACACAATAAAATAGAGTAGAACAAGACAACTCAGATATTGATGGACACGAGGAAACAATCGAGAGGGATTGTTTTTTTACACATTGAATAAAATGAGTACAGTCGTTCAGTACAAATGTAATCGAATGATGAACCCAATCAATAGATAAAGAAGAGATTTTATTATAGAACCAGGGATAACCCAGTATTACATCAGTGGTACAAAGATTCATTACATGGAAGTCTACCTCCTCTAACCCTAACCCTAACCCTAACCCTAATTTTCCAGCAAAAAGAAATCCTCGATCATTGAACCACCGGAACCTCCTCCCGCAATACGGTTTTGTAGACTTACGCGTTTGACCTTTTAAAAGATCAGTAAACGGCGTCGTCAATTGGGAGTAATTACAAAGAGACTTTTGCAAAAACCCGACAAAACCAAGGAATGATCGAACTTCTCGAATATTTCGAAGAGTGGGCCAAAGCTTGATTTTCTCAATGCGAGAAGGATCAATTTCAACTCCTGTTCGGTTATGAGATGTCCAAGATAAGTAATTGATTTCTTGAAGAACTCACATTTTGAGATATTCGCATAAAACTGTTTGTCACGCAATGTTTGTAAAACAAAGCGGACATGTTTAGCATGTTCTTGTAATGTACAACTATAAACTAAAATATCATTCAAGAAAATAACGACAAATTTTCCAAGTTGTTCTCGGAAAATGTCATTCATTTCTTGTTGAAATGTAGCCGGAGCATTGGTCAAACCAAAAGGCATAACCAAAAACTCGTAATGGCCATAGCGCGTACGAAATGTCGTTTTAGGAACATCGTCCTCACTTATTCGTATTTGATGGTAGCCAGTACGGAGATCAAGTTTCGTAAAATACCGAGCTCCCTGGAGACGGTCAATTAGATCATCAGCCCGGGGCAATGGGTACGAATTCTTGATCGTCACTTTATTCAAGCGTCCGTAATTAATACACATACGCCATGTGCCCTCTTTCTTTTTTACCAAGAGAACTGGTGCACCCCATGGAGATTTACTATAACGTATATAACCCATTCGTAAATAGTCCTTGAGTTGCTTAGATACCTCATCTTCTTCGGATCGACTGAAGCGATACGGAGGTATACTTATTGGTGCAACAACAGGTACAATATCTATACGATGGTCTATATTACGTTTAGGAGGTAACCCATCAGGTAGTTCACTTGGAAAAACATCATGAAAATCATTTAAGATTTCATCAAGTTGTTGTTGTTGTTCAAAATATGTTAATTGAACCGAGACATTATCGATATTATAAACGTGAATGTCTGGATCAAGTACACAATAAAATAACGTAGAACAAGACAACTCAGATATTGATGGACACTAGGAAACAATCGAGAGGGATTGTTTTTTTACACATTGAATAAAATGAGTACAATCGTTCAGTACAAACGTAATTGAAGGATGAACCCAATCTATAGATAAAGAAGAGTTTTTATTATAAAACCAGGGATAACCCAGTATTACATCAGTGGTACAAAGATTCATTACATGGAAGTCTACTTCCTCTATATAAGTATCAATAGAAATTCCTAATGAATGAATCGCCCCGTTGATGTATTGTACTCTTCCATCAGCCAAGTGCACCATGTAGGTGTGATCACTTACGGTGGGTTGGATTCCCCATATCTGAACCAAACGATCATTCACAAAATTGTGTGAGCTTCCCGAATCAAATAAAAATTGTACGAGAGATCCATTGATATACCCGTTTGCACGTAGTAAATCATTGGGACCCAATACATAGTGAGGGAAAGAACATTGACAATTACTTAAATGATGTGTATAGACCTGAAGGACATTAGGAATCTGACCTTTATGGTCTGCAGTTTTAGCTTTGTTGTCGTGCTCTTTCCGTTGGAGCTTTCGACATTGCTCTTTTGTATGACCCTTCTTTTTGCAGAATACGCAAAAAGGATGTTGTCGCTTACAATTGCGATCCATGAATTCGTTGGGTGTCTTGCATTTCCCAGCGAATTGCGACTGCTTAGTCCCGGGCGCTTCGTTGGGTTTATTGTGATCCTTCTTCGAAGTGCGTTGATAGCGAAGAACTATTTCAACGGCCTCTTCGAAAGATTTTGGATCCTTATCGTGCACTATCCAGTGATAGTCCGAATTGGGGATGCCATTGACAAAACAAGCTATTAATCAGTTGTCCCCTTCAAGTCCCGATTTTTGGATTTGGGTTCTAGCATGGTGGACATAGTCTTCTAGCGAGGAAAATTTCCGACTAGAGAGGTTCATTAAAGCTTGTGCTGCCTTGGTTCGAGAGGGAGGTTGTAGAAATTGGCCCTTGAAAACTGTGACAAAATCTGTCCAGGTATCGGGCAATTTCCCCAAAGTACGGAGCCCACGCCACTAGGCGGCGGCCTTACCCCCTAGTTCTCAGCCGACATATGCAATCTTCGTACTATCTGGTGTGGGATAGAGCTCAAAATGAAACTCCCATTGGCCCAGTCACGTGCAGATTGCTTCTTCGGTTCTTTCCTTTTTGTCTCCCGTAAATGCCGTAACGACAAACGATGGTTCACCCTGTCGCTCATCAGGTCTATTAGTCTCACGTTGTAGACTAATGACACGTGCCTCGAGAGCACTTTGAGATTGCCGAAGTTCGGTCATCTATTGAGCGGTGAAACTAAGGTATTGGGTTATTTGCGAAAAATACATCTCAATGGACATTTTTCCAGGAGGATTCCCTTGAGTTCCTTCCGCTTGAGCGGATGACATCGGGTCGTTATTTTGAGCCATTAAATGATTATTTCTGGAAAAGAAATAGGATAAGGTCAGAGAGATAGTCATAACATCATGTCGTGATGTAAACCTATCATGGGCGAGCGTTAATCGATATCATTATCTCACGTCAATACCCCTCTAGACATATGAGATGAGGTTCAAGATCAAGTTACACGGTAACACAAAGGTGTTTTAAAAACCATGGGGGTGACAAATAAATGTCTTTCCCTGATCTCTATATCGATTTTTTCATGGTAGCTCCCCGAGGCTCAACCATGTATGTTCGTGTCATGAATAGTTTATACACGAAAAAAATGATAACAATAAACTAGTTTCAGTGCCCACATATGTGGTTTCGGCTCTTTAAGTCCTATTACGAGGACCCCGAAGTGCACTTAGACCTCAAGTCTAAACATGTGTTATAGTCATATGTATCAAGGATATTGTATGGTCTTGGTCATATTTGAAGTCGAAACCTCAAGAACAAATGCATTAAACACTTGAGCCAACCAAGTAGGTTGCTCTTCTTGAATGTTTAATGTTTCATGCGTATAAGAGATACGCGAGGCATTTGCCCATATATGTTTTTTTAAAAGAAACATATATGTCAAGAGTCCTTATTTCGCCCTCATTTACTACAACTATGTTGGTACGTTACCTAACCTCAAGTCTCATAATTACGATGGCATACGCCAAAGTGCAACCTAATGGTCAAGCCAAATGAGCCCTCTTTTCGTAGTAGGCCCACGTGGCCCATCACATGGTCACATCATTACGAATGCCTCTCGTAAGAATGATCTCATGGTGGCATCGTATCCATGTAATGAGGGAGGGATGTTGGATACGTGTGTCATAGGAGTGACCTCACATGAAGTAGGTCAAGCCCTACGTACTCAAAATCATTATGGCTATAGCATTTCTTTACATAATGAAATATCGAAGTCACCAACGAGGATTTCAACCATAAAAAATTGTTGAAAAAAGGGATGGTGACAACATGATTCTCACAAAAATGTGAGGGTAGCCACCAAGAACCTTTCCCCGAAAAGGAAAACATTCGATTTAAAATCACGTAATAACTTATATACACATATGTATATTATCACATATATACGATCAACTACGTATACATGTGACCACATATGCCTATATTAAAGAAATCGTTATATTTAATAGCCAAAAATGATGTAATTGAGATACGTAATCGAGCCATATACCTCTACGCACACGAGACATCCAAAAATAAGGGTTCAACGTAATACGTAATTGAGGTATTGACCTCTTACGCATACGAGACCAAACACATATCATTTACAACAAAATTGAGGTGTTGACCTCATACGCAAACGTAACATATGTTCGTGAACATAATACGTAATTGAGGTATTAACCTCGTACGCATACGACACTCATCACATATTATTTATATGTCAAACGAGGTATTGACCTCGTGCACATATGTAAGCATTTTAGATAACCAGTTAAATACCACTACAACATCATTTGATTAATGAAAATAATCTACATATTAACCATACACATGATTAGATAGGAGAAGAAAAAATAGACAAAAAATAACAAGAAAGATTACCGAAGTTCCTTGTTGATCCTTATTTGCATGAAGGCCAACCGCACAACGATCGATCGCCATCCATCGAGAAGATAAGACCAACAAAAGAAACATTAGTATAATGGCTCAGATACCAAATATTAGAGACATGTACTAAAGTATGCATTAGATAAGGATAGATCTAGGTAGATAGAAAGAAAGGAGAGAGAGAAAGAAGGGTGTCGATCCACCCGACCACCCCCGAGCGAAGGGATCGAGAAGGACTCGAGCCTCGATCGGCGTACCGTCGTGGCGTTGAGTCGTACCTGGTGTTGGCGCGCTCACTACAAGAGTTGACCCACCACAAGACAGAGTCTCGACGTAGTCAACAAGATGTTGAAATGAGGGTAGCTAGGCCTCTATTTATAGCGAGACCCAAGGCCCCCAACCATGTTCACACTTGGCCTAATGGGTTGTCTCAATCCCGAGGATTTAAAAGTAATCCTCCCCTTCTTTACACTCTCGTTTAACCCTCACACTTATCCACGTGTATAGAATACTATGGTAAATTCTCACCACGGGATATTATATGGTCATTCCCGTAACAGAAGAGATGGTTCTACATGTGGGCCATGTGGCGCACATGCAGAGAGGCTCTTGCATGTGTGCTATATGGTGTAGATGTAGTACATTTCATGGTTTAAACCATACAATAGTACAACACATGTATAAAACATCACAAGTATAGGCTAAATGGTAAGATTTGAATGCCATAAGGTTGGGGTTGTTGGTTCAAGTCCTCTTTTGCCCATGTGATATGCTATATGGTGTGCATGTAGTATATTACATGGTTTAGACTATAAAATATTACTTCAAATAAAATAATGCATATGATCTCTTGCAAATTATTAGTATAGGCTAAATGGTAAGGTTTGAGTGTCATAAGGCGGGATTTATTGGCTCAAGTCCTCTCTCGTCCACGTAATATAACATATATATTTATTTATTTACCTCTACATATAATGTATAATATTATCATAGTGTGTGTTGTTAATATTATCTTTATGTATAAAATATTATCAATGTTTATTTTATTTTAGTTACGTATTTATCTTATTGTAGACTTTTAATGTGAAGCTTTCGTACTTCACGACACCAGCTATGGTTATCTATGAACGTCACGAAGTACTGTGATCCGGCATGTAATTTCTTGTCCATGGTGCATACATCGGTATGCACGAGTTCAAGTGGTGCAGTCTTGTTGGTTGTCTCAACCGGAAAAAGGTTATGTTTTGCTTGTCGGCCAAGCATTCAGTGCACTTCTCAAGTTGCACGTTCTTAACCTCCGGAATGAGGTTGTCATCAGCAAGTCTTTGCATCCCCTTCTCGCTCATGTGCCACAATTCTCCGACGGTGTCGGTTTCCACATTCGCTTCCTCCCGAAATATCTGAGCATGCATCAGATATAGTGTGTTGGTGTTTTTAGCTCGGGCCACAATTAGGCTTCCTTTGCTGAATTTCATAACAATGTCCTAGATGCTACCCATGTAGCCTTTGTCATCCAACCGACTGGTTGATATCAAGTTCAATCGAACCTCCGGAACGTGTCAGACATCCTTCAACACCAGTCAACACCCATCTCAACCGGAAAAAGGTTCTATTTTGCTTGCCGGCTAAGCAATCAATGCATTTCTCAAGTTGCATGTTCTTAACCTCCGGAATGAGGTTGTCATCGGCAAGTCTTTGCATCCCCTTCTCGCTCATGTGCCACAACCTGCTATGCCACAATTCTCTGACGGTGTCGGTTTGCACATTCGCTTCCTCCCGACATATCTGAGCATGCATTAGATATAGTGTGTTGGTCTTTTTTAGCTTGGGCCACAATCAAGCTTCCTTTGCTTAATTTCATAACAATGTCCTAGATGCTACCCGTGTAGCCTTCGTCATCCAACCAACCGGTTGATATCCGGTTCAATCGAACCTCCGGAATGTGTCAAACATCCTTCAGCACCAATCAACACCCATTCGACATTACCAAGCACACGTCTCCGATGTCGACAATTCGGTATGCACCTTCATCTCCCATCCTTACGAGGTTGTGGTATCCTGCCTTGTAGGATGAGAAGCACTTTCTGTCGGGGGTTAGGTGGAATGACTCACCCAAATCGACTACCCATGTTGATTCATCGTCGACAAGGTTCACTTCGTTCTACTCACTTATGAGGAGCCGTTCCTCCTCACTTGTCGCAATAGCCGACATACATTTCTGTTCCGAGCTTTTCTTCATGTCGGCACTATCGTCTCCATCAACAAGGGCCTTCAGGTCAAATATTTCCTCCTTGTCCTTCCTACGAGCTTCCTCATCTAGTAAGCTTGATTTTACTCTTGCTAGGGATAAGTGCTTCCCTTTCGGTCTGGCATTGCATAGTGTAATGACTAGCGTCTCCTAGCTATCCGGAAGGGATCCGAGCAACAACAACGCCAGTACCTCATCGGCTAGTGGTACTTCGAGCGAGGTAGTCTGGTTTATTAGCCCTTAGAAGGCGTTCATATGCTCCACCATACTAGAGTCATCCTGATACCTAAGCCTCACTATTTTTCGAAATACTAAGACTTGATTCTCGACATTCTTGTTCTCCAACATAATGCCAATCTTCTCCCATAGTTCATGAGCCGTGTTCTCTTCATTGAAGTTGTTGTACATGCTCATATTGATGAAGAATCGAATGTATGTCGTCGTCTTCAAGTGCATTACCTCCCAGGTCGCGATATCAATCTTGTCTAGTCTTTTACCTCCGAACTATACTGGTAGCCAGAGATCTTTGACCACTAGCATGTCCCTCATCTTCAATTTCCATACTCAGTAATTGGAGTTGGTCAGCTTGAACATACCCCCAAATGAATCTTCCATTTTTCTGTGTTCTGATACCACTTTGATAGAAAAACGAGGAACTCGGCCACAACCGAGTTGAATGCGGAATAGGGAAGCAAGCAAATACAGAGAGAGAATAGAAATGATGGTACACGGGATATATCGTGGAAAACCCCAAATAGGTTAAAAAACTATGGGTGCCCACAGACACCGAACAAATCACTATAAGAGAATGTACAACGACACAAACACACATGCACCAACCTGAGTTCGTTCTCTTCATCAATTGACGGTTACAACGGACACAATCTTAGTGTCTCTTTCACTCTCACACGCTTCATTTGTTCTGGCTATGGAGGCAATGACCTCGCACACACATTACTCAATTACACTCAACTACACTCTACAAGACGATTCTCACAAGCTCTAACATTAACTACTGTTTGCCCTAGTTATCTTTATGCTTAGATAACTTTCGGGCTATTTACATGACTGGCCTAAGAAGGCTTGACTCAAACCTATTTACATTTTCTTTTTGTTTTGAATTCGGTCCATCCGAAAGGGACCTAATTCCCAACATGATGTTGGGTTTATGGACCATGGTTTTAGCACGAAGTCTGTAATAGTTCTTGTACTTCCTTAAGTGTCCATGCAATTTTAGGAAGAAGAAAGAAAATCCAACCAATAAGGAGTTATTGAGTGTACCACTATATCATACATCTAGAAGGCTTGTTGCGCTCTCATTTTCCGTCAAGCTAGAGCCTCACGAGCTGAAATGGTACATAATATTTGGTTGGACATGATCCACACTTTAAAAGGACAATGAGATAGTCTCATTGGAAATTTTGAAGCTAATGCTACTCAACACCATCAATTTCTTACTTTGTGAGAAGCTACTCCACTTATGCCCTTGAAAGACAATTATCCTTTTTGGCACTTTTAGCCACCAATATGATTGTTCCCTCCATCCATCACTCGACAATTGAAACAATGTAAATTGCTTTAGACTAATGAATGAATATCCTTAAAAAAGGAAACCAAAACCAAAACCAAAAACAAAAACCTCAATATATGGAAGATAAACCACTTAACTTAGATACTTACATAACAAATGCATGCATAATTTCACAAATCCAATTGCATTTCACACATACACATACACATACACATACGCATACATAAACGCATACATAGATGCATGCATGCATCCATCCATCCATACCTACCTACCTACCTACCTACATACATACATACATACATACATACATACTTACATACATACATACATACATACATACATACATACATACATACATACATACATACATACATACATACATATACACATGTACATACATACATACATACATACATACATACATGTTACAAAGGGATACTTCCCAAGAAAGGGAACGGTTATTTTGTATAACAGAAAGGAGAAGATCTTTCGCCAATCATGCAATTCAATTCATTTCTTCAATGAAATGATTTGTGTATGATTTCACACCCCAAATAACACCAGTCACACAGTCAGTCAGTCAGTCAGTCATAACAGAACACCCCCAAGAAGAAAGAAGAAGAAGAAGAAGAAGAAGCCGAATCAGAACGCCCCCTGTTTGGCCCGTTTTTTTAGCTATGCAATGTATTTGGCGCCACATTATACGTGAAACCAAAATAAATTAAATACAGACATTATTGGTAACAATCCTTCGCTCCTCCCGCGTCCCCCCCAAATTTCATCTTTTAGCCTCGATCAGGAAGCCGTTTCCTTTCATCTTCTGCTATTCCTTTCGTTTTCTTTTTAATTTAATGCGTTTGTAGAAATGATTCTCATCACAAATCGATACCCAGTTTACCTATCATCCGCGTAGATGCATCTGCTTAAAACCTCCATTTTCTGATTGGATTGCCACTGTTTGATCTTTCTTTCATTTATTCGCTCGCGGATGTTTGATCGATCATCCGTATTGTTTAACAAAAAAACCAACTAAAATAACAACATATATATATATATACATCCATGATAAGGTTCAGGTTTAAATCCCAACAAATCCATCGCCATAGCTATACCTATGGAGGAGGATCTCTTCTTCTTCTTCAAACACTTATTGCATTATTACTTTCCTCCTTCTCGGCAACCACTTCTTCTTCCTTACTCCTTCCAGCAGAGGTAAGAAGAATAAACAAAATCTAAGAAGTTACAAACATTTGGAACTACCAATGCTTTCGCTGGATTGTTTGGCAATTGCTATCTAAAAGCTTTGTTCTCGTTCTGGTTTTTTTTTCTTTCGGTTCTCTGAGCAGATTGCAAGTTTAAGGAGGTTGGAGGGAGGATTGAAGGAAGCAAGGTTAGCATTGAGGAACACAAAGGTAAAGAATACTAACAGGGCATTGCAAGGTGAAGCTGCAGGAGCTACCTATGTTCATGGTGAAGATCACCAACAAAACGAAGAGCAGGAGACGATGGATCCGTTCTACCCTAGGGGGACAATCTACAAGGATGCCCTACTCTTCCAAGAGTAAGAGAAACCACCATATCTCTGCATAAAAAAGAAAAGAAGGGAACATGAATCAGTGTCAGTCTCTCAATGTGTGTGTGTGTGTGTATGTGTATTTTGTAAGAGAATCATAAGCAAATGTATGCATAAGCAAATTATATATGAATTTGTTGCAGGAGTTATGGCCAGATGGAGAAGAGATTCAGGATATTCGTGTACCCAGAAGGGAGGAAGCCATTGGTGCACGACGGGCCGTGCAAGGACATATACTCGACAGAGGGGAGGTTCATACAGGAGCTGAAGAAGAAGAAGAAGAAGAAGGGCATGGGCATGGGCATGGGCATGGGCATGGGAGGACATTATGTGACCAAGGATCCCATGGCCGCACATGTCTTCTTCCTGCCCTTCAGTGTCTCCAAGATGGTCAGCTATCTCTACACTCCGGGCTCCCTGGACATGGACCCCTTGATACGCTTCGCCCACCACTATGTCCACATCGTGTCCGCCAAGTACCCCTTCTGGAACCGCAGCTCCGGGGCCGACCATTTCATGCTCGCATGCCATGATTGGGTGGGTAAAACCCTCAACCCTAAACCCTAAACCCTAAACCACCACACTTCCATGCCACTTAAGATTGACTACTGAACACCCGCCACACTTGTTGACCAATGTTGTCGACCAACCCAACATTGTATGTCGCGTAAACAATCTCCCATGTTCATCCATCTCTCATGACCTTTCTTTCTCACCATAACACATTTTGTACAATACTAGAACTCTTTTTTATCGAAGTCTCTCTCATCATCACACGTTTTGTACAATACTGGAACTCTTCTTTTATCGAAGTCTCTCTCTCTCTCTCATCATAACACGTTCTGTACAATACTAGAACTCTTCTTTTATCGAAGTTTTATTTGGTCTTACAAAATGTTAACATATCTTTCTTTCATATTTCTTTCTCTCTTTTGTTTAATTTAAAATGTTGTTTTCTGTTGTCCAGGGCCCGCATATCTCGAGAGCACACCCCTACCTCGAGAACCACGCCATCCGCGTCCTATGCAATGCCAATGACTCTGAAGGCTTCGTCCCCCGTAAAGATGCGAGCCTCCCTGAGATCAACATGGTCGGAGGAGAAATACCACAGAACCTCGGTGGCCCTTCCATGGACTCGAGGCCGTACCTCGCCTTCTTCGCCGGCCAAGACCATGGCCCCGTCAGACCCCACCTCTTTCGACATTGGTTGACACGAGATGGCGATAAAAACAACACCATGCAAGTGTTTCGTACGCTCCCTAATGCATTGAATGAGTCTTATCGAGACTTCATGACTAAGAGCAAATTTTGCCTTTGCCCAGCCGGGTTCGAAGTGAATAGCCCGAGGCTTGTGGAGGCCATTTACTATGATTGTATCCCAGTTATCATTGCCGATGGCTTTGTGTTGCCATTCAGCGATGTGTTGAATTGGGATGTTTTCTCACTTCGAGTAAAAGAGAAGGATATTCCTCAACTCAAAGAGATTCTAGAAAATGTCCCTTTGGCATTGTGTGAGGAGATGCAAAGTAGGATAAGAGAAGTTAGAAGACATTTTCTTTTCAATAAGTCCCCACAACGGTATGATCTTTTCCATATGGTATTACATTCCATATGGCTTAGAAGGTTGAACATTCAACTTAATTATAGTTGAAAAACAAAATCATTGATAAATTCAATTACATCATCAATCACTACATTTACATATAATGTAATATACCTACGTTGTTCGGTTTTTGGCATTGTCTCATTGGACAACTATCCTTTAGGTTGTAGAGTTCAGTTCATCTTCTTAGATATCTTGTTAATAATATATACACCATTTCTACTGTTACCTTTTTAATCAATTCATTTGAAAATAATATTAAGATCGCATGTATCACTCATTTATGATTGCTAGTGTGCTCAATTTTATTTTATATGACACATGACATATGTAGTATTATGTATATATATTTACATTAGTTTAGGTAAGTTTATTCTTACAAAATGGATAGGTAATGCCATTTAAAATTTCAACAAACACTCATGTGGATACCAACATTTTCATACACACATAAATAGATAATTTTATGTAGAAAGAGAAAGAGATTTTATTTCATGATATCTTGCATCCATCCAATCTACACCACAATAGCAATTTTGATATGGACTTGTCGCCTGTGGTCATTGTCGGGATCTAGATTCTCCATATGGTGGTCCATGTTGTGTTCAACCATAAATCAAGCATGATGAAGGCAATTGATTTGGGACTCTAGGGTTTCCACTTGTGGTTTATACATGTATGATTTCACATGGCAACATCCATAGCCAATGTAGCATTGCTTGTTACAAATGTTTTAACAAGGGAAATTCATTGTTCATTCTTGGCTTCCAGTTTTTCAAGTTGAAGGTGGTTGTCAGACAACTTGGTTTCAACCTATACACAAAGATCGTGACCTCTTGCCGATTGTGACCCTTTGATGTAAGCTCAACATTAATGACCTCCAAGAGGTGGCTAACATCTATTAGGCACATGTATGAAGGGTGTTTGATCAAGCTAGGCATGGAAGATTGACGAAAACGTCCAAATGTTGCCATGTTGGTCGATGACCACCCTCATAGTCACCACAAGTCCTCTTTGTAGCTTTGGGCAAGCTCAAAGGTGACCGTGAGTTCCTTGATGGTGTGTGAGGAAGAGATACTGCTCCTTGAGTATACCATAGTTAATGACCTTTGGTTAACTTATTGGTGATTGTAGATGAGAGGCATGTGTGGTGCAAGTTGGGGATGAAAAATTATCCTTGGTTTTTTCCTCACAAAAAGGTAACCACCTATGTAGTGATTCAATCAAGGTGGCATAATGGTGACAAATGAGATCCGGGGTTTGGTAACTTGGTATCGCTTTGATCTCGATTCTCATGTATGCGTAGAGCATGTAACTAAGTTCGAATTGAGGTACCATAACCATTTAGTCAAAAGAAAGCTTGACATGGGAATATTGATGTTAAGTGACGGTTCTAAATTTGGTAGTTATGACCATAGAGCAAGTGATTAAACATTATGCAAGATGTATGAGGGCAAATAATAGAAGTTATGATTAGGGAGAAAGGGAGGGGGAGGGGGTTAATGCAATGTATGTTATTGTTAGTAGTGTTAGGGGCGCTCATGTGCTTGTTGGGAGGTAGGTGCATTATGGGATTCGACAACGTTGTGATCGTTGTGTTGTCGTGGTGAGCCCATAGGGAGAATAAGCAAAAAAAGGGGGAAAGGGTACGATGACAAAAAACTATGTATCAAAAGATAAAGAGAAAAAAAGTCAATGAACAAATGGTGAAGTTTATTAATTGTGTACAAAAAGATAAAAGGTTTAAATCTTGGCATATGGGAATATTAGAGTTATCTATGCCATTTTAAATCTTAATGAATATAATAGGTGAGCATTTATTACAGTAAGAGGGCCTCTCCTTTCCCTATAAAAGGTGGGCCTTATTTTTGGCTTTTAGGTTTGTTTTCGGAGAACTTGAGACCATTTTCTCCAAATTCTTCCTCTTTTTATGATTTGGGCTTTGAATATTTTTTGTCTACTTGTTTTTATGAAATTCCTTCCTTCTTCATTTTAGGGTTTCTTGGTGTTAAGTGTCTGGTGTGAGATTGGATAATGGATAATGGGCTATTATTCTTCATCTTCGTCTCCTTCTACTAAGCCTAAGTTGGGGTTGTGACAAAGGATATTGAGGGTTCTTCTTGCTATAAAGAGGGGAAGAAAAGATGAAGTAAGGGTTGTACCCAAGAAGAGGAGAACACGTATGAAGGAGGTGGGCTTCATTCGTGAGTTTGGACCATCGAAACTCAAAGATCTTTTTCCTACCTTAGTTACTCTTTCCTTTTATAATTTCATCCTTTTCACCCTATCAAAAGGACTTTTCTTATTTTAATCTTGGTTAGTTGTCATGTACCCATGTTGGCGAGATTGAGGAAGAGAGGTCAATTCGTGGTTTTGGCATGAGACAATTATACCATAAAAGAGTTTGAGTCCATAAGACCTCCATGGTGTGAGAGCCCTTTCAATTGCACATGCATCCAAACAATGAATGCTTATTGAATCTAGGAGAACCCTAAGCATGAGTGCCCATTAAATCCATGGGACCTCTTTGAAAGCACAAGGGCATGCTCAACCCTTAAGCGCCCATTCATTGCCCGAGCGCCCATCCATTGCATTAGTGTCTATGGGTTGGCGAATGCTCATTCAATCCACAAACACCCCATTGAACCCATGAAGAGAATCTATGAGGGTGATCCATAAGTGCCCATGAAAGGATGGTCAACAACATTGCAAATTCCTTTTCAACAACATCATGTCTTCCATGCTTTTGGTCCTCCATGGTCCTTCCCACACCCATGTGCGTTTGTGCAATATCTTTGGTGAACACAACGTGAAAGACCGGCAATGGAAGATGACGATACATAGAAAGAACTTCATTGCCATGATAGGCTAAATTATTTGGAGGGAAAGAGATAACATGGTCTTGTTAGACAAATCCATAGAGGTGATCAATGGATATTCAAATGATTGAGTAGGAAAGGCATATTGTGCCACCTAGTGCCGTGGTATGGCATATGGCCTCAAAAGGAATTGAACTCGTGTCGTTATGTTACATGAGTTGAGGCTATACCATTAAATTATTCATTGTAATATAATGATAAATTATCTTCATTACAGAAAATTCTTGTATATTCTAAATTACTCTGGAACATTCTAGAATCTTCCGGAATACTCCTGATAATACTATAAATTGAGGCATATGGCACAATTCAAAACCAACTCTGTTCGACGCCAATCTTAAGCCTTTTAGCTATCCTTGTACTCTTCTTAATAAAATATACTTCTTGTTATCATACTTCTCTCTTCCACACACACACACACACTCGCGCGCGAACTCTCTCTCTTGTGATCCTCACACGGTCTTTTCTCTCCTCTCTACATCTAATACTAATCCTGACAATACTCTCTCACTCTCTTTCCACCATCTCTACTACTACTCCTCTCTGCCTCTAGTACTACTTTTGATAGTTTGAACCGAATTTGTCCTTCTTCTTATCCTCCCTTCCTCTAGTACTTATCTTCTTAACCTTCTTCCCTCTAGTCCTAATGGCCTTTGTTCGTGCACAAGAATATCAATATGTCATCTTGGAGCTTCAGTGTTTGAAAGAAAAGTTCATTGCACTGGAACAAGAAAATCAACGTCTTTTGGGGGATCTACAACAAATTACCATTACGAGTACAAAAAGAAAAGCAACAACAACATGGGAAATTGGCATTACGAGTACAACAATTAGAAGCAACTATCGTGTCGCTACAACAACAACGACCGAATACTCAAGGGATCCCTAAAGAACCTAATATTGGTCTTCCCATGAAATTCAATGGAATGCGATCACAGTTCAGAAGGTTCCTTAACCAGATACGCTTAGTGATTCAAATGTATCCTTCTCGATATCCCACTGATGCATCACGAGGAGGGCTTGTAGGCACATTACTTAGTGGTATAACGTTAGCATGGTTCGCCCCGTTGTTAAGAAAAGGATCTCCTTTGCTAAATAATTTCAAGGAGTTTATTAACGAGTTCAAAGCGTGTTTTGGAGATACCGATAGTGTTAGGGCAACAATCAATAAAATCTAAAGACTACGTCATGGAGATCGTCCAACCTCTTCAACTTAAGCGAATTTTCGTCTACTCACAACTGATATTCCATGGGATGACCAAGCATTGATCGAACCGGTTCGGTTCGGCCTATGCAATGGTGTCATAGATTTACTCCTGACTTTTCCCGAATAACTGAAGTCACTCACCGAGGCAATTGGCCCAACGGTGCGATGCGATAATCGGCTTTCGAACGATGTTCAGAACAACATCTACAAATGCCAAGGACAAGATCAGAGCCCATGTTGTCACGGTATTCCGCGTGTGCGTGTCAGATAGGACGGGACCACGGGGGTCTTGGACTAGGGAGTGAGAGAAGGGAAAGAAGCTTGGGAGTTTAACCGAGAAGGGAAAGATTAAGGTTAGAGAGGTTAAGATTGGAGATATTAAGATTAGAGACAAGACAAGATTCATCGAATGATTATATTACGAAAACACCACATGAATTACAACCATGGCCGTGTAGGCCGAATGTAAACCACTAGAGATGAAACCCTAACCGAATAGGGGAAGAGAAGAAGAAGAGGAAGAAGAATGAAACCCTAAAACGAGATCCTAAAACCCGAAACCCTAAAACGAAATAGAGGTGAAAAATAAACCCTAATGGTCTACCCAAATCAACAAAATGGCGACCTTTCACTCCCTTTTATAGTAGAAAGGGGTGAGGCACATTACAAAAAGAGATGCCAAATATCCCCTTCTTTCAATGGGGAATATTTTCCCTTATCTTAGGAGGAGAGATTGATGGGCCTTAACTCCCTCTCTTCACACTTTCACACACAACCACACCCGTACTTCTATGCACTCCCCTTTAGTCTATAAGTGCATGAGCCCCTAAGTACACATCCCCTCCACACCCTCACCTCAGCGAACTCCACGTCCCCGACCACACACACCCCATGTTCGGTGACAACCCCTTTCGCACACCCCCCTCTGCTTTCTGCAACTATTGCTCATACTCCTTGACTCTGGCCCGTATGAAGCCCCCCCCCCCCTTTCCAACGACACAACCACCCAGCGTGGGGCCTTGCCTTTGATTTGAATAAAGGTCCTACCCGTCGTCAACTAGTCGGCCTTTGGACCCGTGTCAACGTGCTCCCCGCCACCTAAAAACGGAATTTTGAAACCATGATCGACACGCGTTTTTTTCCCGCTTACATAAGTTTTAGTCGAAACCCCCCCTCGCCCTTTCGCCGGCCACAACACCTGCACATGGCTCACCGGCCCTAAGAAGGACTTCTTCACGACGACTGACCAAATGCAGGAAATCCGGCTGCCACCACTGAACATCTGCCGTCTTCGCCATCATCTCCGCCGCCACCCACCCCCCAAGGAACCCCCCTACTCCATCCTTCACGTCCCCAACGCCCGAAGCTCCCCTCCCACAGTGCACCCGGGAGTGTGCACTCATTAGGTTGGGGGGGATGTTAAGCACTTGGTTAACAACACAACCAGTCATGAATAAGAGCGCATCAACAAGGACGTAGTATGTGTTGAAGGACCTACGAAGAGGAAAAGAAGCAAAGAGGCGTCCAAGTGTGAAAGGCCCATACCCTAAACGTGAGTGCTATATAAACCACATAGTAGTGGCTTTGTAAGGGTTCTCCCATTTTGTAAAGATCTCTTTATTGATTAAGAGCTAGAGTTTCCTCTCCTCCTTCTTGTAACCTTTAAGCTTAAGAGAGATTAGTGAAGTGTTTAGTTAGAGAACACTAATCTCTCTTCCTTGTTGGTGCTAGATATTAGAGATCTAGGTACTAAAGTAAGCTTAAGATAAGGATAAAGTAATGATAGATAGAAAGGAGAAAGAGAACGAAGGGTGCCGATCCACCCGACCACCCCCGGGCGAAGGGATCGAGACGGACTCGAGCCTCGATCGGCGTCCCATACCACCGTCGTGGCGTCGAGTCGTACCTGGTGCTGGCGCGCTCGCTACAAGAGCAGAGTCTCGATGTAGTCAAAAAGATGATGAAATGAGGGTAGCTAGGCCTCTTATTTATAGCGATACCCAAGGCCCCCAGGCAAGTTCACACTTGACCTAATGGGTTGTCTCAATCCCGAGGATTAAAAGTAATCCTCCCCTTCTTTACACTCTCGTTTAACCCTCACACTTATCCACGTGTATAGAATACTACGGTAAATTCTCACCACGGGATATTAAATGGTCATGCCCGTAACATACTCCCCCTCTTTAAAACATTGCACTCTTGCAATGGAAAGTTAGGGAAGTTAGTTCTAAGAGTATTTTCGCGTTCCCATGTGGCATCTTTTATTGATTTATCCATCCATTTTATTTTAAATTCTCGGATTTCTTTAGTACGTAAATTTTTTGTTTTAACATCGAGAATTCTTTCTGGTACATGTGGTTTAGAAGATAATTCTTCAGAAGTAACCAGAGTTTCAGTTGTAACTGTATTGTCGCCAGAACCTAGAAGTTCTTTTAGACGACTCACATGAAAGACTGGATGAATTCCAACACCATCAGGAAGAGCGAGACGATAGGCTGATGACCCAATGCATTTGAGGACTGTAAAAGGTCCACAAAACCATGGGGCTAACTTAGCGCACTTACCCGTAGACAATGTCTTAGAATTGTGAGGTACACGTAAAAATACCTTTTGTCTAGGGTTGAATACACGAGGTTGCCTATGATGGTCGGCATAAAAACGCGCTCTATCTTGAGCTGTTTTTATATTATCTCGTGCAATATGCAACATATCTTGCATATCCCGAAGAAAGTTTTGCGTACTTCGCAACTCATCATGATGTATATTAACATCAATCGAGGCTCGTGGCTGAAAACCATACATCAACATAAAAGGACTATATCCCGTCGACGTATGCTTGGAGCTGTTATAAGCAAACTCCAAATTTGGGAGATAACGTTCCCATTTTGTTGGTTTTGCACCAACTTATGCTCGAAGCATGTCCTCAATAATTTGATTTACTTGTTCTGTCTGTCCATCGGATTGAGGATGATCCGTGGAGCTCATGCTCAACATAGTTTCTAACTTCTTAAAGACTTGCGTCCAGAAGTCACTAATAAACTTTGGATCTCGATCACTCACGATATCCATCAGTAACCCATAAAAACGAAATAATTCGTCAACGAATTGGTAAGCCAATTCAGGAGCTGTTACCGTGGTTTTAGTAGCAATAAATCTAGCCATTTTAGTTAGTCGATCAACCACAACCCAGATGACATCATGGCCTTTTTGGGTGCGAGGAAGGCTAACAATAAAATCCATGGATATGCTTTCCCACTTATTATTGGGAATGTCCAAGGGATGTAAAAGTCCTGCGGCTTTAAGTCGCTCGGCTTTGTTAAGCTGACACTAGTGACATTTAGTCACATAGCTATGTATGTCAGGACGCATCTTAGGCCAATAAAATTGAGTGGAGATGAGAACGAGTGTACGATGTATTCCAGGCTTGCATCAGTTTCAACATCAAAAGGTTTTGAAGGATCAGGTAAAAAAAGTGAAGGAGCCTTGCAAACCAGGTCCTTGAGTTCCTTAAAGGCGAGGTTTAGTGTAGCATTCCACACAATAGGTTTTGTAGACTTACGCGTTTGACCTTTTAAAATATCAGTAAACGGCGTCGTCAATTGGGAGTAATTACGAAGAGACTTTCGCAAAAACCCGACAAAACCAAGGAATGATCAAACTTCTCGAATATTCCGAAGAGTGGGCCAAAGTTTGATTTTCTCAATGCGAGAAGGATCAATTTCAACTCCTTGTTCGGTTATGAGATGTCCTAGATAAGTAATTGATTTCTTGAAGAACTCACATTTTGAGATCTTTGCATAAAATTGTTTGTCACGCAATGTTTGTAAAACAAAGCGGACATGTCTAGCATGTGTCAAGATTCGAACTCTTGACACGACCATGTTATAATCTACTATTATGAGTTAACCAAGATATCTAGTACTAGTTATGTATATAATTGTTCCTTATTATTTTGCTAGCATCATGTGCATAGTTGCTCCCTTGTAGTATTTACACTTGGCACATGCATGCATACCTACATGCTCTATTGTAGATTCACATGCGTGCAACAAGTATGCATGCCATGTAGTATAAATAGAGGAGTTCACCTTGAAGGAATTCAAGGTGAACAACACCAGTTATGGAGTCTTTCCTTTAGTACTATCTTCTTTCTTGTCCATTTGGTTATCTTCTTCGTTGTCTCTTGAGTTTATGATCCGTGACAGTTTGTTCACCTTCCCATCCTCATAGCTCTCCCTCTCATAAGCCATAGCTATGTCCGACTCAACTAGTGAGTTAGGCCAAATAATGGTAGCCTTACGACAACTACAGCTTGAAAATGAAGCTCTTCGAAATTCTTTACAAGAACTTCAAGTCGGTACCTCCCTATCCTCACAACCCCCGAACCCTAGTCTCCCACAACAACCTAGCCTAGAGCCCGATCTTCTACCAACATCTAGCCTAGCTTCGTCACAGTTTCTTGAGCCTAAGGTTAGCCTCCCAGAAAAATTTGATGGAACGAGGTCGCGTTTCCGAGGGTTCATCAACCAAGTTCGACTTATCATTCAGCTACAACCTCAACGTTATGGAGATGGTCTTCGACAAGTCGGCCTTGTGGGCACCCTTCTCTCCGGTCCGGCCCAAGCTTGGTTTGCACCATTGGTAGAAACCTCATCACCTTTATTGGAGGACTTTCCCGCCTTCCTCGCCGAGTTAGAGGCCACATTTGGAGAGACGGACCGACGACGTACAGCTCTTAACAAGATTTATGCACTCGAACAAGGTTCACGTGCAGCTTCGGTCTATGCTTCCGAATTTCGACAACTAGCATGCGACGTCAATTGGGATGATCAAGCTTTAACTGATCACTTTCGGCGCGGTCTTCGAAGCAATGTCAAGAATCTTCTCTTAAACTTTCCGGAGCCCACCTCGTTATCCCAAGCGATTTCACAAGCAGTCCATTGTGACAATCGTCTTTTCGAATTTCGCCAAGAAGAGCGCCGGACTTGGTTCCCACCTCATTCACTTCCACGCCACGCCCCGGTCATACAACCTCAAGCATCCTCACACTCGCCTACTTCGGCAGATGCTCCTATCCCCATGGAAATTGATCAAGCCCGATTTCGACCATTGACTGATGCTGAACGACAATTTCGGCGGGCTAATGGCTTGTGCATGTATTGTGGCGCCTCCGGTCATGTCGTTCGCCATTGTCCTAGGAGTACTCGCCCACAATTCCATAGAGCTAACGGACCCCAACATCCGGAAAACGACATCGTTCGGTTGCAGTAGGAGCCATGCAACTGGACATCTCCCGTCGCCCACATTCTCTTGGTTCCATTGCCGGACCATCAGGCAATTTCACATTGGAGGTATGGCTTTCGTTTAACTCTAGTTCCATTCAGTCTGTTGCTTTACTTGATTCTGGGGCATCTTCTTGCTTCATCGACATCGCGTTTGCCCAAGCACATGGCGTACCTGTCGTTGGCCTCTCAAAACCCATTCCAGTTGAAGCCATCGACGGGTGCGTCCTCTCGTCAGGTGCAATTACTCAAGCTACAATCCCATTAGGGCTTTGGGTGGGCTCACACCAAGAGGAGCTCACCTTTTACCTCATCGCATCTCCTCGACATCCGATCGTCTTAGGACTAACGTGGTTGGAGGCGCACAATCCAATAGTGGATTGGTGCAACCGCTCGATCACATTTAGCAAGCCAAGATGCTCGTGCAAAAGTATGAAGGTAAATTCAGTTTCCTATCCTTCGGAGACGGTCAACTCCAAATTGACTACCCCATCATCCGTCCAGGATGGGTTTGTTTGTGGCACCATTTCTAACACACTCCATGTTATTCCCGAAAAATACCAACACTTCTCCGACGTATTTGAAAAATGTAATGCTGATCGGTTGCCTGAACACCGGCTCTACGACTGTCCGATTGATCTTCAAGAAGGTGCGTGTCCACCCTTTGGTCCTCTATATGCGTTGTCTGCACCAGAGTTGAAGGCCCTTCGTGTGTATCTTGATGAGAACCTCGAGAAAGGCTTTATTCAACCTTCTAAGTCACCAGCCGGGGCCCCCATTTTATTTGTGAAGAAGAAGGATGGCTCTCTACGCTTATGCGTCGACTACTGAGGTCTCAACAAACTCACTGTGCGCAACCGCTATCCGCTACCTCTGATCCCCGAACTCCTTGATCGGCTCCGAGTTGCGCGTGTCTTCTCCAAAGTTGATCTGCGTGGCGCGTACAATCTAGTACGCATCAAGCCGGGGGATGAATGGAAAACCGCATTTCGAACACGGTATGGGCATTTCGAATACAAGGTAATGCCTTTTGGTCTTACTAATGCTCCCGCAGTTTTTCAACATATGATGAACGATATTTTCCGGGAATATCTTGATCTTTTTGTTGTCATTTACCTCGATGATATTCTCATTTTCTCGCCAAACATGGAGGAGCACACTCGCCAAGTCCGATTAGTTCTGGCCAAACTTCGCGAGCATGGCATTTATGCCAAAGGCGAGAAATGCGAGTTCGACCGTACCTCGATCGAATTTCTGGGCTACATCATCTCGCCCACTGGCATCACCATGGATATGAAGAAGGTCTCTGTCATTCAGGCGTGGGCGACTCCAAGGCGACTTAAAGATGTGCAATCCTTCCTCGGCTTCGCGAATTTTTACCGTCGCTTCATCAAGGGGTTTTCCACCTTAGCACAACCTCTTATCGCTCTCACCCATAAAGGCACTCCATTTTTATGGACCTCGGAGGCACAAAATGCGTTCGACTCACTCAAACACGCATTCATCACTGCCCCGGTGCTGCTACATGCCGACCCCACAAAACCCTTCCAAGTCGAAACCGATGCCTCTGACTTTGCCATTGGCGCCATCTTATCCCAAGCAGACGACAACAACCTAATGCACCCAGTGGCTTACTATTCCCGAAAATTTACGGCATCTGAAATCAATTATCCCATTTACGACAAGGAGCTTGCTGCTATCATTGCTGCCTTTGAAGAATGGCGACCCTACTTGGCCGGCGCACAACATCGTGTCCAGGTAGTGACTGATCATAAAAATTTAGTTTATTTTTCCACCACTCGTACTTTGAATCGAAGGCAGGCCCGTTGGTCTACATTTCTCGCCGACTACAATTTTGAGATCGTATTTCGACCTGGTGGCCAACATGGGAAGGCTGATGCCCTTTCTCGCCGAGCTGACCTTGCACTCCGCCCTGGGGATGCTGCTTATGCTCAACAATCTAGACGTTTGTTGAAACCCGACCAATTGCATCTGTTTGCCACTTGTATGTTGCAGGATGATTCTTTACTCCAACAAATCACTGATGCATCCAAGACCGATGCGTTCGCCAACGAGATTCGAGATAGTTTGCAAAACCCCTCCAAGGCGACCAAAAGGAAGGATCTTGACACCTTCACCATACAAGAGGGTTTGTTGTTCCGAGATCATCTCTTATACGTCCCAGAGGGCCCATGTCGCACTCGGGTGTTGCGGGAATGCCACGATGACCCACTTGCAGGTCATTTCGGGTTCGCGAAAACCCTCGAGCTAATCTCTCGGGGGTATTGGTGGCCACAACCATGGAAGCTGGTCAAAGAATACATAAAGAGTTGTGAGGTTTGTGCTCGCTCCAAAGCCATTCATCATCGGCCATACGGCTTACTACAGCCGCTTCCATGTCCTCGTCGTCCTTGGGCCTCTATCTCTATGGACCTGATAACTGATCTACCCTTGGTCAATAGCTATGACTCGGTGTTGGTCGTTGTCGATCGGTTTACGAAGATGGCTCACTTCACTCCATGCTCCAAAACCATTTCCGGAGAAGGAATGGTGCATCTCCTACTCAACAATGTAGTACGCTTGCATGGACTCCCCGATGATGTCATCTCGGATCGCGGACCCCAGTTTGTCTCTCACTTCTGGCAGCGCCTGCTACAAACTTTAGGCATCTCTGTCAAGTTGTCCTCCGCTTATCACCCCCAAACTGACGGGCAAACAGAACGTGTCAACCAAATCCTTGAGCAGTATCTTCGGTGCTCGGTTAGTTACCAACAAGATGATTGGGTCAACTTACTTTCGCTCGCGGAATTCGCCTACAATAATTCTCTCCATGCATCGACTGGCGTCACTCCCTTCTTTGCCAACTACGGTTTACATCCTCGCTTCAACATTTCCCTTCCTACCACTTCCGTGAACCCTTCGGCGGAGGATCGTGCCCGCATTTTGGAAGAAGTACATCATGATTTATCCTTGGAGCTTAGTCTTGCTAATGAACGATACAAGAAGCAGGCTGATCGCCATCGATCTTCCACTCCACACTTTGTCGTTGGAGACATGGTCTGGTTGTTACGTCGACACATCTCTACTACTCGTCCATGTGCGAAACTTGATTACAAGAAGTTGGGACCATTCCGTATCATCGAGTGCATCAATCCCGTCGCCTTCCGGCTCGCCCTTCCATCCCACTTCCGGATTCACGATGTTTTTCATGTCTCCCTCCTCGAACCCCATTATGCTTCACAACTCCCAGGACGTCAAGCCCCACCACCACCACCTGTGCAATTGACGACAGGGGAGGAATACGAGGTCGACCAAATCCTTGACTCGCGTTGGCACCGTCGACACTTGCAATACCTCGTCCTATGGAGGGGTTACCCCATGTCTGAGGCCACATGGGAACCATCGGCAAATTTACAAAATGCCCCAGAGGCCGTCCAAGATTTTCATCACCGATATCCCCACAAACCAACGGCCGATTTGGGAAGGCGGCGGCGTAAGAGGGGGGATAATGTCAAGATTCGAACTCTTGACACGACCATGTTATAATCTACTATTATGAGTTAACCAAGATATCTAGTACTAGTTATGTATATAATTGTTCCTTATTATTTTGCTAGCATCATGTGCATAGTTGCTCCCTTGTAGTATTTACACTTGGCACATGCATGCATACCTACATGCTCTATTGTAGATTCACATGCGTGCAACAAGTATGCATGCCATGTAGTATAAATAGAGGAGTTCACCTTGAAGGAATTCAAGGTGAACAACACCAGTTATGGAGTCTTTCCTTTAGTACTATCTTCTTTCTTGTCCATTTGGTTATCTTCTTCGTTGTCTCTTGAGTTTATGATCCGTGACAGCATGTTCTTGTAATGTACGGCTATAAACTAAAATATCATCCGAGAAAATAACGACGAATTTTCCAAGTTGTTCTCGGAAAATGTCATTCATTTCTTGTTGAAAAGTAGCCGGAGCATTGGTCAAACCAAAAGGCATAAACAAAAACTCGTAATGGTCATAGCGTGTACGAAATGCCGTTTTAGGAACATCGTCCTCACTTATTCGTATTTGATGGTAGCCAGTACGGAGATCAAGTTTTGTAAAATACCGAGTTCCTTGGAGACGGTCAATTAGATCGTCAACCCGGGGCAATGGGTACGAATTCTTGATCGTCACTTTATTCAAGCATCGGTAATTAATACACATACGCCATGTGCCCTCTTTCTTTATAACCAAGAGAACTAGTGCACCCCATGGAGATTTACTATAACGTATATAACCCATTCGTAAATAGTCCTTGAGTTGCTTAGATACCTCATCTTCTTCAGATCGACTTAAGCGATACGGAGGTATACTTATTGGTGCAACACCAGGTACAATATCATAGTACGATGGTCTATATTACGTTTAGGAGGTAACCCATCAGGTAGTTCACTTGGAAAAACTTCATGAAAATCATTTAAGATTTCATCAAGTTGTTGTTGTTCAAAATATGTTAATTGAACCGGGACATTATCGATATTGTAAACGTGAATGTCCGGATCAAGTACACAATAAAATAACGTAGAACAAGACAACTCAGATATTGATGGACACGAGGAAACAATCGAGAGGGATTGTTTTTTTACACATTGAATAAAATGCGTACAATCGTTCAGTACAAAAGAAATAGAATGGCGAACCCAATCAATAAATAAAGAAGAGTTTTTATTATAAAACCAGCGATAACCCAATATTACATCGGTGGTACAAAGATTCATTACATGGAAGTCTACTTCCTCTATATAAGTATCAATAGAAATTCCTAATGAATGAATCGCCCCGTTGATGTATTGTACTCTTCCATCAGCCAAGTGCACCGTGTAGGTGTGATCACTTACGATGGGTTGGATTCCCCATATCTGAACCAAACGATCATTCACAAAATTGTGTGAGCTTCCCGAATCAAATAAAAATTGTACGGGAGATCCATTGATATACCCGTTTGCACGTAGTAAATCATTGGGACCCAATACATAGTGAGGGAAAGAACATTGACAATTACTTAAATGATGTGTATAGACCTGAAGGACATTAGGAATCTGACCTTTATGGTCTGCAGCTTTAGCTTTGTTGTCGTGCTCTTTCCATTGGATCTTTCGACATTGATCTTTTGTATGACCCTTCTTTTTGCAGAATACGCAAAAAGGATGTTGTCGCATACAATCGCGATCCACGAATTCGTTGGGTGTCTTGCGTTTCCCAACAAATTGCGACTGCTTAGTCCCGGGCGCTTCGTTGGGTTTGTTGTGGTCCTTCTTCAAAGTGCGTTGATAGTGAAGAACTATTTCAATGGCCTCTTTGAAGGATTCTGGATCCTTATTGTGCACTATCCAGTGATAGTCCGAATTGGGGATGCCATTGACAAAACAAGCTATCAACCAATTGTCCCCTTCTAGACCCGATTTTTGGATTTGGGTTCTAGCATGGTGAACATAGTCTTCTAGAGAGGAAAATTTCCTGCTAGAGAGGTTCATTAAAGCTTGTGCTGCCTCGGTTCGAGAGGGAGGTTGCAGAAATTGGCCCTTAAAAACCATGACAAAATTTGTCCAGGTATCAGGCAATTTCCCCATAGTACAGAGCCCACGCCACCAGGCAGCGGCCTTTCCCCCGAGTTCTCAGCCGACATATGCAATCTTCGTACTATCTGGCGTGGGATAGAGTTCAAAATGAGACTCCCATCGTCCCAGCCATGTGCAGATTGCTTCATCGGTTCTTTCCTTTTTGTCTCCTGTAAATGGCTTAACGACAAATGATGGTTCACCTTGTCGCTCATCAGGTCTATTAGTCTCACGTTGTAGACTAATGACACGTGCCTCAAGAGGACTCTGAGATTGCCGAAGTTCGGTCATCTGTTGAGCAGTGAAACTAAGGTATTGGGTTATTTGTGCCAAATACATCTCAGTGGACATATGTCGAGGAGGATTCCCTTGAGTTCCTTCCGCTTGAGCGGATGACATTGGATCGTTAATTTGAGCCATTAAAGATTATTTCTGGAAAAGAAATAGGATAAGGTCAGAGAGATAGTCATAACATCATGTCGTGATGTAAACATATCATGGGCAAACATTAATCGATATCATGATCTCGCGTCAATACCCCTCTAGACGTATGAGATTAGGTTCAAGATCAGGTTACTATGGTAACACAAAGGTGTTTTAAAAACCATGGGGGAGACAATTTAATGTCTTTCCCTGATCTCTATATCGATTTTTTCATGGTGGCTCCCCGAGGCTCAACCATGTATGTTCGCGTCATGAATAGTTTATACACGAAAAAAAATGTTAACAATAAACTATGTTTCGGTGCCCACATATGTGGTTTCGGCTCTTTAAGTCCTATTACGAGGACCCCGAGGTGCACTTTGACCTTAAGTCTAAACATGTGTTATAGTCATATTATGTATCAAGGATGTTGTATGGTCTTGGTCATATTTGAACTCGAGACCTCGAGAACAAATACATTAAACACTTGAGCCAACCAAGTAAGTTTCTCTTCTCGAATGCTTAATGTTTGATGTGTATAAGAGATATGCGAGCATTTGATCATATATCGTTTTTTTTAAAAGAACATATATGTCAAGGGTCCTTATTTCGCCCTCATTTACCAAAACTATGTTGGTATGTTACCTAACCTCAAGTCTCGTAATTACGATGGCATACGCCAAAGTGCAACCTAATGGTCAAGCCAAATGAGCCCTCGTTTCGTAGTAGGCCCACGTGGCCCATCACATGGTCACGTCATTACTAATGCCTCTCATAAGAACGAGCTCATGGTGGCATCGTATCCATGTAACGAGGGAGGGATGTTGGATACGTGTGTCATTGGAGCGACCTCACTTGAAGTGGGTCAAGCCCTACGTACTCAACATCATTATGGCTATAGGCGTTTCTTTACGTAACAAAATCGAGGTCATCAACGGGGTTGTCAACAATAAAAAATTGTTGAAAAAGGGATGGTGACAACGCCATTCTCACAAAAATGTTACGACGGCCACCAACATCCTTTTCCCGACAAGGACAACTTTCGATATAATCACGTAATAACGAATATACACATATGTTTACTTATCATATATATACGATCAAATACGTATATACGTGACCACATATGCCTATATTAACATATCGTTATATTAAATAGCCACAAATGATGTGATCGAGATACGTAATCGAGGTATATACCTCTACGCACACGAAACATCCACAAATAAGAGATCATCGTAATACGCAATTGAGGTATTGACCTCTTACGCATACGAGACCAAACGCATATCCTTTACAACAAATCAAGGTATTAAACTCATGCGCAAACGTAACATATGTTCTTGAACGTAATACGTAATTGAGGTATTAACCTCGTACGCATCCGACATTCATCACATATTATTTATATGTCAAACAAGGTATTGACCTCGTGCACATATGTAAACGTTTTAGATAATCAATTAAAGACCACTACAACATCATTGACTTAATGAAAAAAATTGACATATAAACTAAACACATGATTAGATGGGAGAAGAGAGAATAGAAAGAAAAAAATTTATTACGGAAAGAGTTACCGAAGTTCTTTGTTGATCGTTGTCTGGATCAAGGCCGACCGCACATCGATCGATCACCATCAATCAAAAGTCAAAAGACAAACAAAGAAACATTAGTACATAAATCTGATACCAAATATTAGAGATCTAGGTACTAAAGTAAGCTTAAGATAAGGATAAAGTAATGATAGATAGAAAGGAGAAAGAGAACGAAGGGTGCCGATCCACCTGACCACCCCCGAGTGAAGGGATCAAGATGGACTCAAGCCTCGATCGGCGTCCCATACCACCGCCGTGGCATCGAGTCGTACCTGGTGCTGGCGCGCTCGCTACAAGAGTTGACCCACCACAAGAGCAGACTCTCGATGTAGTCAAAAAGATGATGAAATGAGGGTAGCTAGGCCTCTTATTTATAGCGATACCCAAGGCCCCCAGGCAAGTTCACACTTGACCTAATGGGTTGTCTCAATCCCGAGGATTAAAAGTAATCCTCCCCTTCTTTACACTCTCGTTTAACCCTCACACTTATCCACGTGTATAGAATACTACGGTAAATTCTCACCACGGGATATTAAATGGTCATGCCCGTAACACTAGACTGTCAGGAACAATACTGTCAGGAACAGTACTAAGACAGAGAAGGAATTAGTACTAAAAGAAGTATTAGTACTAAGAGAGGTGAAGAACTCTCGAGAGAAGGAAAGAGTGAGTGAGAGGGAAGGAGAGAGAGAGAGAGAGAGAGAGAGAGAGAGAGAGAGAGATGATAAGAAAAGATATATATTATGTGAAGAAAATGTACAGTAGCTAGGAGGCTTAAGACTGGCGTTGAACCGATTTGGTTCGAAATAATGCCGTGTGCCTCCTTTTATAGTGTTCTAAGGAATACTCCTGAAGTTTCTAGAATGTTCCAAAGAAATCTGGAATATACATCAATTTTCTATAATAAAACATAAATGAAAATAATATTCTACGTATTACAATGTATAATCTAATGGTCAAGAGCTCGACTCATGTAGCATAAGGTCATGGGTTCGAGTCTTGCCATATCATGACACTATCCCCCCTTTAAAACGACGAGTGTAACGAGTCGTTTTGGATTGAGGACCCGGTTTGTCTGGATATTGACGATGGAAGTCTTCAAGAAGAGCACGAGCCTTGGTGACATTCTCTATCAGTTCCCAAGTACGCTCACTGGGACTATATCCTAGCCAATCGACTAGATAGTAGAGCTTGTTGCGAACAAGCTTGGAATCAAGGATGGCGGCAACCTCGTACTCAGGTCCATCTTCAAGCTCGATCGGGGGTGGAGGCTGTGTAATACGTCCTGGGATGGTGCTCTCTTGATAGGGTTCGAGGAGAGAACTATGAAACACCAGATGTATCCGAAGTTGTGGAGGTAGATCAAGACAAAAAGCGACATCATTAATCTTTCCTATAATACGGAAAGGACCTAATCGCCAATAATCCAACTTCTCGCATGGGCGAGTGGTCTTGATGTGTCGTCGGAGTAGCCATACCCAATCTCCAATGTTAAAACTAGATGGGAGTCGATGACGATCCGCATAAACCTTGTGTGTTTGTTGAGCTTGTTGGAGATGAGTAGATACATCCGCTTGTATCTTGCGTAACCTCTCCAAACGATCTTCTGTGCAAGGATTTGTGGACACCTCTGGGGTTTCAAGTACACACCACCGGGGGTGACATCCCGTATAAGCATAAAATGGCGTAACTTTAGTGGATGCGTGGATAGAGTTGTTATAGGCAAATTCGGCGAAGTGGAGAATATCTGCCCAGTCATCCTGATGATAGCTGAGAAAGCACCGTAGATATTGCTCCAGCGTTTGATTGGTTCGTTCGGCTTGGCCATCGGTTTGGGGGTGGTAGCCGGAGGAGAGGTTACAAGTGACCTTGAGCATGTTAAAAAGGTGCTTCCAAAATTTTGACACGAACTGGGGTCCACGGTCGCTAATGATACTATCAGGAAGTCCATGATGCCGACATACTTCACACATGACAATTTCGGCAGTGTCTTCACTGGAGATCTCCTTAGTACATGGCAAGAAATGAGCCATCTTCGTATATCGATCGACCACCGTTAGAATCGCATTGAACCCCTTAGAGAGTGGAAGATCTATGATGAAGTCTAGAGCAATGGATTGCCACGGCTTGCTTGGAATTGGTAATGGTTCTAATAAACCATATGGATGATGCCTTGGCATTTTTGCTCTGCAGCATGTATCACAAGTCCGAACAAAATCCTCGACAAATTGTCGCATACAGGGCCACCAGAATGATCGTTGTACTAAATGTAATGTTTTGGTACTACCAAAATGCCTAGTTGTATATGTGTCATGACAGTTTTGTACTACTTGAAGGCGGCAAGAACCATTAGGAACATACAAAAGTTCTTTAAAGAAGAGTAATCCATCATGGTATTTGAATTGCCGATAGTCCGTACCTGGTGGTTGCAACTGTAAACACGACGCGTGAGAGGGATCAATTTGTGCTAGTATAGCTTGGGCGAACGCATCTGTCTTCAAGTCTTCGCGTATGGTATCGATAACGTGGGAATCCATGGGCATGTCAAAGATCTGTGTTGCTTGTAGTCGTGCTGGTCCCAACATGACTTGTTTTTGGTTATCAAAAGTTGGCTCGCCGGGACGGGGTGCTAGATACGAACGCCGTGATAATGCATCTGCCTTCCCTTGGTGCTTCCCCGGACGATATGTAATTTTGAAGTCGAAACGCGTGAGGAAGTGGGCCCACCGAGCTTGACGTCGATTCAACACACGAGCATCCTGAAAGTAGGCAAGGTTCTTGTGGTCACTAAATACAATGACCGGATGCGAGGATCCCTCCAGAAAATGCCTCCATTGCATAAAAGAATCCACTATTGCCAGTAGCTCCTTATCATGAATTTTGTAGTTGATTTCAGCGGCGTCAAACTTGCGTGAGTGAAAAGCCACAGGATGTAACTTCTCATCACTCCCTTGTTGTGACAGAATGCTCCCCAATGCAAAATCCGATGTGTCAGCTTCGATAATGAATGGTTTTTCCGGATCTACATGAGCTAGAATTGGAGCCGATGTAAATGCCTTTTTAAGACTCTCTAAAGCCATGTCCGTTTCTTTAGACCAGATGAACGGTTGTCCTTTCCTGGTAAGTTGTGTGAGAGGTAGAACGATCTTTGAGTAATCTTGTATGAACTTCCGGTAAAAATTGGCAAAGCCTAGGAAGCATTGCACATCCCACACCGAACGCGGAGTTTGCCATTCTACCACCGTTTTGACCTTAGCTGGGTCCATGGAGATGCCTTCTGACGAAATGATGTACCCGAGAAATTCCACTTGGTTGCACCCGAAACTACATTTTTCCAGCTTTGCATACAGACCATGTTCTCGAAGTCGTTTTAGTACTAATAGTACATGAGAATCATGTTCTTCTTGGGTCTTTGAATAAACCAGTAGATCATCCAAATAGATGATCAAACAATCATCCAATAGATCTCGGAATATATCATTAGCCATGTGCTGGAAGACTGTCGGCGCATTAGTGAGGCCGAACGGCATGATCATATACTCGAAGTGCCCATATCTGGTGCGAAACGTGGTCTTCCATTTGTCTCCTGGTTGGATCCGTACGAGGTTATATGCTCCCCGTAAGTCGATCTTCGTGAAGAACCTGGCACCATTGATCCGTTCCAAAAGACTTGAGATAAGGGGAAGAGCATACCTATTCCTGATTGTAACCTTATTCAGGCCACGGTAATCTACAACGAGACGAAGCGATCCATCCTTTTTCTTGACGAAGAAAATGGGCGCGCCAGCTGGAGATTTCGAATGCCGAATGAAACCATTTTCCAAATTCTCCTCTATATAGGCCCGAAGGACTTCCAGCTCAGTTGGTGACAAATTGTAGATCGGTCCCCATGGCGGCTCTTTTCCCGGTTGTAAATCGATGGGGCAATCGTACGGTCGATGATGAGGAAGTGTGTTGGCTTGTACTTTATCAAACACATCAACGTAATGACGATACTTCTCAGGAAGTTGAACGGTGGATTCTTCTTTAGTGGTGCTGGAGGGGTTTACTGATATTGCAAAGAGGAACATTTCTTCCTTGCGCCCTTCTTTACGCAATTGACATAGCGAAATGGTTGCCATCTTCTGAGTTGACCCTTGGGTTTGTCGACACCGGATTTCTCTTGTTCTCCAATCTATGTCTGGACTATGGAACTCGAACCACGGTAATCCTAAAACTATGGGATGTTCTGGGATACTAATAATATTAAATGATACTACACATGCTAAGTTATCTAGGACAATATTAATGGGCCCTGACTCTTCTATGATATTTCCGGAAGCAATGGGACGTCCATCAATGACTACTACAGAGGCTGGACACTAGAGTTTTCTTAGGGATATCTTATGAGCGTGAGCAAATTTCTTATCCATAAAGCAAGATTTAGCTTCGGAATCTAGGAGTGCTAGGACATGTACTGGAGGGGTACTTTTAGTACTAACTATTACTTGGGTTACGAACACATCACTAACTTGCTTAGAGGGAATGGAACCACTAATGGGTTGCACAAATCTAGGGCTGTCCAACCAAACGGCTCCTATTTTGGCTGGACTTAGTCGTTTAACTCTTCTTCTAACTGACTAAGGACATCAAATCTGTTCGCTAGATCTGGGCTATTAGTACTATTAGGACTATCAGATATCCCTACTGAACTATTTGGTTTAGTACAATTAGAACTAGCGACTATTAGAACTAGCGACTATTTGGTTTACCTGTCTTCTTGGCCTATGGGGGCAATTTATTGCGATATGTCCTGGTCCACTGCAGTAAAGACATAGTCGATTTGTACGGTGTTGTTGCTTTTCTTCTTCGGATAATGGCCCTCGACGACGTGTAGTGTCAATCTCCATCGGAGTCGGACTATTCACTGGAGGCGCATTATATGACTCCCTTGGAAAAGGTCTTGATACCACTGAGGCGTAGGTGGGCTCTGATCTTGCCCTCGGCATTTGTAGTTGTCGTTCCGAATGTCGCTCAAAGAGGCGGTTGTCACATCTCACCGCGCGACTGATTGCTTCTGTTAAGGAATTGCTCCATCAACGCTTGATCATCCCAAGGGATATCGGCGACGAGTAGGCGAAAATCTGTAGCGTATGCAGAGGCTGGACGGTCACCTTGGCGTAATCGCCGAATTTTGTTGATTACGATCCTGATGCTGTCAGTATCTCCGAAACATGCTTTAAACTCACCTAGAAACTCTTCAAAATTGTTGAGTAACGGAGATTCCTTTTCTAATAGTGGAGCGAACCATGCCAACGCTGAGCCACTTAACAAAGTGCCTACTAAACCCACTCGTGATGCATCGGTGGGATATCGGGAAGGATGCATTTGAATAACTAATCGTACCTGGTTAAGGAACCCTCTAAACTGCGATCGCGTTCCATCGAACTTTGTGGGAAGGCCAATCTTGGGTTCTTTATGAATCCCTTGTGTTCCGGGCCCTTGTTGTTGCATTGCTACGATGGTGGCTTCGAGTTGTTGCACGCGTAACGCAAGTTCCCCATGTTGTTGTTGCGTTTGCTGCTTTTCTAAGGAGATTTGCTGAAGATCCCCCAGCAACCGTTGGTTTTCTTGTTCCAAAGCATGGAACTTCTCTTTCAAGCATTGAAATTCCGAAAAAACATATTGATATTCTTCAACGCTAACAGTGGCCATGGGATAAAAGAAAAGAGGAATAAGAGATTAGTAGGAAATGAGAGAGACAAAAGGTAGGGAAAATCGGTTCAAACTGTCAGGAACAGTACTAAGACAGAGAAGGAATTAGTACTAAAAAGAAGTATTAGTACTAAGAGAGGTGAAGAACTCTCGAGAGAAGGAAAGAGTGAGTGAGAGGGAAGGAGAGAGAGAGAGAGAGTGAGAGTGATGATAAGAAAAGATATATATTATGTGAAGAAAATGTACAGTAGTTAGGAGGCTTAAGACTGGCGTTGAACCGATTTGGTTCGAAATAATGCTGTGTGCCTCCTTTTATAGTGTTCTAAGGAATATTCCTAAAGTTTCTAGAATGTTCCAGAGAAATCTGGAATATACATCAATTTTCTATAATAAAACATAAATGAAAATAATATTTTACGTATTACAATGTATAGTCTAATGGTCAAGAGCTCGACCCATGTATCATAAGGTCATGGGTTCGAGTCTTGCCATATCATGACATAGACCTCTTAGCAAAGAGGCTTAATAAACATATTCATTACTCTTGGTGTCTATATTTATTACCCCATTGTCTATGAGAGCGAGCTTGAGAGAGTGAGAGAGATATCGCGCTTAATCATCTATTAATCGTTAAGTGAGTGTGAGATTCAGAGGTGTCCGACAACCATCTCCGCCCGATTCGCCATCAAAAGGGTATACACCAGTCCGAACTTCGCAAACGACATCGAGGAGCTTACTCCATCGATACATAGATCCTTCACAGCACACTCGATGACAACCTCAAACCTGACCAACACCTCCAAACTAGAAGATGTATGGTTTGTCGACTCGGGCACATCGAACCACATGACATCCCACGAGGATTGGTTCAAGGAGCTATGAAAGCCCAAACGACTCGGCTATGTGGAAACTGGGGATGACACAATTCACCCCATTTAGCATATCGGCAATGTCCCATTTGGGGAAGAATGCAACCAAACATACATCAAGAACGTTTTGCATGTTCCTACAATAACAAAGAACCTGGTCTCAATTGGCCAAATAGTCAAACAAGGCATGCAAGTCCGCTTCAACGATAGAGGACGCTTCATCGAAAAAGAAGGCTGACTCATCGCTAAGGGTCAGAGAGAAGGTTGGATGTTCATCCTCGACTCTCACGAGATGAACTCGGCAATGTATGCCAAGGGCTAGAGAGTCGTTGCCGACATAGAGTTGGGGCACAAGAGGATAGGCCTCATCAATTTCCAAAAGCTCAAGGGAATGCAGTCAAAAGGAGTTGTCACCGGACTCTCGACCTTCACCAAACATTGCATGCGTGTGCGAAGCTTGTCAATTCGGCAAACAACACCGACAACCATTCCCAAATAAGAGGAACACAAGCAAAGGGATCCTGGATGTAATACATTCAGATGCATAGGGACCAGTCCAGACGGCAACATTTGGTGGTTTCTGGTACTACGTAACGTTCATCAACGACTTCTCCAGACATATCTGGATATACCCCATGCGGTAGAAGAGCGAAGTGTTCATACACTTCCAAAGGTTCAAAAACGAAGTCGAAAAGGCCACCAGTCGGCATGTCTAATGCCTTCGATCGAACGGCGGCAAGGAGTACTTCTCCGATGCCTTTACAACATATCTTCGACAAGAAGGAATCCGACGAGAGTTTACCTACCGACACACACCTCAACAGAACGGAGTAGCCGAACGCAAGAATCGGCACATACTCAAGGTGGCACGGGCAATTGTGATGAAAGAGAAACATCTACCAAAGTCATATTGGGCTGAAGTGGCGAATACAGCCATTTATCTTATGAATCACTGCACAACATCAGGAGTGCACGAAGTTACCCCTTGCAAAAAGTTCTATGGGAAGAAACCGAATCTATCTCATGTCAGGATATTCGGTTCAATTGCATATGTACATATTCCCAACTACCTGCGGCAGAAGCTCGATCTCAAGTCGAAGAAATGTATACTCGTAGGGTACTCACTCAAGCAAAAAGGGTATAAGTGCTTCAATCCTTCCACCAAGAAGGTACGAGTGCGTAGGGATGTAGTATTCGACGAGTCAGCATCCTGGTATACAATCGAATCAGCCCCATCCGAAGCAATCAAAACCAAGTTCGATACATATGCAGAGGAGGATGATCGATCAAGGTTCACGTAAGAGGAAAGTCCAATCGCAACCAGATTGAGTGGACCACAAGAGCCTCCAAGAAACCAAAGCACGTCGTGGCCGAGTCTGAAACAGGATAAAGGCCAAAATGCTTGAGTACAAATACTCAATTGGAAATGAATCAACTCACTTATCCGACAGTGAGTTTGGTAGATTGGATGTGCCCATCATGAGGACACCAGGAGAACCACGTCGATCCACCCGAGAAAAGAACTTAGTCAGCTGATTCCGCTACAACGACTACATGGCATATCATTATGCATTCATGATGAAGGTGTTGACAGTCCGAGAACCGGAAAACTATTCTGAAGCCACGAAGGACCCTAGATGGGTCGAAGCGATGGATGAGGAGATGCAAGCACTCTCCAAGAACGAGACATGGGATCTCATCCCTTCCTCAAACCACCAAAAGGAAATTGGATGACGATGGATCTTCAAAATAAAGCACAATGCCAACGACACTATCTATCGATACAAGGCTCGGCTTGTGGCAAAGGGGTACGCGCAAACGCACGGTGTCGACTAAGAAGAGACCTTTGCCCCGGTGGCAAAGATGACTACAATTCGAACCGTGATCATGCTTGCAGCAACAAAAGGGTGGCATCTCCACCAAATGGATATAAAGAACGCCTTTCTACAAGGCAAGTTAGATGAAGAGGTGTACATGGTGAAACCACCCGTATTCGTGTCGACTACACATCTGAATGTTGTCTGCCGACTCAAAAAGCCTCTCTACGACCTAAAGCAAGCACCGAGAGCATGGCATTCGAAGATAACGCAATATCTTCGTCAAATCGGCTTCAATATGCCCAAGTCCGAAAACTCTTTGTTCATCCGGAGTGACTCCAGAGGACAGGTATTTATCATCATTTATGTGGATGATTTGGTCATAGGAGGATAGCATTTAGCGGATATTGAGTACATCAAGAAGCTCCTCTCCAGCCGATTCGAAATGGCCGATATGAAGGAGCTTCATTACTTTCTAGGAATAGAAGTAATTTGGACTCCAGACGGTATAATGCTTTCTCAAAAGCATTATACCCTCAATCTTCTTTACAAGTTTGGGATGACACAGTGTAAGCCCGTCACTACCCCTCTTGATCGAAATCTAAAGCTAGATGTCGACTCAGGCACTAGAGAGTGTGAGCCAACGCATTATCATCAACTAGTCGGAAACCTCATCTACCTCACACTTACCCGGCCCAACCTAAGTTACCCAATCAGCCTCCTTAGCCTATTTATGCAAACTTTGTGAGACATCCATCTCGACTGTGCTAAGTGAGTGCTAAGGTATGTGAGTGGAACCATGGATTTCGGCATCCTTTACAAATCAGCCACACCAATACGACTCGAAGGTTATACCGATGCCGACTGGGCCGACTACAGAGCCGACCGACGATTGACATCCGGATTTGTCTTTTCTCTCGGCAGTGGCACCATATCGTGGAGTAGTAAGAAACAACCGACAATCGCATTGTCGAGCATCGAAGCTGAATATAGGAGCGCAGTCGTAGCCGCATGCGAAGTTGTTTGGCTTAAGAGAATCTTGAAGGATCTGGGTGTTCCCATCAAGGATCAGATTCTCGTCTACAGCAACAACATGAGCAATATTCACCTCACTCGAAACGCAGTCTTCCATGCTAGAACTAAGCACATTGAAGTGCACTATCACTTCATCCGAGAGCGTGTTCTGGCTGGGGATGTCGGCCTACAATACATCAACACAAACCTGCAGATGGCCGACATCATCACCAAGGCCCTAGGAGTCGACAACTTGCGGCAGTTCACGACCAACCTAGGTCTTTCAACCATCGACCAGCCGAGCTTGAGGGGGAGCAATAGAACTACGCAGTCGAAGCCGGAGTCGTCGGAGTCGTCTAGCCGTGTCACAAAAACGACCTGAAGACCAATCTAAACCAACCATCCAGAAGCCGAAGCTGGAAGTTGTGTTTGAAGGGGCGTGTTGAGAATCAAACTCAACTTCCGTGACTGGGAACACACTCTAGGATACTCAAGTGTGTGAACACCCCACCTCCTTGTATAGTGACTAGTGTGTAATAGAAGTTAATGTCCTCTGACACATATTCCTTAGGTAGTTAAGACACAACCTCTTTCCCAAGAGGTTGTACTAGTGGGAGAACTTAGAGAGAAGGTGACTACATAAGCACCTTCTCCCTCTCGTTGTAAATGTTGGTCATTCTTGCTTCCTCGTAATATAGTTTTTCTGATTTTTCTGTAATCGTGAGCTCTCTCTCTCTCTCTCTCTCTCTACACACACACACACACAATTCTTCCGTTGCACAGAATCCATCTGATTCTTTACATTATTTCTAGATTTCATCAAGTGTGCCTAATTTTTTGTTATTTCGGCACCTAAGCAATCAGAACAAGTGTTGAATACATCATAGCATAAACATAATGAGTTTTTGGATAAAGTCTAAATCATAAATCCTAAATTAGTGTTGTGACATAACCTAGGCCATAAACCACTACTCTGATAAACACTAAAGCCAATATATAGAAAGTAAAGAGACATGTCGAGGGAAGACGAATGAAGCAGAGTTATCAAATCATACACCTATGTTCAAGGCACAAGCGTGCGGTGAATACCTAAGATGCAAAGTTTTCGAATCTGAAACAGGCTTGGTTGGATGAGGAAGAAGCGCCTAAATACAGTAATCATTTACTACACACTAAATTAAACATGAGGGGAAAATAGCCCCCAAAATGGTAAAAACATGCAGCAACCGTTTTCCCCCCATTCCCTATCTTTAATGGTACATGTACTACCCCACCCCACTCCCTAAAAAGATTTTAATTTTATTCATTTTTTTTACAATTACTTAGTACTAACAGTACAACAAGTACTCGTGTTTTTTTTGTGCCCAAAACAATACCTTTTTGGTACACCATAGCATGCTTCAACCCCGAAATCAACTGGTTCGGCTTTGCTTGAGCCTTGCCAAACCGATTAAGCCGTTGATGTGGTTTACTAGTTAGGTTAAAGAAAAACTTCAAAAGTTAGAAATTAGTTAGAAACTTGAACCGGTTTAGTCTAAACCAGTTTAGGGATCGGTTTGGTTTGGTTTGGTTTGGTTCATATTTGAGAACCCAACAACGGTTTAGGCTTAACCTGTTTGGCTTGGATAAGGCCAAACCGGTTAAGCCTAAACCGAATCGTTGCCATTCCCTAGCATCTATCTCCATGGATTTCATCACCGACTTACCTCTAGTCAGAAGGTTTAACTCTATGTTTGTAATAGTCAACCATTTTACCAAGATGGCTCACTTTTCCCCTTGTGCCGAAACAATCTCGAGAGAAGAGACAAAGGATCTATTTTAGAAAATGTCATTCAACTACATGGGCTACCAAAGGACAGGAGACTTTATATCAAGGATCTCAATTCACCGAGTCTCATTTATGGAGATGTCTCCTCCAAACATTCGACACTTTGTCGGCATATCATCTACAAACTGATATCTAAACAAAGCGGGTAAACCAAATTCTCGAACAATCCTTTCGTTGTTTGTCAACCACCAACAAGAGGATTGGATCAACCTATCCCTAATTGCAGAGTTTGCCTACAACAACTCGCTACATGGGTTGACCGACGTTACCCTGTTTTTTGTAAACTATGGCATATACCATTGCTTAGCATTTCCATCCCCTCCAACTTTGTAAGCCCTTTCGCAAAAGGACAAGACCATAACTTGGAGGATATATATTCGACCTATCCTTGGAGCTCACCCTTGTCGGTGAACAATATAAGGATTGGGTCGATTGTCTTCAATAATATATCCCCAGCTTTGAAGTTGATGATTTAGTTTGGTTCCTACGCCAAAATATTTCCACCACTCACCCTTCCACAAAGTTGGATTACAAGAAGCTTGGATCTTTCCAAATTATCGAGAAAAACAACCTTGTTGTTTTTCGCTTCGAAATCCTTTTACATGTTAGGACATTTTAGGGTTTATGATGTCTTTCATCTATCCCTTCTTGAACCTCACCATCCATCTTAGATTCCAAGACTCCATCCTTCTCCTCCTATACAAGTTGAATTGTCAACATGGGAGGAGTATGAGGTCGACAAGATACTCAATTATTTCCTCCTTCTTCGATAGTTACTTCAATACCTTGCTCTATGCAAAGGATAGCCCATCTCAAAAGCAACATGGGAGGTGACCAAGAATTTAAAGAATGTGGCTGATGTAGTCTGCGATTTTCATCAACGATATCAACGGAATCAAAGCAAAGACAAAGTTTTCGAGGTGGGGGTTAAAGGGAGGATAATGTCAAGGAAAGGAATTGAGCCTCCAACCTCCCCTATCATAACCAACGTTCATAGCCAATACATCTCCACACATCATAATAATCTTTAGAACGTTCCAAAAACTTTCAAAGCATACATTCTAGAAATATTTGAAAAGTTCTAGAAACTTCTCAAGGATGCATGCACATGTAGTGCTCAAGAACATGTATAAATATACAATTGTTCATCTTGATCCCAATCAATACCAATTACGGAATCACAAGTATAATTCATTCTTCTTCTCTCAATATCTTGTCTGGATCACATTCCTTGTTTCCCTTTTGTTCTATTCTAACTATCTGCGACAGTGGAACCCAAGCTACAACTCAAATCAACACTCGATGGTATGGTATATCAAAGAGGTTTGGGTTCGTCTCACACCATCACTAAGGTGTGGTCGGTTGGTTTAGCATTGCTCTTTCCTTTCTTTGGTCCATAGTTCTTTATGTTTCGCTTAAATAATTAGTTAGATTGCAACAACACCTAAAAGAAGAACAGAGATCTAAGGCATAAAGAAAAAAACAATTATAGGTCTAAAAAAAAAATATTCCCTCATTTGTAAAAAAAAACTTTAACCGGGTAGCATATCACAAGACTTATGAAGTCCAAGCACCAAAGTGTTATCAATTGTAAATTTTCCACATTAAAGCACTTATTGTTAAACTAAGGGCCCATCTAAGAAGGAAAGAAGAGGTGCATATAAAAGAAAAAGGGAGAATTTGCTTTTAATCAACAAGAGAGCTCATACGAGGGCTCTAAAATGGGACAAGAGATTCATTTTTTAGTTCACAATATTTGAAGATTGAATACCTAAGTTTTACGTAAAAAGAACTTTGATGGAGGTAAGCGAATCAGAAGGTGTGCATGGGAGAATTATGACAACCCAGGCACTAAAGTCGTTGACCACAAACTTTCCAAGCCAAATCATTGACATCCCACAAATGAAAATGAGTACCAAGCCTCTACTTGAGAATGGTTAAGGGGGAGATTAGGTTTGGTTGAGGATAATCTAGACACTTAAGAAATTGTAGACAAGTAGGTAATCACACATAGTACACAATTAAATTGTAGTAAAGTGAGAGAAAGAAACCTCGAGTATTTGTATTTAATGGGAAGACTTACCTCCCATTAAATGTCATGGTAGAGGATAGGAGATGATCGATTTGGAATTACATGGGACCTTCTAAATTTTTGAAACTTTCACCTTGCCATAGTATTCCAACCAAGTAACTTATTTGGCAATTTCATACAAATCCCTCAATCAATGAGTGTACTATTGTTTATATCCATATTTAATTTCTAATTTCAAGAAAAACCAGCATTCAAGAAGTAACTGTTAATCTTCCATTTATTATCAAACTAATTTTTTATCTTTGGAATATTCTTTCACTCTCTCCACGGGTTAGGTTGTTAAGTACTTGCCATCTGGGACATGACCCACAAAGACAGTAGCACCAAAATACACATAAAGCTCAAAGGAATACTAAAAAGGGGGTTAGAGGAAATCACATACAAAAGTAGAGGCCCAACCTTATTGTAAAAAGCTATAAAAGTCACCTAATGGTGACTTTAGTAGCTATTCTTCATCCTTCGGTTTTCTCCTTTCATATCACCTTAATTAGAGCTCTAACCTCTTAATTAGGAATGCACGATCGTCTTTGAACTCCTCAAGGAATTTCTAGCCAAAGCACTCATCCTCCAGTCCCTTGAGTGGGACAAGGAATTCCACGTTCACACAGATGCGTCTGCTTTTATGGTCGGAGGGGTCTTCACCCAATCCAAGGAAACCTTGAGTTTTCCAATAACTTTCGTTAGCCACCAAGCAAATTTACTCTACAATGGAGTGAGAGGCGCTCACAATGATATATGGAGCCAAGAAATTCTAGCACTACCTCATGGCGTGTCACTTTTGTTTTTACATTGACCATCAAGCTCCGTTATATTTCGTCAATAAGGCACATACCACAAGGAGGATGTCAAGTTGGATCATCACACTCTTTGAAGTTGACATTAAGGTCATCATGAGGAAAGTCAAAGAACATATACTCACCAATCATTTCTCATAACTCCTAAGTGGTAAACCAACAACAAGCATTGACGATGGAGCATTAGACAATGCACCTTTGACAATTGACATAAGCCAATGTAAGCTTCAGACATGGTGTAGGTGCTAATCTTCTAAAATAGATAAACAAAACCATCGCACTGGTGTTACTAAGGAAGTGTAGACCATTCACCATGATTAGAGGGAATCTACAAATATGAGGCAGTGGTGACATCCTCCAAAGATGTGTTGTATTTATCATGACATGATAGCAATCACAAAATGCGCACACTTTGGGGTGGGAGAGATCACTTTAGACATGAAGTTACTGCACAAAAGATCCTCCACGCATGCATTGTGGTGGCCTACACTTTTCAAGGATACTTACAATAAGTCAAACATTGCGACGAGTGCCATAGCACAAACACTCCCATCGAAGAAGGGATATTCATGCTTCACACAAAGTCTCAATGTATGGATAAAGCATACACATATGACCTCAACCTTTTAGGTGCTCGTAGAGGAATCTATTAACATCATGTAGAAAGAGTTATGCATCTCATCTTCCACAACATTTCTTTGAATATTGCATTCACAAAGAACACAAATTTTTGCTTGTGTGTCTTTTGAACCTTTTTACTTTGAGCCCTCAAATTTTTTCAAAACAACATCGTGAAATCCACATCTTGACCAATTAAGGATAAATGCACAATTATAAGAAATTTGTTTAATCGCTAAGCATGTACTTAGCCATCTCTTCCATGCTCTTAATCTTAATAGGAAATGATCCCATCTTAGAAATAGTAGCATGTATGGTATTTGTAGCTTGTCTTGAAGAACCTTTTTAAGAAAACACTTTCAGACATGTTCAAACTCTTAAGTTATCTTAGGCATGTCACCATCCCATACTTAAGCCCCATAGAGAGATATTGTCTTTCTTTTTTTCTTGAAAGATTTTCTTCAGTAGTATTAAAAAAACTCTGAAAGGCGAGAGATATTGTCTTATTCTAGCTTAAAACTTGATATAAGAACTTGCAACTAGGCAACTTATGAATTGATCAATCCCCATCTTTGAGTGATGGCTTTTTCTTACAAATGCATGGCAAATACACGTAAGAGGTTGGTTCAAAATCATATGTATGAATCAAAGAAGTTTTTCATAAATATTGAAAGGTTTAATTCATAAATATTACTTAATGGGAGTCTAATCTTGCATTATTATAGTACAATTCGAGCTAATGAAACACCAACTTGTACAAGTTTTTCGACACTATGAGTACTCTATTTTATTGTCGTACCATGCATACACACTTATTGGCATCATAAGGGATATTCTCAATTTAAGCTATGCCAACTTAAGAAGTTAATAGAAAGACTCGAAACAATGTATCTTAATTGTACTTTCATATAAATCTTGAATTTTGAGAAAAAAATTTCAAAGGCTCTTTTGAGACACTCTAAAGTGTCTTGCTTTTTAGAGAGTTTCAAGAAGGGGCAAAATATAAAAGTAATTGCGATGAACCAACCCATAAAGGGACTAGTCATAACTCATAAAGTAGGGTCCACTGACACATGCACATGCTCTTTGTCTCTCTCTCTCTTTCACACACTCATTGATTGACACACACATTCATCCAGTTGTCTACTGTCTCTAGTTGATCTTATGCTCAAATAATCTATTCAAACAAATGATGATCACAGCTCATGAATATCTACAATTTAAAGGTGTTGTGGTAGCTAGCCTAGACTTTAGATAGAGATGACACGCATGGGCATGCCGCATAATACAACTGTGTGTGTCAGTAACATGGGGGTTAAGGGGCGTGATGACTACAAGCACAAATACAATAAGACTAGATAATGTAAGGCATAAATACATGGATATGTAGAAGCTTGAACCACACATCATACATATATCTCTACACATACATAGTCCAAAAACAAACTCATAACAACAAAGAAAGAAGATAAAATAGAGAGAGAGAGAGAGAGAGAGAGAGAGAGAGAGAGAGAGAGAGAGAGAGAGAGAGAGAGAGATTCGTAGACATGATCTATTCCGTACCATTCTCTTTTGGCTGGTTGTCCGGAAAAAATGCACACTCATTTCAATTTAGCTTTGTACAACTTTTTGTTATTTAGCCTTCATACCCTCCCCCACCTCTATCAAACATGTAACTAATCAATTAGGTTAATACTTTCAATGATTGGCTTAACGATAAATCAATTTCGAATCGTTTTCTAGAATACTCGTACTTCTACTACCTCTTAGACAAGAAAGGGTATCTACCAAATGTTGAAGGTGCTTAACGGGCATTCAAGCATTTTGTAATAATTTAGGGCTATTTTGGTGAGCTTTGTTTGATTGATTACTTCATTTACTTCAAGAAATTACTAATTGCTCCTTAATCTCCAAATAATTTGATATCTCCATGAGCTCTTTGTTTGCTCAACGGCAACATGGGAAATAACAGAAACTTATTGGAAATAACAAACACCCATGAGCATTTCCTCATACTTGACCTTAAGATTTCGTTATTTCTCCCAAAACCCACCTCTCCATGCCCTCGAAATTGGAGAAACGAGTCCATATAATTGAGAAAAGGGCAGGGGTGGATGGATTTAACCATATATAAGTTGCTCAAATAGCACTTATTGTAGAATACAATGATTGAGAAAAAGGAGAAAAATTGACCATATAACTGCTCAAATACTACATATGATTGCTCGAGAGGGTATTGACCATGGAACTTCAAGGTCCTAGGGATACACATAAAAAGCTTAGAGGCCTCTCTACGTTCTTCCCTAACATAAACGCTTGACATTTAAATCATTTTTTATATCATTAATAATTAAAGTTTCACCCAATTATATTAATCCTCATTCATAGAATACAATTGTATCAATAAAACATAGTTGTGTTTGACGATCTTCATGGTTCCATGTTTAATATAGACATAAATGCCATGCTCCTTGTCCATAATATCAAATAATATTTGTTCTTTAAGGCTCTCCTTGCCAAAAGCTTAAATATCCACATTAAGTTGGGGCACAAATTTCTAAATGATCTCCTTTACACATGTTCCTTCACATGAAACCAATGTAAAAGACAATTGCCCCCAACTTGGGGAAAAGACTTCTCTTAGAGCATTTTATCATTACAAGTTAAAGGAAAGTTTACCATCCTCTAATACACCTATCAAACGTTTTTTGAGACCTATCGCCGCACACATTTCTCATTCAAGTCACAAATGCAAGGTTCCTAACAATTGAGAGTCTTGCTTGTAAACTCCCACAATCACATCCCAACACACATCTAGCGATCAAGACAAACACACATTTTTTAATCAAGTCACAAAAATGTGAGGTTCCTAATGATCAAGAGTCAATTATCAACTCCAACTAATAAACATATCCTAACACACATTTGTCACTTAGTGAAAATGCCCAACGATCAAGAGTCATTCATCAACTCCCCCCAACAATCTTATGCCCCACACACATCTCTAAATCAAGTCACAAATGCAAGGTTCCTAACGATTGAGAGTGGATCATCGATGACTTCCCCATTGATCCATATTCCATTTATGGATAGCTCTAAGAAAACAAAACCCAACTCTCTATGGAGAATCCGAACTACACAAGAATAGATCTTTTGGAAGGGGGCAATAATCATAGTAACTCTGGCTCTAAAGAAAACAATGTGACCTACAATTGGTTTATGTTGGGAGGTCTATTTGGGGGGGGGGGGGGGGGGGGTGTAAATAAAATACGAGTGACCTAATTCAAATTCCTTAATTTGACATACAATTATGTAGATAGTAGATTTAAAAGGACAAAATCTCAAGATTTTAAAAGGACAAAATCTGAATTTAAATAGTGGAGGAAGCAAAATTACAAAATAAGAAAAAAGATCACTAAAAAAACATTTCAAGATACATAGTTCTTCCACAACAAATTGATTAAAATGATGGATGGTAATGGTACATTGGACACCACCTAAGAGCGCCGCCCTCCTGCAATTATTGTACAAAAAAATGCAGATGCAAACTCGGAAGGGCACCAAAAGAGGGATGAGAGAGATGAGAGAGAGAGAGAGTGTGTGTGTGTGTGTGTGTGTGTGTGATAGGGGGGCGGTGGTGGGGGGGGAATGCAAAAGAAAGGAGGAACACATGCATTAGGAGAAGAACAAAGGAAACCCTAACAAGAACTTAGAGAAGGGAAACTAGCTAAACAGCTATTATAGCATGAACAAAAGGAACCCTAACAAGAAGAAGGGGGGAGGGGGAGAATAGCATGAGTTGGGATGAGGATTGAGGCATATATATTTTCAGTTGAGTTTATTGGTAATCGGATGGGAGGGGATCGTGGGTGGAAGCATGGGGATACAAGATGTATTGGTAGACGATGGCCGCAAGAGCCGCCCCGATGAGTGGGCCGACCCAGTAGATCCAGTGGTTGGTGAAGTCCCAGGCCACGACGGCGGGGCCGAAGGATCGGGCGGGGTTCATGGACCCACCGTCGAAGGCGCCCGCGAACAGAATGTTGGCCGCCACGATGAGCCCGATGGCCAAGGGGGCCAGGATGCTCACTCCCCCCTTGGACCTGGGGTCCAACACCGTCGCATACACCGTGTACACCAGCCCGAATGTGATCACGATCTCCAGCACCACCGCCGCTCCCACACCCTCGTCCGTCGATAGCGCATGGGGCGATGTCGTCTGCATACCATTGACCATATGGATCACTCATAGAATTCGACACTTATGTATGTATCACTCCTATACAATTCGAGATCAAAACTAAACCCTAAATCCCTCTTTGTATAGAATTTGACACTATGTATCACTCATATACAATGCACTTGTGGGATCATCCTCATCATCATGTTTACACACTTCACCATTCATACATATGGCTTTTCTATCTGTGATCCTGACATTTCTAAAAAACATTAGCATGCTACATCATATAAAATCTACAGTAAAAATGGTTCGTTAATTTGAGCCTCCTAAAATGGCTCACATCGCCATTCCAATGGCGGTCTCCGGATGATTCATATCAATCATCATCATATGCCAGATCTTCTGACTTATCTTCAAGATAGAATTCTCACACAATGTTTAGGGTTTACCAATTCCAGATACCCTAAACCCTAAAACCCCTAGAATTCACATGGCATCATGGGGGATGATGCATGCATGCATTCATACACTTTCATGTATACATGTGCATTTCCTTGAAATTATACTTCCATCATCCGAATGGCATGATGATGAGAAGAGATTCGGGATTTGTTGTTAAAAAAAAAAAAAAAGGTTTAGGGTTTAGGGTTTAGGGTTTAGATCTGAGGGTCTGAGGAAGCGGCTACTTACATAGCCACCGGTGACGAAGCTCAAGAGGAAGCTGCCGACGACAGCGCCGAGGAGCTGGGCGATCCAGTAGAGGATTCCCTTGAAGAGGGTGATGTGGCCGCCCACGAAGAGGCCGAAGGTGACGGCGGGGTTGACATGGCCGCCGGAGATGTTGGCGGCGATGGAGACGGCGACGAACAGGGCGAAGCCATGGGTGAGGGCCACGCCGACCAGGCCGGCCGGGGTCAGGGAGGCGCCGCTCGTCAGTGCAGCTGAAAAAATTTGGAGGTACAGATCCAATAAATAAATAAATAACTATCAGTCATTAAATGGAGCAGAGATCGAAATGACAGAAGAAAAGAAAAAGCAAAAAGAAAAATCGAAAGAAATTTGGTGTTTTTTTAGGGTTTTAGGGTTTTAGGGTTTCTGATTTTGCGTGCTTGGCTTTGGCTTGGGCTTTTACCGTAGGAGATGACGGATCCTTCTCCTGCGAAGACGAAGAGGAGGGTGGAGATGAACTCTGCGAGGGCGGCTTGCAGGGATGTGCCGCTGGTGATCTCATCGAAGCCTCCGATGGCAGGCATTTTTTCTTCTTCTTCTTCTGCTTCTTTTAGGGTTTCCCGGGGCGGAGCGGCGGAAAAGCAGCTGGAGCCGAAGGCAGAAAAGCAAAACAGAGAGAGAGAGAGAGAGAGGAGGAGGAGGAGGAGGCAGACAGTGGGGGGGGCTCTTCACCTTTTTATGGTCTCTCTCGTTTCACACTTGGGCCCCCCCTCCCTTCCCCCAGGCCCAACGGGACGTGGTCCACACTTTGGCTGGCCATTTGTCCCGACGTGCCCGCCCCAATGGGAGGAAAAGGGCGGTTTGGGCGGTGCATGTTCTCTCTCCCAACCAACCAAACTCTACTCTACTCTACTCTCTCTTTATTCCTCTTCCTTCTTCCTTCTTCCTCTTCTTTTTTTAGCTTTTTTTTCTCCTTTATGTATATTTATTACTACTGTTTTTGTTGTTTTCTCTTCTTCCTCTTGTTCTTGTTATTTTTTTTGAACTCATTTCCCTCCTTCCTAATGTTAGTACCATACAACATACGCTCCCTTTCCCTTCCCTTTGGACGATGACATCCCTCCCTTTTTTTGGGCCTTCTGCCAACACCACATGGACCTTGGGTATTATTATTGTTGTTGTTCTTGTTGTTATTGTTATTGTTATTGTTATTGTTATTGTTATTGTTATTGTTATTGTTATTGTTATTATGATCAATCATCTTTTACCACTATTAGAAGGGAAGGGCCCAGGTTTTCATATTATTATTGGTGTCCAATGTTTTTTTCCCATACACCATTCCCTACGCGCCCCCCCCCCCCCCCCCCCCATGTGACATGCTCTCACTCCATGTGGATGCTCTCGCTCGACTCACACCACTCCTTACATTTATAATTGAGCTTCACATGCTCTCATAGACCCCGGGATATTCTCTCTCCTATGGGCCCCCGTTCCTATGCATCTTATGCCCCCCTTCCCACCCCCACTAAATTGTGAGTTGTATTCGTTACACCACGCACGTCAGTTGCTGTTGTCATGCTTTACTTTGTCCTCCACTGCATCGAGCTTAGCCATTGTCATTTTCATGGTCTTGTAAGTTGCCTCCACAATTTCCTCGACCACTTTGGCTTGTCTACATCTGAGTTGATTCATACCTTTCATTGGCTTTAGACGACCACATCCTTGATGTGGATCGAGGGGCCTCCACACCATTAGCTTTATGTTGCCTCACGATGGGTTTACTTGGACAATGCTTTTCATTTTTTGTTTTCTTAATGTACCCTTGGTCTAGATCCTACATATTTTTATAAATTAAGGTTGTGTGCTTCCACATGCCTTCCCATTATCCATGGAATTTCCCATCTTGTTTGATTATTTGAAGTGTGTGTTCATATGTTTCCATAGTGAGGTCATTTATTCAATGTGATTCCATACATGTTTTGAGAAAATGGCACCTTTCAATTCTTTGGAAATTTGACTATCAATGTTTTTCCCGCCATTTGTGATTTATTATAGGGTGTTCCATCAACCTTGCATTCCTTACACCTCGTTTTTTGCAAGAATAAACTTAAACCACTACAATATGCTTGTATGCTTTTGTGTGCATGTTTCTTTAGTCAGAATCCACGATTCATCTCTTGATCTACTGTATCGATCTCATTATAAAGATCCTTTAATTTTTCGTCAATTTCAATTGATTGATTGGAAAATGGTGCTTTTCACTATGCTCATGATCCAGCCCAATGTGATTTGGACTATGGCTATATTATTTATGATGCTTTTATAGTGTGTTCAATCATCAATAGTGCGTATGTCTATATAAAATATCATTTCTGTACGACAAAAATTCATCCACATTTTGGAAATATGCTTTTGATAGAGCAACTTGGAAATTGTCAGTGTGTCACCTCAAACTTACTATAATGTAACAAATTTTTAAGAATTTATCGTAATCCTCACACTTTTTTGGGTGCATTTTACATGGATAAAAAACATGAATGTGGTGCAAAAATAGAGCATTTATTTGATACAACATGTGTTTCATTATTTGTTTTACCTATATCTTTTTTATACCACATAAAGGTTGATTTTAAAAGTTTCAAATTTGGAGCGTGATGAGCTCCTTTCCAATAAAAGTTACATCACATGTTTTAGCTGTTAGTGAACAATAGTAATCACACACACGACACACACATACAGCTCACGTAAACTGTATTTTTGTAGACCTTCCATGCATAAAAACTTCCCCGTCTTAAAGAGGATCGTTGAATATATCAGGACTTGAGTAGCATGATTTTTTTATTTAGTTGCAAAACAAGTTTCTCATGGGCCCCGCAAGCTACTTCCACAGTTTGTTGCGGCTTTTAAACCTATTTAATGTTTCGTCATCACGATCTCTTAAAAAAACCTCGAGAAAACCTGGTCAACTTCTTAGGAAAAAAGATCAACATGGAACCACTATCATCTATCTACTTATGGCCCATGGGTTCTATTTATATGTATGTGTGTGTGTGTGTGTGTGTGTGTGTGTGTGTTGATATTGGTATGTGAAGCGAGTTTAAATATTAATAGTAAGTGTTCATGTGCCTCAGGACTCTAATCCCCTTATTTCTTTTATCTGCATTAACATTGTGGCATCCTTATCTCTTCAAACTCATCCTTTCAACAACCCCCATTCAATTCAATTGTTTAATGATCCCAATGCATTATTTCTATCTTTCTACCCTATTTCCCAAACACCAATATCCTTTTCTCATGTGCTCCTCTTATCTTCTTTCCTTTCTGAACACCATTGACCACTCGACTGATAATAATTTATTGCTCTCGACCCACCTCTAGAGATCGGGGACCCATTTTTGTCCCTCACTTTAGATTCCTATTACCTTCTTCGACTTTTCCCTCCATCTTTTTTTCAATCCCTCCTCGAAATTCCAATAGCCAACTCTGTAGTAAAAACATATGTACCAAAGGACGTATTGTAGTAAATTTGTCAATCCCAAAGAAAAATTGCAAGGCCCACCCCTATTATTGCTCGTTGTTACGGTTCTTTATGCTCTAACTTTTTTCATTATAAATATTCGTTGTCACCTTTGTGTGATGTTTTGTCGTACTTTCATTTATGATAGTAACAAAATGTAATGTGCCACATCCCCCCATATCACGGTTATTTATATACCATTGTACGTGATGCTTGCTATGATGCAAATATTATAACTTGAAGAGTATTCTCACAAACGAAAAGTCTCACAATGCTATGATATTTTTTTTCGTGTTTAGAGTTTAGAAAATACAATAGAGTTTGGACACTCTCGTTTCTTCCCGAGCAAATGAACTAATGTCGAATATACTCACGTTGCAAACAATTATTTGGAAGCTTTTTGATCGACCAGTCTGGCTATCAACTCCAAACTGATTATTTAATCAATCATCACACAATTTAAGCATATGTCAACTTATCAAATTGCGTCAATTGTCCCCACTATGCACGACATCCTTGATACGAATTTATTGTATACAATTCTCCTTGAGCTCCCATGAAGTTCTCCTTGCTAGATAATAATCAAGAGTGTAAGAGCAACAATATCTCTAATAATGTCTCACGAGAAATAAATGAAAACATGTGTAAGACATTTAGTCTATTCAACAAGTAATTATAAATATAGTTCTCCACAACTTGTACTTAAGAAGGTGAAATTAAAATTTGGTATTGTGTGTATTGTTTGTGGCATGTGGACACACTTTCACTAGAAAGAACTAAGGAGTAAGATAATAATAAAATACTTGAACTTTTTATTTATTTTCCAAATCTCCCTTAGTCAACTCTCTCTCTCTCTCTCTCTCTCTCTCTCTCTCTCTCTCTCTCTCTCTCTCTCTTAAATCATACATTTCTCCTCTTCTCTCTCTCCATTGCTCAAAGTCCTTTAAGTGTATGTGCTCTATACTTCCATTCATAATACGTAAAAGGTGTTGCAAGTTTGGTCGACATAAAAGCAATTCCTATGTGGACAAGGTGCCTGTATAGCTTATTTGTGAAAACTATTGAATCAATTTTACTTCAAGCTTATGCACTTATTATGGTACTAAATCGAGAACCATTAGTTAAGAGCCCAATTCTCATGCACCAATTTTACCATGGACTCCCTCCCACTCACGCTCAAATGAAACTTTCACTTTCACATTGTATAAAAGCCTCAAATTAACTTCTTAGAATTTCATGGGAAAGAAGTTAAAAATATGAAAGACGTGTAAAAGCAAAATATTAAATTTTCAATAGATGCAATATACAACGAAATGGTTTCAAAGATGGGTGCATTACATTAGCTTCACAATTCCTAACTCGTTTCATAACAACCAATATGTTACAACTTGAGAGAGATGTAGAGGCTCACGCTTCACTTGTTACCTTATGTTGGATCCAAGCTAAAAAAACCCGGATTATTCTCTGAAATTGAATTGCACATCACCCATAGAAGTTAGAGCCCATCCTTTATCAACCATCCAAACCAACAATTCCATATGGTTTTAGTCACATTCTCTTTGATGCAAGATGGGGCATTGGGTCACCGGTGATGAGATTAATTGACCGCGAATACTTTTACTTTGGATTTCTTTTGCAAGACTACCATGTTGCAATCCTCCACCTTGGATCCCATTTGAGTTTACTTTTCCATATCTTCAAACAATGACCTATTCCAACACAAATATCTTGCTTAGTCCCAACGCATGGCAATTAACTACTAGAAATCTTGAACATTGAGAGTTAATTATTAACTCCACCTATATAACATGTCATAATCCTCCACTTTGGTCCTATACCTCAATGAAGAGTATTGTTTATCTAATATCGCTCTCTCTTGATCGAAAATAAATTGAGAGAGAGAGAGAGAGAGAGAGAGAGAGGGAGAGAGATTAGATTAGATTAGATAATTTTGTGTCCATACAAAGGCCAATATTTATCCATGGGACCTATATTCCTTATGTGTGTCTCCTTCCTAAGAAAGGATATTCATACTTTGAAGCACAATGCCTCAATGTACGAAATTTGAATAAGGCATATACATATTAGCTCAACCTTCTAGGTGTTCTCGTTAGAGAGAGGGAGGGATCTTCGAGAGATGAAAGAAAGAAAGAATGTCATATTAAAACGTCTTTTAAGAGGCCAAAATGGCCTATAAGCCCAAACAAGAGATTCTATCTTAAGCGGTGTCTCGTCTTTCAAGGGAGAATGACTTTAGAGATAGGGAGATAGAGTTGTGTCACATGAGATAATAATGACTAGAGTTTGAGGAGTTAGAAGATATCTCAATGACACGTGTAGTCCTTGAGTTCCATGACCTTGTTACCTTCTTGGGATTTGGATTATCTCTAAAAGGTAGTTGAGAAGGACAATACATCATATTTATAGGCAACCTATAGATGGCCTATATGAAGGTGAACTTATAGGGGTTAAACTTTGAGCCCGATTGTTACAAGTCACTTAAACACTTGGGAAATTTCTTAGTGCCAAATGCCAAAAATGTAAAAAAGAAAGAAAGATGAAATGCATGTTTTTCATTGAAGCATATATTTTATCCTTTGTGCATTAGCATTTGAAAACTATGCTTTAAAAGAAAATTACACAAACTTGACCACACCATATTTGTTGAGATGAACATTGTTGATATAAATGTAGCCTATTATTGCATACATGAATGTTATGGTAAGTAGGTGACAAACAACCACTAGTTTCTACATGGTAAAACTTTCTCTCGAGCGTGATGTGTTAGCAAATGTAACTCTATTTCTTGTCACTTATGTTGTTTTGAATTGTCGTGGCGCACTAACTATTGTGATCCCTATATAACATTTTAATCCATAACCTCTACTTGATCTCATGCCAAGGAGTTGTTGAGCATTTGTTTTATCATTAAGTCTCATATCAGTCTAGAATGATGTCATCTACACATAACATTCGCATATGAACTTTTGAACTTGAAAGGTCATATCCATCTCCTTGTCAATTCGCTTGCTTAGCATGGCATGGATCTCCATGATGACCCACTCATTTGGGGGGGACATGGACTATTATGATACATAACATGATCAATGTGACCAGTTTCACAACCCAATGAACGTCATGATTGACGATTCTCTTGATCAACGCTATGTGAACAAAGCACATTGGCTACTCAATCGACCGAATTTGCGTAATCACACTCCCTTGAACAAGAGCCTTGAACAATCAACATAGCTTTGATGGGACACCATGGAATGACATGCCAACAACTTAGGAAGCTCAAATTTCTTGATAGTCATAACTTTAGTGTACCAATATCATAGACATATGCAGGAAAGACATCCCTACATATGTCTATGATCACCTAAAGAAGCAAATATTTTGCTCAACCTAAAAGAAGTATCATATCACCTAATTCAAATATAATGATTACATGGTGCAACATTACGCCTTCACGATGAACATGTGGTTGAGTTGAAAAGCTTCATAAAAGCAGGTCATGACGACCGATAAGAAGAGGCCATGAATGAGGACATGCAAGCTCCCTACAATATTGACATGTAGAACCTTATATTGAATTTGCCAGACTTGCACCAATCACTAAATGATAGATATTTGGCACCAACAAAATCATACATTTGGCATATATCCACATGATGTACCAAGCTTGAGGGGAAGTATAAGACTCTAATAGGAGCATGAGTTAAGAAAAACCAACCTCATCATTTGTTTTAGGGTACATGGTTGAGTGTAAAGGAGGGTTGTTGAGGCAACAAGCCAAACCATAGCTTGTATGTGAGCGTAGCCTCCTAAGGGGATGAGTATGTGTTAAAGTCCATCATTAACTTAATAAATGGTACATGGCTTTGCATCAGTGAAGGGAATACTTTAGATGTAATATTCTCTCCTATCATTATTAGATTAATCCTAACTTTTATGTGTACTTACACACACAACCTATATAAACAAGCATATTTTCTTGTATAAATGTAACGATTATTGTAGCTTTGTCATCGACACTGTGGTCTTCCCTCGTTTTGCTCAATATTATTGTCTTTGGTGTATAATTCTCTCTCTCTGTCTCTCTCTCTCTCTCTCTCTCTAATACACACACATATCCTACTTGATCTATTTCACTACGTCAAAGTATATTCTATAGATATTTGCAATTCATATTCTCAATATTGTTCTCCATATTCTCAATGAACTACCATTGATTGGATAGGGCAGGTTTTCCTTGTGTAGGAGATATCAAACTAGAGTTTGATACTTGTTCACTCTCTCCAAACTTCCTCAACCAATCTTCATCAAACTTCAAATTGGCTATCACATGTATTGAGATTGACTTAAAATAGCTATAAATTAAGAAAACATGTGATAATACAAATGTATTGAGATTGACTTAATGGATATAAATTAAGAAAACACGTGATAACAAAAATGATGGATGTCTCACATATGATGTGTTCCTCGACTCCATCTTGAATCCTTTGAAAATCATGCAAACATATTTAGTTTAAGATAGAAACATCTCGCATTCCTTTGATACATCTATAACATTGAAAGAAGTGCAACAAACCCAAATTGATAATCTTAAAACCCATAACTCAACTTCTGCTTGATCGAACCTAGTCAATTGACCTCTACGCTATGCATGACCTCAATTTTGGCAACACAACACAAGGATCACTAGCAACCAATATCTACCAACAAACATCTAAATCCAACACAATTGAGGAATTCATTCATCCATCCACCCACCCATACTAAGCCTTTGTTGTCTACCCGAAGCTAAGCACAACTTTCCATTCCCTCAAGAACTTGCCTTTTTAATCAAGTAGCTCAAAACCCAAATGATTGCTTCACCAACACCTCCTCTCTTGAGATAGAGATTTGGAACGGTGGACCATGTAGTATATTGGGTTGTTCGTGTCATAAGCATTTCAAATGGTTCAAACCCTTGCACCTTGGATCCATCATTGCCTCCTCCCAAAGTTTGGCTATTGATATTCACACAGTATGTTGAGTTTTCCCATATATGTCTAAATATGTTCATGAGACACCATATCAAAAGTTTTCATGAAGTCTACAAAGCAACAATATAATCCTATACCTTTCAAACAATTTTCCTCGGCTATGATTTGAAGAGTGACAAGGTGATCAATGATGCTTTCAAAAACCTTCTTATACACGTTCGTTTTTTGCTCTCTTTAGTCCATACACATGTCTTTGCTTCCAGTACATATCCAAATAACTTAAGTATATATTGCTTATATTATCCATGAATGTGTGATAGTAGTTTATACTATTTATATATTCCCTTATGTCCCCCTTATGTAAATGTTTGAACCAATTTGCGTTATAATCGTGTGTCATGTTATGCTAGAATATGATTAAAACATGTCACTTTTTCCAGCCATTTGAACATATCTACGATACCTTGAACATCTCTTCTATTGAGAGTGCCCATTTTGTAAGTCCTCCCAATAATAAAGACGGAAAACATGCATGAAAGAGATGTGTTTTTCCTTCTCTTTTGATATTTTTTGCTTTTTTTGGAACAAGTCTTTCTATGCACGTAAATACTTTTGATGGTTCCTCTTACCTTTGGTTACGTCTCAACTCATCAAGTATCTTTAAACTCCTTGGCATTCCTTATCAAACCAATTTAGGACATTGAAAATGTAACTAGGTCATGCAACGAAGAGTGGGTCATGCTACTTCAAAGAGATTTGAACAAGACATTCTATAGTATCATTTAGTTAAGCTACACCATTAATGGGATTCCGATCCTAAATCCCACTCCATATATACCCTCGGGCAATTCTTTATGCAGTAAAGCAATGAAGCCAATAAAGCAATTGCCAAAGTTATGCGGAAATTAGCGTTATTTGCAAGAGTTGGAGCTTGATGGATGGGTGCAAATATGTGCTGATTACAATTCCCTTGTTAATAAAGAATTGGCAATAAAATATATATTTTTCAATGAGGTCAATAAAGAAGCTACCAAAGTTATGCGGATCGATCGGGTAAGTGTTGCCTGATCAACCCCCTCGAGTATAGTCATAATTGGAGACACGACTTGATCTTATTGCCTTCGAGAGATGGGTGCTCTTTATTTTCTTGATTTTGGTAAACGCCCCTAGCAATAGTGTAGGCCCGATTGATATGGTGAGCTCATGATTCATCTATATGTATAATGTATGGGGCAAAGCTATTCGAGCAAGCAATGGGCATGGGTACCCTTTTTCTCTCTTTCTTCTTCTTCTTCTTCTTCTTCTTCTTCTTCTTCTTCTGGGGGTTGGTTTAGTGTCCTGCGGGGGCATTTCGGCGAATTATGGAAAACCCAACCTCCTTTGAAAATTCCCTCTCTTTCCTCTCTCTCTCTCTCTCTCTCTCTGAGACAAATCAGAGAAAAGCGGCTCCATCCCGTCGCGAACGAGATGCAACAGAAAGGAGCTCAAAAAAGGTATGTGACACACTCATTCCATTCTGTTCTTGAGTGCCTGTTTTACTCAATGGATGAATTCCTCTCTCTCTGTCTCTCTGTGTGTGTGTGTGTTTAACCTAATTTATGTTTTTCCTAATGAAGAATGTATGAGAATATGTCTCTCTGAGAGTATGCGGATGTCCCAAAGCTATTTAGTTTGAAAAACTAAATTTTTTTCGTTTGTCTCATACTCAGTTTCTTCATTTGAGCTTCTAGTTTGCGATGTTTGTTCCATATCCATCTTCTATTGCAGAATATTCTTATGTTTGAAGTGACAAAAAGAAATGCGTACACACATTTATATCATCCAACTTAGAAAGCTCGAACCAGAGAACAGGTTACGAGAAGCCTCAACTTGGAAAACTGGTATCAAAGTAAACGTTCTCTGTTTTTGAAGTATAAAAGCCCCAACTTACAAAGGTTACATTACAGAAATTTACATTAATACAAGAAGCCTCAACGTAGAAAAGGTTATATCGAAAATTTGGTGACAAGTAGGTTCAACCATACTGAGATCATACAGGAAAAATGGGTCCAAAAATCCTATACTTGCAAGAGTCATGCCATAAGAATCAATGAAATATCTATCAACCTTGGAAATGTCACATCCAGCTCTAAACAACTTCTAGAGATTGTGGATGCAAAAAATTTGCTTTGTAAACAGATTTTGTCATTCCATTTCGTAACAAGCAGCTTGAGACAGTATTATGTTTCCCGTTGCATTTGTTTGCAGTGGGGTTGGGTTGCAAGGAGGTTGAACTTAGAAAGCTCATAATGATAAATGGGTGCAAGAAACATCAAGTTACAAAACTCATAGTAAAGAGCCTAGGTGAAAGAGGTTTAAACCTCAAAAAAACTTGTCACAAGTGGAAAGGTTCACTTACAAATATGTTTAGTAATGGTGCATGTACGATGTTACAAATGGTCAGGATACAGAGGAATTTCTGTGGTGCTTTCAAATTATATTTGAAAAGAGATCGACTTTGTTTTAATATCAGAACATTCATATGCATCTAGATTATGGAACCTGTACAAGCAACAAAATAGACTTTTCAGCATAATGTTTTCATCAAAATTTAATTAAAAACATCTTATCTTGTAGATTGTGGATGTTGCCTTTAAAGGTTTTAAGATGGTTTTTGAATACTGCAAGTACATAATTACTCTAAACATTTTTTCACCATAATTATACATAGCTTGGTACAGAGTCATGGACAACAGAGGAAAAAAATGGTTCAAATTTAAGGCGATGTCCTCTTAGAGTACATCAGACATCATCAGGATGTGTTTTGAAGAGTTTTTCATCTTTCTGCCAATCTATATATTAACCAGTTCGGGTTTTCAACATTAGAATTTTTCATCTTTAAGCTGGTATCAGAATTCTCTATGCATGAAATACCTTGTCACATCAGGAAAATTCAATGAAATGACGATTTTGCACTGCACATAATTCATCTCATTCACCACAGGCATTCATGTTAGATATAGACCATCTCTACTAGCTAGATGGAACTTTAACAACATGACTTTCTTTGCATACATATTTGAAGAAACGTAAAGTATGTAGCAAGAAAAGGAAGCACACTTTAAGAAACATAAACAATGAAAGAGAGAGGTTTACCTCGCCAGAAGCAGTCCTTAATTTCATTTGTTGAGAAACCTGAAACAAGAAAATGACAAGGAAAAAAATATTAAATCCATTAATTATTTACTGATAAATGAAACTTAGTTAATAAGCACCTTTGAATATGTTGGGCAAAGATGTGCCAAAGTAAACAAATCTCCAACGTAAGCCCCAAATTAAAGAGCTAGGAACTTGAAGGGGGTGTAGATTACTTTCGTAATCAGCAAATACCTGAAAAACGTTCCCGAATATGTAAAAAGAATTCATGGAAAAAAGAAAACATGAGAAGGTAACATTAGTATAGTTCTAAATACCTCATTAACCTGAAAGTAAGTTCCATTTAAGGGGAAGCTCCCATGCATTGCAGTTCTGCAGGGAATCTGTATGACTATCAGTTTATATGAATAAATAATAAAATCCAAGTAATATATGTAAATAATACTCTCATCATTCATCAGAACTGCATTTTAATAGTCATTAGTATAATAGGTTTAACACTTAAAAACATTTGAAAGGGCTAGTATAATGCGTTTGGTCTTCAAGAAAACTTTGTGAAATATTTTGGGCTCAATTCTAGATAATATTATGGCAAAAAGCACGAGTCATTTATCATCACGATAAACATTTAGTTCCCTGAGTTTGAAATGTTTTGTGCGCTGTCACCACTACAGAGTTAAAACATGATACAAATTTATTGTTCGCCCTCTAGATTATTAACACATAAGGCAGTAAACCGAAAATATATTCTTACTAGAAAGGTCCCTGCAACAGTCTCATCAGCACCAGATGAGCTGCTGCAGGTGTAAGCAAATTCATCCCTGCAGAGCTCATCAATTTCCTGCTGAGGCTCTAGAGTTTCACCTGTGTGAAAATAATGAGCCTTATAGAACACAATCTAACAGTTGGTAAAGCATAATAATAACTGTTAAAGATGTTTAATTCATGCAATCCATATGGCTCTGAGAGCATGCATTAAAATTATTCCTTGCCAAGGTCTAGGAAGGTTTTGACAATACATGCTATCTACACTTCTAAGTCTGTTTTCTCAGTGTTGAAAAGCTCTGTTTGTGAAATACAAAACATAGTCCTATGTACAGTGGAATGAAGGTGAAATCTTCTATATGGATTTGAAGCATAATGCATTCTATTACCTCTATCAAGAGAAAGCTTGTCTTCTATTTAACATACAAAGTTGTGAACTACCTGGACCCCAAATTGCTAGCAGATAACAACATGGATCATCCTTCTCTCGGGGATCCACCTATTTCATGTGATTTAGTATGAGTGTGTTTTAGAAGGTTTTCATACAAATTGGTTGAATAATGAAAAAAACTACAGACCTTACTGCTTTTAGAAGGCGATGATCATCAGGTATCTCATACCTACAAAACCAAAGCGAGGAAATGCATGATTGAATCAACACTCCATATGAACATTGATGAACAAAATAATTTAAACTAAATGAGGAAACATAGCGTACAGTTTAGAATGCATGAAGAAGATAACTTACACATAATAGATGGTTCTCATGCGTCTGATATTCTTTAATGGTGGAGCAAGAATTTGAGCTGCGTCATGTACCACCACCACATTAGCAGTCTCGTATAGTTCTACAATATCAGTTTGATATACAGGTGTACATGCTACATCAGATTTTGTTATACATTGAGAAGTACAACGAGGTACTCCTTGTGATGTTGATGGAAGATCATTGTTACAACATCCATGTTGAGAAAAACTGTTATCCTTCATAACATCCAAGTTTCATAGTCTTATTATACCATAATATGGTTTTCATGGTAAAAATATTTGGAATACCGTTTAGTCATTGAAGTCCTCAAATGCAGAATTTAATATAGTCTGGCAAATCTTCATGTTTGACAAGTTGTCCAAGGCATTTCACTTTTCATGAATTGTTGAAACCATAGTACGTAATATATGCATTCGTCTGCTCAAACATTCGTTTTCATACGTTTGCAAATGAATGCATATATTATCCAAACATACTTAAGTTTTTTTTGGCTTATTTACTTTCTTTTTGCTCAGAGGGGCAAATCGGCTGCGTCACAGAGGGGCGAACGTCTGCACAGTGCACATCATCTCCCACCATCAATTGCTGCACATCAGCGTGACGGCAAGCTCCTCTCCTCTCCCATCCAGGTATGCTTAGGGTAATAATAGGGTTTAAAGTTTAAACTTTAGGGCATAGTATGTACTACTGAAATTATGAAGTTATGAACCATATGCATAGAAATTACATTAAATAGAAATAGGTTTAAAACTTAATGCACATAAATGAAATAGGGTTAATACACACATACATGAAACACACATAACGAAATGCAGATATACACAAGTGACAAGCATGCACAGAAATTACAATTTCCAATGCACATTGCATACATACATATTACATATACAATTAACAATATACATACACACATGAAATAAGGTTAATAATACCCACATACATACATTTACATATAGAGTTAAGTTATTAACAATACACACACATGCATGGACCACGCATGAAATAGGGTTAAATTTTAATACATAGAAATCAACACACATACAGGAAAGTAACAATACATAGAAATAAAGTTAATAAACACATACATGAAAGTAGCAATGCCTAGAAATAGGGTTAATGCATACATACACATGAAAGTAGCAATGCATAGAAATAGAGTTAGTGCACAGATACACGAAAGTAACAATGCATAGAAATAGGGTTAATACACACATACATACAAGCCTACACAGAAATTACAATACATAGGGTTAATAATACACACATACACACATACACACATACATACATATACATATACATACATATACATATACTTATTCATATAGAAATTAACAATACAATACGCACATACATGAAATAGGATTAATGCACACTTACAAAAATTAACAAAGTTCCATTTTTTCATATTCTTATTCTTGAATAACTTGATTTGATATTTACATTCATTTAGGAAATTATGGGTAGACAAAAGGGCCTAGAGTGGGAACATGTACTAATTCAAAAAAAGAATGCAAGGGGAATGCATTTGATGCAATGCAAATATTGCAATCATGTTTATGTTGGTGGCCCACATCGAATTAGGGCCCATTTATTGGGAATAAGAGGACAAGGTGTAGAAAAATGCAAAAATGCAAGTGATATTGTGAAGAGTCAATTCAGAAATTCAATGATTCATGGAAATGATCACTCAATTTCAGATGTACAAACAAATGCTAATGCAGATGCGTCTACAGTTGCCACTATTTCTGCTCCTATTTTAATGAACAAAAAGGCTACAAAAAAGCAGAAATTAGAGACAAGTGGTTTATTACCAATGTCTTTTGAATTGGCACCAAGGACAAATGCAGAAGAGGCTATTGCAAGATTTTTTTATGCAGAAGATATTCCACATGGGAAGGTGGAAAGTTCATTTTTCCATGAAATGCTTATGGCTGTTGCAAAAGTGGGTCCTTCGTTTAAAGCACCTTCTGCTTATCAATTGCGTGAGAAATATCTTGATGGAGAAGTTGTAAATGTTGAGCATGATCTTATATTGTTGAAGGAGAGTTGGAAGACATATGGATGCACTATTGTTAGTGATGGTTGGTCAGACACTAGAAATAGACAAATTATTAATGTTTTAGCTTCTTCATTACATGGCACAATGTTTTTGAAATCGGTAGATACAAGTGGTCATTCAAAGACAGGTGAATACATATTTGAAATTTTGAAAGATGTTATTCTTGAAGTTGGACCATCAAATGTAGTTCAAGTTTGTATGGATAATGCTGCAAATTGTGAGGCTGCAGGACATATGATAGAAAATGAGTGGCCATCTATATTTTACACTAGATGCACTTGCCATTGTGTCGATTTGTTGTTGGAGGATATTGCCAAATGTGCTTGGATTGATGCTATTTTGCGATCAGCTATGAAGATTAGTGGTTTCATAACTAGAAAACAACATGCTTTGGCTATGTTTCGCAAGTTTAGTGGGAAAGACTTGCTTAAACCTTCTACGACTAGGTTTGCTTACAATTTTATTGTGCTATCAAATTTATTGGATGATAGAGTATATGGTGGTTTAAGACAAATGGTGGTTAGTGAACAATGGTGCAATTGGAATGGTGCTAAAACATTGAAAGCAAAGGAGATGGTTTCAATTGTATTGGATGCTAACTTTTGGGCAGATCTAAAGATAATTGTAAAGGTATGCAAACCAATTTTAAAGCTTCTTCGTTTGACTGATAGGGAAGGTGCTACAATGGGATTGATTTATAAATTTAAACAACAAACGTTGATGGAAATAAACAATATGACAGAAGTTGATCCTATCAAGCTTGATGAGATAAAAAATTGTAGCATAAATAGACTGACAATGTTGGAATCTCCATTGCATGCAACGGGATATGTCTTGCATCCACTATGGACAGCAAATGGTCAAGAAATAGATCGTCATCTACAAATGGGTTGGATGAAAACAGTCATGCTTTATGCTAATGGTAATATTGTTTTACAAAATGCTTTGTTAGATGAGTTTTATACATATAGAAAGCAAGCATCAGATTTGTTTCAAGTTCCATTTGCAAAGGATGCTAATAGATTAAGCACACCAATCAAATGGTGGGAAACTTTTGGAGCATGCACTCCCAATTTGATGAAACTTGCAATTAGAGTGTTATCTCAAGGTACAAGTGCATCGCCTTGTGAAAGGAATTGGAGTACATTTTCATTAATACATAGTAAAAGGCGAAATAGATTGAGCCCAAATCATGTGCAGAAATTGGTTTTCTTGCACACAAATCTTCGCCTTCTTGAGAAGATTAAAGAAAGGGGTTCCAATGCGAATGAAATTACTATTGACATGATTGAGAAAGAAAATGATGAAGAAAGGTTATTGGTGTTGCAAAGTCAACAAGAAGTACAAGAAGTTGATGAAAATGAGAGCTTTACCAATGTGATGGCTTATCTTGACGATAATGCACAAGATGAGGATGATAATCTTGAAAATGATGATATCAACTTCAATGAAGATTAGGAATGTTTATTTTGTTGTAACTAGTAGCAACTCATTGAGAAAAAAATTTGAAGATTTGGCATTTTGGATCTTTGTTACTAGAATTTATGATAAAAAGCATATGGCTATTAAGAAAGTAATCTGATTTTTGCAATGTCGTTAACTTTTTTACCTTAAAAGTTTTCCCTTATAGTGAATAGTGAATACAAAAGTATGGTATTTTTACCATACTACAAGGGTGTTTACCATACTTGAATGCCAATGCACGTATGGTACATATGGTTCATTCTATGGTGGGAAGTTGGAACAATACACCCCATATACATGTGCATGTTGTGTGTTCACATATACATGTGTTTGGACTTTTTTGCTACCAATTATTTACGACTTGAAATTGGAATTACCTTCGAACAACTTTAATAAATGCTCAAGCACATTACATCAAAGTTGAATGTGAGTCCAGGAGTGTTTTTTAGGCAAGAAAATAAACATATGCTCGATCTCTCATTGTATTAAATCAATCATTGTCCTTTTCAAAGTTTCGAAATATCTTGTAATTCTAAAAGTCTTATATACTCGGAACTATGGTAATTAATTTGTATTTAAGAAGGTTGTGGACAAACTTAACTTTATAAAGAGTGCTTGCAGTTAAAAGACACAATATCTCAATTAAGTGCTCTATTGAACTTTTTAAGGGGTATTAATTTGTTTGAATTATAACATTCCCGTGCCTTAATTTGGTGTTGGTGAGGGGTCAACATTTTCTTTTTCATTCATTAACAACAAAACTTATCACAAAATGAATAATGTGTTTTGGTGCCAATATTGGTAAACCATCATGCACACATGCATGACCAAGAATGCCTCCCCCCCTTGTTGGGTGAAGAGCTTATTGCCTAAATAGATGTCCATTACATCAAACCATTAATACATTTTTAGGTCACAAAAACTTGTTCCTTACCAACTTGAGCCTCTTTACTTGGATCATCACTTGCATGTGTAGCAAACATCTCCATCCATGGGTTAGATCATCATTCATCATTATAAAAAACATATCATGCATCTCTTGAACATGTTACCCATAAAGACTTCAAGTGTAGCTCAATTTGGACTTGAAAGAAATCATTTGATGGGGTAGCTAATGATATCCCTCCCCAAACCATAGTTGTTAAAAAACGTGTATTCTACGTTTTAGACCTGCCATTTTAAAAATTTTGACATATTCTACACATTCAAAAAATTTGACGTATTCTATGTATCTAACAAGTATTTATCATTTCAAAAAAGTTTAAAATTTGTTTAAAATTTTTTATTTTTTATTTTGAAAAAAAACTTCAAATTTTAAGAAGTATTGAACGTATGTTACAAGCATCCTACACGTGTTCTAAGTATTTAACACATTTTATCTATAAAATACGTATTCTAAGTATTTTTAAAAAAAAGATAGAATACTTGTAGAATATTTAGCATACGTATTTTATGCTAAGTATTCTACAACAATGCCCCAAACTTGGCAATATTATCACCCCTTGCCTCATCAAGTGACAATATATTAAAGTTCTAAATCCAAAATTATTAAGGTGTTCTTTTTGTGGCCATGTTGTTAAAGTATCATATTAAAATATAAATGTTTTATTTTATTTTATTATTATTATTATTATTTCCCCCAAAAAACTCCTTCCATTAGTTATAAAATTTTACATATGAGATTAATATATACAAATCCCTGTAGAGGCGTGATAGGTCCTTCTTATGTGGATGCCCACCGACTCAATAAAGGGGGAGGTCGACCATTGCTGGATAGAGCTAGTCGTTGTCTTTCAACTCCATCGGAGTCGCCCTTGAGGCCATCATATTGGCTTTTTAGAGTGGCTACAACTTCACTCCATGTCTCTTGCATTAACACTATTGGCTGCGCGGTTTGGTTGGAGAAGACCCGTCTACACCGTTGTTTCCATAGAGTCCAAAGAGTTATTGGGTTGACCAATTCCAACACAACTTGAGATTTGGCATTGATAGGAGTTGAGTGTACATTGTCGATGGTGGAGAAAGAAACCTCTTCTGCTTTTATCACCAAAACCATCCCCTCCTTCGGATGCTCGTATCTGCCAATTGGGGCATGCCATGACAACCAACATATATTTCCCCACTTAATTAAGCCTTGCACATGGCATAATTGCAATAAGCGGCCAACCCCCTGCCATATTCGATGGGACTTTGGGCAGTCCCACAAAGCGTGTCAGATTGATTCTATTGCATTTGGGCACGCTACACTATTAGGAGAGCTAAGGTTCCCACGCTGCCATGCACCAACCGGTAGTGACCTATGTATTAATAGCCATTGGAAGGTGGTGATTCGCCGTGCGTGTTGTTGTTTCCAGATATGTTTCCAAAACTTGGGGATAATTGTGTGAGGAACATGATATGTGTGCCAGACCTTTGCAGCAACCGGCTCTCGGCCGATTTGAGCAGCTAGAATATGGCGACCCAATCTAGTTGTGAATTGAAAGAAAGGGATAGGTTTGCTTCCTTGCCCCGCATAAGGATCATGCCATGTCCATTGCAAAGGGTCCCAACTAACCTTAAGTAGCCATGTGTTTTTGTGAGTACATATGTGCCAATCTGGTTGTACTTTGATAGGATCAGGAACTACAATCCATTTATGCCTAGTATACGCTAGTACTCGAATTGCCTTATTCTGTGTTGGTGTCTCATTGTCTTGCAAATCAGAGCTTGCGATCCTGTCTAGTGTTCCCTACCTCTTTGGAGCAAAGAGCCCTCCTCCTCGTAGCCTATCCATTTCTCTATTGTTGTCCTTTGATTAGCAACTTCCCTAATTAGTAAAGCATTAATGATTTGAGATCTCATAGCCCATCCGCCCTTGATTCCATGGAGTATGTTGGCTTGGTCTTGTATTGGCAATGACATAAACCGTCTCCAACATTCTATACTTTTTCCTGGACCTTCCGCAATGTATCCCCATGACAACCCCTTACTTGATCCAATTAGTTGATTAGATTCATCTTTGATACATGGGTTCCATAGGATACATTGACTGAGCCAAGCAGGTTCAGAGTTAGGTTGATCGTTGTTACCGTACGAGATGTACGGGTGATTGATAAGTGTGATAAGTGAGGGCGAAAGATGTAATGTGTTGATATGTATGTGTGATTTTATACGATTATGAGTGTGAATGTAAGTGTGAGTGTGGTAGATACAAAGAGGTGTGAGTGAGTGACTAGGTGTGAATGCCAAGGGGGCTCACACCCTTGTGGATCTACCCCTTTGTACCTATTTAACCCCTTATGGGGAATGAATGAATACATGAATAACCATTTCTCTCTCTCTCTCAATCTCTCTCTTGTCATCTCTCTCATCTATCTCCCCTTATGTTGAACCCCCTTGGGAGGGGGGTGGAGCCATTCTAGGCACCACTGTTGAAGACAAGGCCGTCAATGCGGAAGATCAAGTAGCGTTCGATTCGTATTGAATACCTGCGTATGACAGTCTCTCAAGATCGTGCACAGAGATAGAGAGAGAGAGAGAGAGAGAGAGGCACAAAGAGTCTTTCTATTCCATAGAACAATAATACAACCCAACCTTACAAAAAGGTTACAAGGTCACTTTATATAGTGACCGACTTAGGGCAACTACCATTTATGCTAATTACACAAATGGCCCAAACTTGATCTATACAAAGGGATAGTGTGAATACGTCCATTATACACTTGTATTCGACACTCCCCCGTAATGGGCGTATACATGGGTTATCTAAGATTACAGGTATAAACCTAGGTTCTCGGACATATCAGTTTTGTTCGAGTCGGCAAGGTCCGAAGGCAGAAGACCGAACTGGTCGGGTCGGAAGAGTTGAAGCCGATCATTAAGGAACTGATGTCGGTTGTCTGAAACCATCCTGCGCTGTGTCCGGCTCTAACCGGACTGGTTTGTCGTTACGCCCATCTGATGCCGAAGGGACCGAAAGCGGTCTGCCGAAAGACACTTGGTCATTCCATCTGCGACATTGTCGGTTGTGGATATTTTCTCTAGACCGATTTTCCCTGAAATGACGCAGTCCCGAACGAAGTGATATCGAACGTCGATATGTTTGGAGGCGTTGTGGTGAACCAGATTTTTCGACAAGGCAACAACACCTTGACTGTCGCTATAGACAACTGGGGCCGAGTCATGGTCGACTTGTCGAAACGTGTGCGCCAGCCGGCCGAGCCACAGAGCTTCTTTTGCAGCGTCGGACGCAGCTACATATTCTGCTTCGGTCGTTGAGGTCGCTGTGCACTCCTGAAGTTTCGACTTCCACGAAATTGCTCCATTGCCGAATTTGAAGCAGTATCCAGTTGTTGATTTCCAACTGTCTATACAGCCGGCGAAGTCCGAGTCGGTGTAACCGACTACGCCTGAGGTTCGGTTCGGACCGAAAAGAATGCCGTGGTCTTTTGTGCCAGCCAGATATTTGAACACATGCTTGACTGCGTTCCAATGCGATCGGCCAGGATTGTGCATAAATCTGCTGACGACTCCTACGGCATGAGAAATATCAGGCCGTGTCGCGACCATCAGGTACATAAGGGAGCCGACTGCCGGTGCATACGGTACCGACTTCATATCTTCCCCCTCCGGACCGGATGTCGGGCAGTCTCGCTGAGAGAGCCGAAGATTCATGGGGAGCGGGGTTGAAGCAGATTTGGCTGATTGCATGTTGAAGCGTTCCAAGACACGTCCGATATAGTCGGTCTGAGACAAAAAAAGATGTCGTTTATCGCGATGTCGACTAATCTTCATGCCGAGTATGTGTCGTGCCGGACCGAGGTCCTTCATGGCAAACTTCAACCGCAGTTGCCGAATGAGATCGGCAAGTTCGCCCACGTGGCGTCCAGAAATTAGCATGTCGTCCACGTAAATGATGAGGAAGATGGGTGATCCATCTTGAGCTGTGTTGGTAAAAAGACAATGGTCCTCATCGCTTTTTGAGAAGCCGATCGATTGGATGAAGTCGTCGAACTTCTTGTACCATTGTCGCGGTGCCTGTTTGAGGCCGTATAGACTCTTCCTGAGTCGGCAGACTAGATGTTCTTGGCCAGTTGCCACGAAGCCTTTTGGCTGCTCCATATAGATTTCCTCTTCAAGATCACCATGGAGGAAAGCTGTTTTGACATCTAGCTGAATCAGCTCCAAGTTGTCGGCTGCCACTACGCCGAGTAGGAAACGAAGGGTTGTCATTTTCACCACTGGTGAAAAAATCTCGTCGAAGTCGACGCCATATTCTTGTCGGAAGCCCTTCGCAACTAATCTGGCCTTGTACTTTGGGGTGGTCGAATCAGACGTCTCTTTTAGTCGATAAACCCACTTGCAAGGAAGAGCACGTCGATTCTTAGGTAATTCGACCAGATCCCAAGTCTTGTTTGCCCGAATGGAGTGCATTTCCGACTCCATCGCCAGATGCCAGGTGGCTGAGTCGACAGATGTCGATGCTTCTTCGTAAGACGTCGATTCGCCGGCGTCGGTGAAGAAAATTCCAGGAGAATACCTCTCCGGAGGTTGCGACAGTCTCTCGGATCGTCGAGGTATGATTGGACTGGTCGTATCGGGTATCGAGGTCGGATGGTCCGAAAGCGAATTATTCTGCTGTGCCGAGTCGGAGTTGTCCGAGTCGGTAGTGTAAGGTTCAGCTACCCGTGAAGCTGACCGTGTGTTAAGAGCGGGGCCTTCTTGAAGGGTCGGCACATCGGAAAATGTTACCCTTCGGACTTCGATCGGTGTTTTGACTGATGGATTCATAGCCGACTCGTTGAACACAACGTCCGAACTTCGAACGATTTGTCTGCGTTCGGGGTCCCAGAGTCGGTATCCCATTTCGCCGTCTGATCCATATCCAAGGAAAATGCATTTCCTGGACCGAGGTGCAAGTTTTCGGCGATCATCTTTCGGAATAAGGGCGTACGCCTCGCATCCGAAGATCCTCAGCTTGTCGTAATTCGGCTTACTGCCGATCCATAGTTCCTGAGGAATTTGAAGTCCTAGAGGTCTACTTGGCGACATATTGATTATGTGTACTGCCGTGAGTAGAGCCTCTGCCCAGAAGCCATCCGACAGTCCGGAGTGTTGGAGCATGGAAACTATCCGTTCTTGGATTGTCCGATTCATGCGTTCTGCAATCCCGTTTTGCTCTGGACTGTGTGGTGCCGTAAATTCACGTCGGATGCCGCGTTGTCGGCAGAATTTGACGAATTCTTCTGATTTGAACTCTCCCCCATTGTCGGTCCGAAAGCATTTCAGTTTTCGGTCAGTTTGATTTTCTACCATAGCGAGCCAATCGGAGAAGATCGAGAAGACACGATCTTTGGTACGAATTGGATAAGCCCACACCTTTCGAGTCGAATCATCAATAAAACTGACGAAGTAAGAGGCACCGCCGAGAGACTGATGCGGCATTGGGCCACAGACGTCCGAGTGGACTAGATCGAGAGGTCTCGTTTCTCTTGGTGCTGATGTCGGGTGTGATGCGGCTGCTTGTTTGCCATACTGGCAATGTTCGCAGAATTGATGGTCCGAGAAGGAGAGTTTAGGGATGTATCCGGCTCTAGATAGGTGCGTAATGCCGGCCTTGCTGAGGTGTCCTAATCTTCTGTGCCATAGTGACGACACAGGAATATCCACCAAAAACAGGTTACCCTCTCTGAGCGTAACATGTAACGGATACAGTGAGTGTATCTTGGGTCCTCTAGCAAGCAGGAGGTTCCCCCTGTGGAGTGTCCACCCTCCCGAAGAAAAACCGGCACGAATGCCGTCTTCATCTAGTTGTCCAACTGAGATCAATGGCCTTGAGAGCTCGGGTACATGTCAGACATTGTGAAGTACAAGTGTAGAGCCACCTGCAAGGTTGAGCTCTACTGTGCCGATTCCAATGATGTCACAGTGTTGCGAGTTGCCGACTCGAACTGAGTCGGAGTGACGGATCGTATATTGCCGAAATTGGGATCGATGAGGAGTCACGTGAAATGACGCGCCCGAATCTAAGAGCCATGTGCTCGATTCTTCAGTCGTGAGCAGAACTTCTGATCCGACTGGATTTTCGATTGATAGTATATTCGGGTCGTTTGGTAGCACATCAGCTGAGAAGCTGACGTAATTGATCTCCTCATGCCGGCCACTCTTCTTGTCTGATTTCTGAGACTTGTCGTTCTTGTTCTTGAGTGCGCGGCAGTCGGCTTTGATGTGTCCGGGTTTCTTGCAATAGTTGCAGATTCGGTTATCCCGTGACTGGCTCCGTCTTCGCTGATTGTTCGGCTGCCGTGAGGAATCTCTTCCTCATATGTTCGATCGGTCTGTCGAACCTTGTACTACATAAGCGTCTTCTGTTGAGTCTTTGGCGAAAGACTTTCTCCGAGCTGCTTCGGTCAGGATTGCGCTCGTGACTTCGGAGTATTTAACAGCCGTGGTTGACGCGTTGCACACGGTTGTGACGAAAGTTTCCCATGATGAGGGAAGGCTGCTCATGAGTATCATTGCTCTGAGTTCATCCTCGATTGCCGTCCCCTGAGATGAGATTTGGGAGCTTATGCTTTCGTACTCATTGAGATGTGCTTGAACCGAATCTGATTCTTTCATTCGCAAGTTGTAGAGGCGCCGGATCAGAAACATCTTTGTTGCAGCGACCTTCTTTTCGTAGGTGTCCGATAGTGTTTTCCATAGTTCGAATGCTGTCGTACACGATTGCACCGTAAAGTATACCGATTCCGATAGGTGCATCCGAATCGTGGCGCGGACGATTCTGTCCAGCTTCTACCACTCAATTGGTTTGTATCCTTCTGGAGGTTCTTCATTTTCGATGGGATCGATTTGCCCCTTGACTATGAGATAGTCCTGCATTTGCTCCTTCCAGAAATTGAAGTTCGATCCATCGAACTTTCGTAGACTCATTTCTGACGAGCCGGATGTTGATGCCATCAAATTTGGTTTCGGTTGACGAAGCTCGGTTCGGAGTTGACTACGAACCTTGTTGGAGTGCAGCCGGTTGGCTCACCCGATATCGTTCTAGTCGGATTTGAACCCGAGTCGGTTCGGCTTCGGATGTATGTATTGTTGAACTTGCTCGAATTGACTCCGGTAACTTGAGGGACAGAACCGTCTGGTCTTCCCGAATGTTGCCGAGTCGGAGTGAGCCCGGTTCGCTTCCGAATATATATGCCAAGTACCGATTATTGAAACCGATTGTCTGGACCGATTCTGCTTCGGGTGACTGCAGCGACGAGAAGAGACGGATCCAACTGATCCTCCCGAATGTTGATCAGCCGGATGAAGCACGAATTGGGGTTGTTGTCTTGAGACCGATCTGCACCGAGTGGTTACAATGAGCGGCGAGCAACGTTTGATGACCTCTTCGGATGCCGTTTAACCGAGTGGAGCACGATCGTGTCAATGTTGCACAAGGGGATTTCACCTCGAGCGGTTACGATCACAAGGAACAGAGTACAACCGGCTGGCTTACTCCAAGCGAAGATGATCTAACGCGATGAGATGCAAGCCTCGTTTTTCTTCTTCTTCTCTCTTCTTCGAATGACGCAAGAAACCGAACGCTGTGCAGGCTGAGACGACGGCCGACAGCGGGTTGAGGAACCTTCGCTCTGATACCAAATGTTGAAGACAAAGGCCGTCAATGCGGAAGATCAAATAGCATTCGATTCGAGGTTGAGTACCTGCGTATGACAGTTTCTGAGATCGTGCACAGAGAGAGAGAGAGAGAGAGAGAGAGGAGGCACAAAAGAGTCTTTCTATTCCATAGAACAATAATACAACCCAACCTTACAAAAAGGTTACAAGGTCACTTTATATAGTGACCGACTTAGGGCAACTACCATTTATGCTAATTACACAAATGGCCCAAACTTGATCTATACAAAGGGATAGTGTGAATACGTCCATTATACACTTGTATTCGACAGCAGGCTGGCTATTCTATTTTCCTCCAGTTCCAACAGCATCTCCATCCGGATTCGTTCGGATTCCTTCTCGCTTAACCGCTCCTTAACCTGTATTCTTAAGCTAGGAATTTGGAATTCTACTGGCATGACTGCTTCCAAGCCGAATGCCAGTCGGAACGGGGTCGTCCGGATGCTAGTCTTGTACGCCGTTCGGTACGCCCACAACACGCTCTGCAACTTCGTGTCCCAGTCGGTCTGGTTCTCATTGACGATTTTTCTAAGGATGTTCTGTAGCGTTTTGTTCGTTGATTCCGCTAATCCGTTGGCTTGAGGGTAGTAGGGAGTGCTTCGTTTGTGTACTACCGCATAGAATGATGTCAAACTTTCCACCACCTGCCCGAGGAAATGTCCTCCCTGGTCACTGATCAGCTCAATCGGGCATCCGTACCGACACCATATGCATTCGTATAAAAATTTGGCCGTGGACGCCGCCGTGTTGTCCCGTAATGCCTTTGCTTCTACCCATTTCGTGCAGTAGTCGGTAGCCACTATTATATACCGATTTCCGGTCCGCATTGCCGGTGGCTTGAAGGGACCGACAAAGTCCAAGCCCCACTTTTGGAATGGTTCTAATGGCAAGACCGGGTGATGTGGCATCCGGGCCTGCTCCGTGGGTTGGCCCAGTCGTTGACACAGGTCGCATTCCCTGCTATACTTAACGACATCTCTCATGGTAGTCGGCCACCATAGTCCGCTCTGCCATATCTTCCGGGCTGTTGTTTCGCCGGCATAATGCCCGCCTGCAATTCCACAGTGGGCTTCCCTCAGGATCAGATCCTTTTCATCGCTCCGCACTGCTCGCCTCCATACGCCATCTGCCCCCTTGTGATAGAGGGTGTCTCCTACCAAGCAGAAATGTCTGCTCCGTACTGCCATCCTTTTCCGTTCGTCTCGGTCCAGGTTTTCCGGGGGAACTCCGGTGCTCAGGAACTGATGCATTTCGGTTAACCATTTGTCTTCGTCCGCTACTGTGGCCTCCGTTGCCGGTGCCGTCGTGACCCTAAACAGCTCGGCGTCGGGAAATTCGTCCTGTACGCCGTCCCCTGATTCTCCGGATTCTAGTCTGCTTAGGTAGTCTGCTACCGCATGCTGCACCCCGGGTCGGTGGAAAATGTCGAATTCGAATTCCTGTAATAGCAGCGTCCATCGTGCGAGTTTTCCTGTCAGGGCTGCCTTTGAGACCAGGTAGAGTAGTGCCGAGTGGTCAACGTGGAAGGAGAACTTCCGTCCGAGCAGATAGTGCCTGTACTTTGTGACACTGTACACCATTCCTAATGCCTCTCGTTCCGTTGTAGAGTAGTTCTGTTCGGCTTTCGAGAGTTTCCTGCTTGCGTAGTACACCGGCCGATACCATTTCGGTTCCGTGAGTTGCATCAAAACGCTGCCGATTGCTACGTCCGACGCGTCGACGAAGACGTGAAAGCTTTTACTCCAGTCCGGCGGCTGCACCACCGGAGCTTGTGACAGCATGACCTTCAACGCTTGGTAGGCTTTCTCCTCCGTTTCTGTCCATTGGAAAGGTTCTCTATGTACAGCAGCGTGCAATGGTGTAGCAAAGTCGGCAAGGTGCCGTATCATCCGACTATGCCACCTTATTTGACCAAGGAATCGGCTTAAAGCCTTTGCGTTATTCGGTGCCGGTGCGTCGAGAATTGCCTTTACTTTATTCGGATCTACCGCGATTCCTTCCCGACTCACCACGTGCCCTAACAAGTTGCCGCTTGCGACTCCAAAGACGCACTTAGCCGGGTTCAGACTTAATCGGTACTCGCGGCACTTTTCTAAGCATAGTCGTAGGTGATCGAGATGCTCTCCGTGTCGGCTGTAGACGGCGAAATCGTCTAGGAAGACCTGCATAAAACCGGGAATAAAATCCCCGAAGATTTCCATAATTATCCTTTGAAATGTTGCAGGGGCTGTCTTTAATCCGAACATCATCACGACCGCGACGAACACTCCCCATTCCGTCACGAACGCTGTTTTCTCTTGGTCGGCCGGGTTCATTCGGATTTGGTTGTAGCCGCTGAATCCATCCAGGAAGCTGTAAACTTCGTGGCCGGCCACCGCATCTAGCACGCCGTCCGTGAATGGTAGTGGAAAAGCGTCGGTCACTGTCGCGGCATTTAGTTTTCTGTAGTCCACACATACCCGGATTTTGCCGTTCTTTTTCGGGACCACCACTATCGGGCTCAGCCAGGTTGCCTGCTTGACTGGTCGGATAAATCCGACCCGGAGAAGCTTGTCAATTTCCTCCTTCACCTTTGCCGCATAGTTTGGATTCATCCGGTACCGGCGTTGAGCGATGGGTTTCGCGTCTGTACTTAGATGAATTTGGTGCTGGTAGAGCTGGGGGTCCAGCCCTCGCATGTCTTCGTATGACCATGTGAACACGTCCTTGAAATCCGTTAACAGTGCTACCATTGCCTGTTTTTCCTCCTTCGGCAATTCCTTCGCGACTTTTACCGGTCGGGGTTGTTTTGTTGTGCCGAGGTCCACCTCTTCCAGCTGGGATGCTTTCACCCTTTGGGATATCGTCATTTCTCTTTCTAGGGCTTCCTGTGCTTGGCGTAGTTCCCGGATCGCCGCTTTGTCCGGCTCGTCCGGCATTGTGATGTACGGCTCTACTGCTGTCGTGATATCCACCTCAAAAAGTGGGACGATCTGTGGGTGTTCCTCGAGGTACCGATCAACTTCCTCATCCGGTAAGCCCTCCAACATGTTGATGCTTTCGGCATATAAAGGGGTTGCCTCCTTGCTAGTGAGCACCCGTGGTTGCGTGGCTACCCGTACCTTTGTTTTCCCTCGTCGGAACGTGATCATATTCTTTTGCCAGTTTTGCTTGATATGCGCCGTTCGCAGCCATGGTCGTCCTAACAGTAGGGGATATGCGCCTTGTACATTCAGCTTTAGTACCACGGCCGATATCCGGAATACGTGGCCTCCTATCGTTACTTCCAAGTCCCGGATAAGACCGGTTGGTCGGACTGAGCTTGTATCCGCCATGCGTAACCAGAAGGGGCATGGTTCCCACTCCTGGATGCCTAGGTCGTCGCATGTCTGTCGACTGATGACGTTCACCCCGGAGCCTCCGTCAATAATTGTTCCTGGAATCTCCTTTCCTTTGACGATTGTCGTGATTGCTGGGCTACTGGTATCGACCACCGCTGGGCCTTCCTCCGGGTTGGAGAAAAATGCCGGTGCTGGCGTCGGCGTCGGTTTGCTCACGGCGGCTTGTAAGTCTGCTATAAACCGCGGCACCAACTGCAGTAACCGTGCCAACGGCAGCACGATCTGACAATCTTGTAGTGCTTGCCATGTCGGGTTTTCTCCTGGCTGTTCGATTTCCTCATCCTTTGGCATATTTTGGTCTCTTACTTCCGCCGCACCTTGTTCGTTGGCTTCTTTGATCCATTGTGCCGCTTGTTTTCTGATTGCTTCCTGGGCTTCCCATTCGGCGGCCTTCCCCTTCGACCGCATGGTAACCTGCTGTACTTCGGCTGTCACCATGTTGACTGCTGGCTGCTTGTCGGCTGTTTTGCTTGGGCATTGATTACTGTAATGCCCCTCTTTTCGGCAGTAATAACAGTACACCCTGTGCGTGTTGCTGGATTCTCCTTTTTCCCATGTTTGGGGAAGGGGCATTCCCCGGCGGTTGTCCTCGGTTTTTCGGTTCTCCGGTGCCGCTACTGGTTTGTCATTCCTTGTTGCCTCCCGACGCTCCTCTCTACGGAAAAATCCACGCCTTTGGTTCCGTCGGAAATTCCGGTTCCCTGGCCGCCTTTCTTCTCTGCGTCGCTCGTATTCCGGGGATTCGTCTCGGTCGTACCGGTCCCGGGGGTAGCTATCCCTGCGGTTCTCCTCTCGGTCATAGCTGTCGCGTCTTCTATCGGGGTATCTGTCGCCGCGTTCTCGTCGGTAGCGGTCGTCCCTCCGGAATCGATCCTCTTCCGGGTCCCGATTGCGCGGTTCTATGTGTCGGACCGGTGCCGCTTGTCGAGTTAACAGGTTATACTCGCATCGGTTCGTTGTGTGGGCGCGAGAATTGCATATCATGCACTGTGCACGCAGGGTGCAGTCGACGGTCGAGTGCCCCGAATTTAGGCATGTTGTGCATTGTAGGGCTTGTCGGAACCGGAGGTCCTCCTCCTTCGGAAGCGCCTGGTGTAACGCCCCCATCGGCAAGAAGGGGCTCGTCTTGTCCATTTCCAGGACCCGATCAATGACTTGGTCCATTGTGCTGGTGCTGAAATCGAGGATTCCACACATCGCTCGAAGTGGCTCTTTCAACGCAGCCAAAAAGACTGCTTTGGCCTCCTCTTCGGGTGGTGCTCTTGCTAATTGACTGTGCAAGGTCTGGAAACGAATGATAAATTGTGGGACCGTCTCGTTTTCTCCCTGCCGGGTGGTGTAGAATTGTCCGACCAATTCCCTTTGTTCCACTCGTCTATGAAACAGGCGTAAAAACTGGGTTTTCAATGCCTCGAACGTGGCGAAGCTGCCTGGTAAGTGCTTTGCGTGCCACCGGGCCGCCGGTCCTTCTAATGTCATGCCGAATTCGGCGACTTTGGATCGGTCGGCCTCGGGCTCCGTCAGTCTCTGGGACACGTGGTTGGCTTCCCATGTTCGCAGGAATGCATACACATGTGCCTCTGCGTCGGGCTTATCCCGATACTTTGGGTACGGATACGGCATCGTGTCGTCCCACTGATTCTCCTGCGCTGGTTCCTCCGAAGTCGGTATCCGCTCTTGCGGTTCCTCCGCGGGTGGTGTTGATAACCGCTCCTGCGGTTCCTCCACGGGTGGTGTTGGTATCCGCTCCTGCGGTTCCTCCGCGGGTGGTGTTGATAACCGCTCCTGCGGTTCCTCCGCGGGTGGTGTTGGTATCCGCTCCTGCGGTTCCGCCGCGGGTGGTGTTGATAACCGCTCCTGCGGTTCCTCCGCGGGTGATGTTGGTATCCGCTCCTCCCTCCTCGGCGATTGCCGGTCACCGAACTCCAGAGTTATTTCCTCCTCTGGCTCCGATGTTGCTGAGTAATCCGACTCAAAGGGGTTGTTCTCGTGGCTGCTTTTATAACGGGATCCCACGCTTTCCCCGCTATCCGAATCCGCCTCTAATGTTGCAAATGCCGCTGCGTCCCCGTCGCCGCCGGCAAGAGTCTGTAGTAGTGTCTCCGCTTCTTGGAGGCTGGTTATGCTACTGCCTTCGTCGGAAGCTTGTAGAACCTGGAACTGCAGTGCTTCTTCTGCGATTTGCCGAAGCGTTTTGGAGAATGACCGATCGCGCCGGATCTCGTCGACGGCTTGCTGCAGGGCTTCCCGTCGTCGCTGCCGTTCGGCGTGGCGTCTCCCTCTTTCGGTGATGTGGTCGTTGTTTTGTCTAGACATCCATCCCCTGGTTGTCCTCTGCACTCTGCAGGAATCGTGGTCGCCAAAATAGTGTTGTATGTATGGCTGGACTAGCCGCAACACAGGTGTCTATCCGACACTTCTCCAAAGGGGTGGTAGGGATAGGATGTTAATACACGTGTATGATAATTACACTTAAGCACAGACGAAGACAAGATCAATAAGCATAAACAAAACTATATTAATTCTTCGTCCCTTCATTACAAAACATCGGATCCTTTTATAGGCATCCGGCCAGATTACAATCGGTATGCTCGGTATGCCATGACCTTCTCGGGTCTCCTTGGCAGTATCTTTAGTGCCTCTCATGGGGCAATTCTTTTTGAAATGACCAAATTTTTTGCATGCAAAACATTGCCCCGGTGCATTGATCACTTCTATGCGTTGTTCAAACTGCAATCTGTTTCTTCCAGGAATGAGGTTCTTGGAAGGAAGTTTGTCGATGTCTGACACCAAAAGGCGTATAGAGGGAGGGCCTAGTTGCTTCTTTAGCCTGTCGGCTAGCGTTAGGTCCTCGTCCAACATCATACCAAAGGAGTTTCCAATAGTAGGAAGTAACATGTTGTATTCTAAGGATAAACTAGGAAACAACATTGTTATCTTTTTCATGGAGTCATCTTGTTGCGCGGCCTTCTCTAAGTTAAAACCATGTGTCCATTTACACATGAACAACCATGTGTTTCAAATATGGCAGGGAGACATTGCTATGAGTTTCGTTGCGGCATCCTTGTCCTCTAGGACGATTTGATAGAACCCTTTACCAAGCAATTGGACTTCCTTTATTCCACCTACTTGTGTAGGGTACTTGCCTTGCAACATACCTCCTAGTAAGCCTCTATTTGGGCGGGAGCCCACCACTCGGCATATGACCGCTATTCGCTCAAGCTTATCTTTCTCCTGCTCCAATAGTAGCATTTCTTCGCTTGAGTGAAACTAATCTCAACAGGACTCTCGCTACCTGGGTTGTATTTATCTTGCATTTTCTCTTGATCAAACGAGGGGCCTGTGAGAGGTATGTGTTCAGTAGTGACGATGTCCAGTGCTTGAGGCATCTTCTAATGTTTAAAAAGGGTTCTCTTATATGTATGTATATATATATATATATATATATATAGATATATGATTGGAGAGAGGGGGATAGTGCTTTTTTTTTTAATATATAAATTTTGAGTTTTTAACTTTTTTTTAAAATTTTAAAATTTTAAAATTTACTTTATTTATTTATTTATTTATATTATTATTATTTTGGGGGGGGGGGGGGGGATTGGGGGCACTCTTCGAACTGTGGGGTTGGGGGGGGGGGTACTCTTCGAACTGGGGGTGGGGGGTGTTAAGAATTAGGTAATTAATTAAGGAATAATTATTACCTAATTATGTGATTAAATTAAGAGATTACGTAGCGGAAGATTAAGTTATATGTGTGTGTGTATGTGTGCGTGAGAGGAAGAGAGAGAGAAGTACACTTATGAACACAACAACAAGATGGGGGATGATAAAGTATATTAAAAGGTAAATATCATCAACTATCATCAAAATACAAAAATACCTTCAATGAGGTATATATAGGTTTCATGTGCAAGGGTGCATATGTGCTAGGAGAATATAGGTACAACGTGTAAGTCCTATATTAAATGAGCATGGAGTGGTGGATCTACAATGTATCCCACTCAAGTACAAAATCCTATTAAAGGCTTTATGGTCAACACACTAACTAGATTCTATCTAGGTAACTACTAAGTGACATGTGTTGACTAACTAACTAAACTAAGTTGAGCTTGATCTCTCAGCAGGGGGCACTCTTTGAAACGTGGGGTTGGGGGGGATACTCTTTGAACTAGGGGTTAGGGGGGCACTCTTCGAACTATGGGTTGGGCCGGGGGTTGGAGAGAGGGGGGGCCACTCTTCGAACTTTGGGTTTGGAGGGAGGGGGACCCACTCTTCGAACCCACTTCTCAAACCCACTATAACCCTAACGACTTTGCACAGCGGCGAGGGGGCTATGTCGACGACCGCCCTTCGGAGAGTTGTGCTAAGATGAGCTTCACACTGTGAGCTATGGTGATGGTGATGAAGATGATAGGCGAATGAGTATACGACGAGCAGTGAGTTGAGGGGGGGGGGGGGGGGCTTCTTTCTTCCTTCTGTTGTGTGATGGTTATGGCAATGGCCAGCTCAATCAGAGTCTTCTCTTATTTGTCTATTTTTTGGGGTTTGAATTTATTAAATTGTTCCTGACCTAACCACCACTCTACGCTGTCAGGTGGGCACAATTCAACTCCTGCTCCTGATCTTGCTCCGTTCCCTGGTCAAAATATCAATGTTTTAACTTTATGTATGGCTAAATATGAACAAATACGTATATCTATATATTTAAAAAAAATTATTTAGATATGTGCAATTGAATATTTCACATGTGGGTCTAGGAAGAAAAATTCCATGTTAAACATGTCCACATACATGTCGAGTGTCACTACCATGAAAGGCATGCTCATGTACACTTTGACAACAATCCCATGCATGCATGCCCAACTACATACACGAACACACAAAGTATCAACATAACTTCTTCCACTTTGTAAACCCCCCTCTCTCTTTCTCTTTCAATCGTAATTAGCGTTACCCTAGGGGTAGTCTCTCTCTTTCTTTCTCTCTATATTCTTTTTTTTAATCGTAATTAGTATACCTTTGTGGTAAGTTGTTTATAATACTAGCACTACATCGTGGGTTCAAAACCCAAATTTCTTACCTCTTTATTACTATAGATCGATCGATTGATCTCTCTCTCTCTTATCGTAATTAGCTTACCCTAGTGGTAAGTTGATAACACTACAAGCATTGTGTCTTGGGTTCGAAACCCAATTTCCTCATCTCTCTATTATATACTTCATATATATCTCTATTTCACTAGATGCCACTGTGGAATGTAGGGGTTGAACCCATGACCACCTAGTCTCCATTGGGCAACCTTACCAACTAAGCTACATACATCTGGGCTCTCTCTCTCTCTTTGGTGAAAACACACAATTATATTAATAAATGTGTGTGAAAAACACTACTTACAATACGTGTGACAATGGAGTATGGTCACACACTAACCACACTACACTACATGGGTAGTGGAACATGTTGAATTGCCAATAGGCAAGACGAATACTCCACCGAGGAAAGAATTTCCACTTGTTCCAATAAAGAAAATTGCCACATTAGTACTCCCTTCAACTTTCGTAGATATGCTTTCACTCCATGTCTACCATCGAATACAAAAGTGTTGCGCATGTTCCAATTATGACGCAATCCCCAATATCTCAGAAATAGGAAAACAATCTCCATCTCTGATTTTGGGTCAGCCTGTGTAAATTGTGCAAACACCCATTGTCTAGGTGTCAAATAACTCCGTGATAAAACTTGCCAAATTTGAGAAATGTAACTCCAAAGTTGACAAGCAATTGGACATTGTATAAATCGATGAGTATTATCTTCTATCTCAACTGTGCAAAAGAAGTAGGTACCCGTTGCTAGTCCACGACGCTTTAAAGCTAATCCCAAAGGCAATCCTCCAATCAAAACTCTCCAAATGAATACCTTTGCAACAAGTGGCAATTTAGAATGCCAACTACGTTGTAAGATCTTCCACCACCCATGATCAGATTTGTGTATTTTTCATTCTTCTTCAACCTTAGATGATAACCATCCAAGAGACTCAACGAAACAATGATACAAAAGATTAGTAGTCACTTGTAACAATGGTGTTTGACCCCTTAAACTCCAATCAATCCACGGTTGTTCTCCTGTTTGTAGAGGTAAGGGATCTTGCATCAATGCAATATTCTGTAGTTGTTGCCAAATAAACCCATAATAAGGCGGGATGCGTAATAATTGTCGTGCTTCAGTAAACTCCAAAATTCTTTGAGATGGAACCTCAACTATATCTCCCACCTCTTTGACCCCCAAACGAAACAAACGATTAAATTGAGAACGCAATCTCTCCTTCCCTGGCCAACATAATAACCGAGAAGACACAAGTAACTCTTTTTGCAAAGAGTTACAATGCTCTCTACTAGATTATGGTTTCCATACACATAACAAGAGTGCTTCTTTCCATGAGGTAACTAAGTGTTGAACACATGAAGAACCCGGAATCCTAAGTGAAATACATCCATTCAGTAATTGCCACCATGAAGCCTTAATCGTTGTCCTCCCATGTGTTAAACCCTTGTTCTCAATGAAATATCGAACAATAGATATCCATGGTTGTGAGTTTGAACACATGTCTTGTAATAATGAAAATCTACGAGCCATCATATGCATAGATAAGTTCAATATTCCAACCCCCCCCAATCGCTTAGGGGTTGCTAGATGATTCCAAGCAATCCATGTGATTCCCATCTTATCCCTCTTCTTCCACCATAAATATCGAAGAGGTTGCAAAACAGAATTCAACGCCTTCTTTGTCCATGGCAATAATGGCAAGTAATATAATATCATGGGTTCCATAATACATTATACAACCTTCAAGCGAACATGAAATGGCCAAGATTCTGACTTCCAATACATGAACTTATCCCTCAACTTACTAGATATCCATTCAATCAATTGACCATTTGTAACATTCATTCCTAATGGATAGCCCAAGTGTCGAAAAATAGAGCCTTTCTTCACCACGGATCCTTGCCATCCTAAACATTCCAAATCCCTTTCAGTGCATGATATGAGACTAGACTTCCTCCAATTAATATGTAATCGGAAGCCAATGCAGACTGATTCCATACAAGCATCCCCTTCTCAAGATTCTCCCGTGAGGCTTGTAAAAACATGAAAGAATCATCCGCCAAAGCTTGTGCTACTATTTGCCCTCCGGACGGAAGGTGTAAACCCACAATGTCACCATTTATTGCAAGTCTTGATAGCATCACTAACAAAGGATGAGTAACAATAGCAAACAACAATGGGCTAAGAGGGCATCCTTGATGAATGGATCTTGTGAGGGCAATATCTGATGTAACTCCCCCATTAAGCATTACTCGAGACACTGCATCTTGTCCTAATAAAAATATGAGGCAAGACATACGAGGTCCAAAGCCCATTGTATGCATTAACCCAGAAACAAAAGACCAATTAACATGATCATAAGCTTTCTCCAAATCTAATTGCACCATAATCAATTCTTGATGAGTGTTCTGAGCATAATCCATGGCCATTTGAACATTCAACACATTATGCAATATATTTCTACTTGCAATAAAACCATATTGGGCGGGGTGTATCAACTTTGGCAAATACTTTTGTAATCTATTTGCCAAGACCTTCGTAAATATCTTGTACAACCCCCCCATCAAAGAAATAGATCTCCATTGATGAAATGACTCAAGCGATGCCACCTTTGGAACTAGTTTAATTAGACCAACCTTCCAAGCTTGAGGCATACAACCAGAATCCCAAGACTGTTGAAACATCAAAGTCAAGGGCCCCTTTAAAATGTTGGAATATCTCTTAAAAACTTCATTTGTCAAGCCATCCCAACCAGGGCTCTTACCACTAGGAAGATGCCTTAAAACTACATCCACCTCATCCTCAGTGAAATCTGCATCCAATTCATGACTAATGAGATCATGCACAATACATCCAACCACATCATAAAACTCATGACATGCTCTACTCACCTCATTTGTCATTAACAATTGTGGACCAATCAACTCCTTAAAGTAATGAAGACATATGTCAATTATTTTTGTAGGATCCACTATCAATTCATCCCCTTGCTTCACATGTACCACATTAGATCGGGCATAAGTAGGATGTAATGCTTGGAAAAACAAATGAGATTGACATTGATTATCAATGAGTCCTTCCCTAAGTTGTCGCATCTTAGCATAACGATAACTTTGGCATTGCAACTGAGAAATAATAACATGCAATTGACTCTGAATATCCAAAAGCTCCTCATCTAATGGTGTATGTATCAATAATGCATTACACCTAGAGAGAACTTGTGAGAACGCGCGAACGTGAGCCCCCATTGCCACAAATTATGACATGCACTCTCCCACATTGGGGAGATAGTAGGGCAAACAACCCCTCTACTAGTGGAATGGAGGCGCCGGTCCTAAGCCATCGGCCTTTCTTCTCTCTCTCTCTCTCTCTCTCTCATGTTAAACATGGAGGTTGACACTTCATGCATTATACTACATAGTACACATGTTGCACCTAACTACAAAACCATATTCTTCGCGGAGCGGGGAAATTGTACACATCGATACATATTAGAGCCCATTCAGTTGACCTTTATTCAAACCATTGCTTCCATGTGACTTATCTCACATGCATTGTGATGTGAGACGGGGCGTTAGGGCACAAGTGATGAGAATGGTCGACTATGCACACTTTGCTCTAAATAAATTCAAGAGTCTGAGTATCACACTTTGATACAATGCTTTGCCTTTGATCATATTTGACCATGCTTTCCACACATCTTCGACCAAGCCCAATCCTTGCACGAATTTCTCTCACAACCACAATGTGCACTCTCGATTGCAACATTCATTAGTAAAGTTCTAAGAACATTGAGAGTTACTACTCACTTTCACAAGTATCATGTGAAATGTAAATTTTTTGGTCTCATAGGTCATATTTGACCTCTGAAGACGATAATATAATCTCTCTCTCTCTCACCTTAACCCTGTGTCTTGGGTTTGACACCCAATTTTCTCATCTCCTTATTACTTATATATGTCGTCTTAATTTACTAGATGCCATTGTGGAATGGATGGGTTGAACCCATGACCTTATGGTCTCCAATTTGGCCTTAGAAGACGTTAATATATCTTTCTTTCTTTCTTCTCTCTCTCTCTCTCTCTCTCTCTCTTTCGTATGTAGTCAAGTATAAGGAAAATTATTGGAAGTATTTGCATGATTACAAAAGCCTTATTGAAATAAAGAGAAGAATATAAATTACTCAATAGTTTCTCCAAACGCAAGAAAAAGCACATGCATGTGCTAAAATTTGGGGGAATCGACAAGGAAAATGTGTTAAGAATTATGGTGACTTAACACTTTTGGACTTGTCTATGCAATGTAAGAATTTATATGAGTTATCAATTGCTACATAGATTATGTGTTATGGTTCTCTTTCACATATGTATCTTTTCTTTACGATTGAGGATATATATATATATATGCATAGGACTTAACAAATTGGCCTCTAGAAAGGCAAGAGTTCTTCAATGTATAAAGGCTGAAATGCTCAAATGGACAGGAACGGAAGCACATGCATGGATAAGTGATATGTTTAATTGTGGATTGCAACATAACATGCCCTACAATTAGACTACAAATTCGATCTCCGATCAAGCCTTCACATAATGGTGGAGATGTAAATAATGTAAACAACTCTAAACTATCATGGGCGGCTCATTAATGGCAAAACTATTTGAATGTATAACAAAATCAAAGGTAAGTGGGCTTAAAAAAATGGTGAGAGAGATTATGGACATGTTGTCTTTTGTAAACACCATACCACCATTGGTCACCTTGTCACCCTTACAATATTAATGGAAGAAAGTCACTTGAGAGGTCAAGGTTTATATTCTTGTTTTGTATACTTCAAGAAAGCTTTTGATATGCGACCTCATGAGCATCTTTGTAGGCGAATAGAAGTAGTTAGATGCCAAGCATTGTTGTAAAATACTTAGCATAAAATACACGTACAATACGTATTCTAAGTATTCTACAAGTATTCTAACTTCTTTTTTTAAATACTTAGAATACGTATTTTATAGATAAAGTACATTAAATACGTTAAATACTTAGAATACGTGTAGAATACTTGTAAAATACGTTAAATACTTCTTAAAATTGAAAGTTTTTCAAAAAATAGAAAATATATTTTGAAATGATAAATACTTGTTAAATACGTAGAATACGTCAAAATTTAAAAAACGTCACTTCTAAAATGTAGAATACTTCAGAGTATTTCAAAACTTACTCTAAACGTAGAATATGCGTTTTTTAACAACTATGATGCCAACTAAATATATGTTGTGTGTGGAGCATCTTTCTTGAATTTATGAGAAGGTTATATGTTGTGTGAGTATGGATCATTATAGAATTGCATATTGTTGTTTCAATGGCATCATTGCTGTTAAGCAAGGGGCCCACTCTCACCAACTCTATTTTGTCTATGCATTGATGAATTAGAACAAATGGTTGCCAAGTTTGTAAAGGAATAAGACATTGAAGAAGTTGCCATTACAAATGTAGTCATCATGCTTATTTGTATGTGGATGATGTAGTCCATTTTGCAAATAATTTAGGAGATACGCCAAAGCTTATAAGGTCATTGGAAGAGTTTTTGCACATGCATACTATGTTAAGACTCAACTTCTCTAAAACAAATATTGTTCTTGTGAAGAGCCAAAGAAAAGATAAACCATGCATTATGTACAATAGTACGTCACTCGAAAGTGTGGAAAGCTTAAAATACCTTGGCCTTGAACTTCCTTCAAATCATAGATGAAATGAATGTGCTACCCGTTGCTTAGAGGTGGGAAAGAGAGTATATTATGAATTTGAGAACACACACAATCATGGAGAAATTTAAGTGTTGGGTCCTCAAGAAATGCATTTCCGACACTTTGGTGACACACATGCTTTTCTATGGGGTGGTAGCATCCCTAATGTTGGAGACTGAGGTCGCCAGTGCGGAAACAAGAACAACGTTATGTGATGACGAAGTAAACCAAGATGAGCAGATTAAGCAATACAAGGAGAACTTACACAAGATCAAACTCTAAGAGACAAAATGTGTGTGAGAGAGAGTGTCCCAATGCTCATTATGTGAATTTCCTTTTAATTGTATTTAATAGAAATAAACTCAAATAGAAATGTATTTATTTCTTAGTCCATATACATCCTACTAGAAATGTCATTGATTTATGCAACTATTTGCATGTAAATAAATATATTTATTTATTTATTTCCAAAAAGATTTGCATGTAAATATTAAAATTCTCTTACCAAATTTAGACCGATTTTCAGTAATTCAATAAGCTTTGTTTATCATCGAAAACAATAAGTTTTTATTTGACATTCATGGGAATGCCACTGCAATGTTTTTTAAAATTAACGACAAGAAGAAGAATAGTTGAAAGAAACGTGTCCTTCCATGAAGCACATTACTTATTGATTCTAAAGAAATTTCATGATCACCATCATTATTTCAAGATATTTAACCATTAATCAATAAAAGATACAATCAAGGTATAATATTTTGTATGTTGTAGCTATTATGAGTCATGACTTTCTTTTTGAACTAATGGAAGGATAATTTGCTTTGGGAAAGGTATAATGATCACAATCACAAAGTTATGATATCTATGAGTAAAGAAAGGGTAAATCACCAAAAGAATTTGTTGGACATTGTACTATGACAAAGATGCATTATGTATACACATCCAAATTTAGAGAGCATGATTTTGATGGCTGCACTAAGTTTACATGCTTCCATTGTTTCATGTCAATGCATGCAACTTGCATGCTTTTTTGCTTACTAGAGTCATTTCTTGTCTCCTACCCAACATGTCATCGAAAGGATCTCCAATGGCGTTTCTATGAATACCTACATTTCTAGTTGAACAAGCATTTATTGTCCACTCAACTTACCTATAAGCCAATAAGGAAGTGAATGATGAATAAAATGACCTCTCTCCTCCCAACTATCCAATATTTAATCAATCTTCCCTTTGCCCCAAGTTTCACACATGGGGACTATATATTGATCCCTTAGTCCTGACATACAAATAATGTTGGAGCTACCTCAGTCCTTACATTAATCTTCAGGAAAATGGTTGGGAAGAGAGTCAATATCATGTCAACGTGTTCCAAGATACAATGTCATTATAACACGATAATAAAGTAACTTGCTTGTTTCGGAGAATGATAGTTTGATTTCATAGAGCTCTTTTTTTCAACTAATCTCAAGAAGGTTTTTCTTTGTCTCTATCTAGAGTACCATGCGAAACTATCTATTGTTCACTATCATTGTTTATGGATAGTTTTCGTCACTATGAAGTTATTACTTGGTATTCATGAACTTCATCATCACCAATGTTCATTGTCGTGATCTTGGTGGCGTTATCAATTATCATTGCTTATTGTTTTGGTCATGTTCTCTTCTAATCCTCACAATATAGGGTATTAAGACGAATGACTTTTTAAATATTTAATTTGGAGGGATCAATGTTTGTCTCTTGTTTGGGTGCCATTGACACTTTCAACATTTTTACAACCTTTTGGAATGTGGCCTACTTTACCCATGGTAACAACTGACTATATATGGGTTTCAACATATGACCCAAGGCATGTTTGGCATATGGCCCATTGCAATCATTCAGCAAATGACCCCAGGCATTCCTAACATATGAACTATTGCAATCATTCGATGTGTGATCCATTTCACTCACAACACAAATTAATGCAAGAATTGCAACCACTTACGACACATTTCTTCTTTTGACAAGTAAATCAATGTCTAGATTTGCCATTGTCATGTATTTGTAATCAACTCGTTCATTATATGACTTGTTTCTAAGGTTGCAACAATTTAATCTAACATAACAATTGGCATACACCTCTACAACTAGCACGTAGTTGTGATGTAGCATGTGTGAAGGGAGAAAAGAGTGGAAAAGTCAAGTTTTACAATAGCTCGGGATTCTAGTTAAAATGTTGAATTAAAACAAAACAAAACCAAGATAATATTAAGACATAGCTCAATTGTTAAGAGCTGAAATCCCACTAAAGGAGATGCAAGGAAAAACATTAGGTATAATGCATAATTGATGTTAAGGAAGTGTGCCATCAATTCAAATAAGTCGATGGACATTTTGTTGAAGAGACGTATCCATGCAAGCATAAGGACAAGTGTGTGCTCAAAGTAAAAGACAATGATGCATGTTCAAACAAGAGAATCCTTTTTATAAGACAAGGGAGCTCCAAAATGATCGAGACAACTCATTGTCCACTAATTTTGGGACTTGAATATCTAGACTTCGATGACAAATTGAGGACAAATTGAGGCTCAAAATAAATAAGAGTGATGCATGTCAAAAAGAGAGAATACACTAATTTTGGGACTTGAATATCTAGACTTCGATGACACATTGAGGCTAACAATCGGCAGGCTCAAAATAAATAAGAGTGATGCATGTCAAAAAGAGAGAATACACTAATTTTGGGACTTGAATATCTGGACTTCGATGACACATTGAGGCTAACAATCGGCAACAGTTCGGTTTGAGCCGAACCGAACCGCAAAACCACGTCTTAACGATTTCAACGGTTCGGTTCAAGTATAGGTTTTTAAAAACGGTTCGGTTCGGTTTCAACAATAAGAAACCGCAGTTTAAACTGGTTCTTTTTATATATTTATTTATTTATTTATTTATTCAGACCTTATTCTCACATTTTAGGAACATTGTTAAAATTAAAAATAATAAATTATTATAAATTTTAAAATTTAAAATTTGACCTAAGTTGAAAACCAGAACCGAACCGAACCATTGCCGATTGTTAATTGAGGCTCAAAATAAATAAGAGTGATGCATGTCAAAAAGAGAGAATACTATTTTTATCTCCTAAGAGAGCTATAAAAATATCTAAAATGAGCAAAACAACTCATTATTAGGTTCACTATTAGGCCACACTCACTTTGGCAAAACCCTATGTAGACCTCTTGCAACGAGCTCCCGTCTTGGGCTCAAAATGTTCTCTTATGGGGGGGAGCCTATTATGGCTAGTTGGTCATGATAGAACTCAACGAGTTGTATTATGGGAACTCACCACGATAAACCTCCGAGAGTTGTATCGTGTAGAGCTCGCCATGATAGATTTCTCGGAGCTCTATTGTATGAAGTACATACATGACAACTCTTAAGCGGGAAAGTGTGACAAACAACATCGCTCTATACTTGTCATCATTTTTTGTAGAAGAGGAGGTTGACATTGGACCTCCTTGTGGCCGAACCTCAACATGACCTCGGGCTCGATATTGAATAGAGGATTCACATTAAAGTTCATTTCCTTGTAGCTCAAAGGAAAAACAAATTCACACACACAAGCCTGTCCCCAATTTTAAAAAATAAAACCTATATCGCTAAAATACTACTCCTACCCTTAATTTATTTGTATAAACAAAGCTATCCCTTGTTTAAAAACATCAAGCCCTAAACCTACACACTTGCGCACCCATCCACACTCACATCCCCTAGGGAAACTTCATTTTGACTAGAAGAGTTTTCGGTGCACGTATGCATGCCATCTCAAAAGGTTAACCTCAGCAAAATCTAAGGGCATTATCCTCGAGCTCATCTCCCTTGATTTAGAATCCATTGGTCCCGCTCACATCTCACAATTTTACAAGGGTAAGCATTCCCTTGAGTATCAACCAATGTGATGAAGTTTACACCATGCGTGGTTGAATTTTTAATGAACATAGTATGGAACTCCCATACTCTTAGGATTATTTTGTTTTTTATAAGTGCATACATCAAATATCTCTTGATCCTAGAGGCATAGAATCAACAACGTTCACATCTTGCAATGGTGGTTTATAGACAAATGGCATGTAAAGTTAGCAAGTACACATGGTTCTATATTCACATTTTTTATGCTTATTGTACTCAAATTATATGACAAGGAAAATTACACATGGAATTTTGGACTTGTGTCAAGTCGAGGTTGGGAAAGCCAACTCAAGGGAGAGAGAGTTCATGATCTTTCCTATCCAAAATAAACGAAGGTTTGCTAAAGCTAACTTGCTAACATGCAATGTTTCCCCACCATAATAAACCCAAGACCAAGTTTAATGCACTTGTACCCCCTTGTATCTAGAACTAGTGAGGTAACCTACATGCCCAAAGATGTCATAACTCATGAGACCTTGGACCATGCTCCTAATATAGTGTCCTTGGAGACATTACCTAAAGGATGGTGAGCCCAAGAACAAGCTTGGAGCACCTCACCATAAAACAACACTTGAGAGGTGATCATGTCAAAAACTTTGTTTAGAGAATTGGAGCATTAACAATTGATCTTGTTCGATGGGTAGATGCATTTGACGAAAAAAGTTACAAATTTTACCCAATCGGAATGAAGTGTAAATGATATGGCAGAGAGAGTCTTGTTAAGTGGTCATGGAGGCATCGTCTAACAATGGTAAGGAACCTAAGGACAATCTTGAAGCAAGGGTCACATCACTTCCAACTACCTTGAGATGTAACCATACACAAAACCAAGTTTCAAGAATTCAAACATCAGAAGGTGGTTCTTGTTTGAGGGGTACACACGCTTAGGAAAAAGAGTTACAACTTGTACCCAATTGGAATGAAGTGCAAATGATAGGATGTGGCAAGTCTTGAGGTCTACATGTGGAAACACTATTGCAAGGAAATAACTCCATGTTTATTCAAGTTTATGTTTAAAATTACAAAAACCTTGTAGGACAAATGATAGGGTGGAGAGAACCTAAGGGTGGAAACCTATCACTTGAGAATAGACCCTCTTCAATGGAGCTTTTTGTATTGAAGTATGGAACAACATACCAACATTGATAGCAAGAAAATGAATTCATAAAATAAACAATGTTGCAATGAAATGAATTTGGCCAAAAAGAGGTCTTATTGAAAAAACTTTGAAGAAATGAGATCAACAATTGGTGTATTCATCGAAGGAAACGAGTTCATAGAAGTGGTCCTTAGTTGTTGATCAAAGGAAGGTAGTTCATAGAAGTGAACCTTGGTCCATTGCCCTTAACACCTAGAATATTCTACAATTCGTATAAAGTAGTTCTAATGCCTGATTGATTACAAATTAAGCTAATAAAGGCTCTAACCAAATCATACCAAACTAACAAATTTCTAAAGTTGGACGAAACTGATTAAACTATTAAAGCAGTCTCAAGTCAAACCAAACCATTGCCAATACCTAGTTACTACATAAATTAGTATTACACCGTAATCATCCTACAACTAATTGATTGTACATCCTTCTGCATTACAACATTTGAGCTTAGAAATGGTGCATGCTTCTCTCGATAATTCCATCAAGATAAGGAAACATGTCATAGACAAGAGGCATTATAATTACAGATTTACCATGAGATAAGACGAGTGTGTATCCATATGATTTATTCCCTTGTCATAATTTATTGTAGGTTTTTGAGGTTTCCCATTGGTGCATTTATCACAGTTTTTTAACTCAAAAACATCGCATTCATCAAAATAACATTTCCTACTTGGTGAAAGAAACAGAGATTTCCTCAATTTATGCCAGATTTTAAATTTAACCTTCTGTCATTCAATCCACATCTTCACATTACGTTTTAGAACAAAGAATAAAGACAAAACCCCAAGTACTTCTGCGAGGATGAAATCAACAAGTTACATTTAGGACTCAACATACTTATAGCAATCAATGTAATAATATATGCATGGGCATCCTTGTAATACCTTCTTATATTAATGATGGATAGATAGATATGCTTGAGATGGTAAAAGAAAACAAAGATTTGTTCTCAGATCTGTTCTCTCTCGTGCTTGCTCTCCATCAAACACAACTATGTACCAAGAAACTCTTTTCCTACATCTCTCAATATAAGTCAGATATATGGAGTCTATATATGCATATACTCTCTCTCTCTCTCTCTCTCTCTCTCTCTCTCTCTCTCTCTCTCTCTTATATACTCAACCATGTACTGATCGATGACTACGGCGAGGAGTTCTACCACCAGAGCTAGGACTACTATTGCTCCCTCCGCCGCTACCTTCCTGTTTATCCCATACATCAAGATGGTATCTTCTCGCTGATCCCATATTACTACTATCTTCTATTGTACCATTGGAAATATGTATTGGTCCCCCCTCCTTAAGATGCGTGTCTGGAGACGATTTCCGACGGGAGGCACGGTTTCCAATTTGATCGTCAGATTTCCTCTCTTTCTCTCGCTTATCTCGGCCAGGTGTGGACCCACAGCCCACGAACCTATTGCTATGAGCTAAATGTATAGAAGGATCATATGTTTGTGATGCCAAGTATGTGAGTGCTGTGACTACATCACCAATCAATGGTCGAGTGGAGGCTTGCTCCTGAAGACACATGGCTGCTACTGCGAGAGCTTGGTATAAACCTCGCATCGGATACTGCCCTTGTAGCAATGGATCTGCCATATATGGGAACTTCCTCCGGTCCTTAAACAATGGCCGAGCCTACAATAAAAAAATAATCATCATTATCATTCCATTCCTCATCAACAAGATTTAAGAAGTGGTCTTTTCCAGCTTTTATTAACTGAATCATTTTATCACTATTTCAGAGAGTTTTTCAGCTCCGTCTCATTCATGAAATCCACAAGACACAAGTTTATAGCATCAAAGAAACAAAATATGTTAGTAATTATAATAACACTAGATCACAGTCAATGATGCAACAAAAGGTAAAGATGGTGTTATTTACAACACTAAAAAATAGAGCCATTCTCTTAGTTTGCAACTTAAGCTGAACCTTGTAAAATGTAGGCAGAGTAGTAAAAATGTGCTTTTCCTGGTAAGGAGATCGACCATATTTATTTGAGTTCCCTTTGAAAAACTTAATAATCAAACTTCAAAATTGATAACAGGAAATCCGAGATCATTTATGTGAGACAAGATGAAAAGATGTCATTCCCAAAGTGGTTTCCACATTCATGCTAAGTGTAATTTGTTATTTATTACCAGTAACACAAACCCACGACCTTTGTAGGTGAAGGATGCACGCCACCCAAGTTCTGTCACATTCATGAAAGGGGGGTCCACCAAACTTACCATAGAGAATTCAAGAAGTCAATAAAAAAAGTACAGAGTCAAGATTAAGTATCAATCGCAATGAGCTAATATATGCCGAATGCTTGAAAGCAAAAGCAATATCCATATGATAATCATCAACTAGAGATATATTTTATATCAAATAGATACACCTGTTCTCAGCTAACAAGAATGCGGGAGAGATACATGTATGTATCTGTTGGCCACCTTGGAGGCCCATAGAGAGATAAATGTTCTAATTAATAAAATCCAAAAAAACTCAAAATTAGTCATAGAAGGGAGACTAAATCGACATAACATGAGATGTTCCATGGCTAACAAATTCATGGAGATAAAAAAGCTGGTGTGTGTGTGTGTGTGTGTGTGTGTGTGTGTGAGAGAGAGAGAGAGAGAGAGAGAGATCTTGGTGACCCTGGAGACCCAGAAAGATGAAAAAGACTGTTGTAAACAATAAGATATTACATCCCAAGGAGCATAGATATTATCAACTACTTCATGCATAACATAGACAGAGATTACTGCATATTTATTCATGCCAAGAGCAAATGAAGATCCACACTTTCAAAATAGAAGGAAGAGGAAAAATGGCATAAAGAATGGATGGAAGATTGAAACAATCCACTCATATAACTACTAGATTCAGGAAAAAATACACCGGGGAAAGACAGACTTCATGGAGGGGGCAAGGTCTCTTAGTGGCCTATATTGAAAATTAGCTCTATACAAGTTACAAATACCCCAGTTCTCCATCTACAATCAAGTACATCAAAGTAATACTTTAGTTTTGTATAAGTGGAGGGGATCAAAAAGGTTATGAAGCTAATACATGGTACTAGTAAAGGTCAACACGAAGATGTATAAAATAAAACTCTAAAAAGAGAAATTTGTAAAACCTTTAAAGCTCATAACTGATAGTGAAATTTACTTGAGGAGAGGAATTTATAGCACATATAATTTTCTACCGTTTGAAGTGCGATTAGCAAGTCTCCAACATTCTATTCGTACGTGGTCGGGAAGATTTTGGTAGAAGCTTTCTTTGTTCAGGTCTATTTCTATAATAAACCCAACAATAGGTACTCCAATAACAAATTTGTATGGCAAGGGTCTGGAATTAGAAATTCTATTAATGCCTTTACTAGGATGGACATGCAAGACAACTTACTGCAATAAAAGTATTGCAAGCTCAACATGTCATCTCTGTAACAAGATATGATATTCAATAGGGTCATACATTTGGAAATATTTAATTCCTAAGGTTTAACTCCAAAACTCACTTCATGAAGGCATTTGGTTATGGTAATTAGATGCTTGGACTATTGAGCTTAATTGTTTTAATATCTAGAACCCTTCGGGATGATTGGACTTGATATTTTTACACTGCTGGCTACCAACATTTCCCATTTATTCCTTCTTCATTAATCTTGACCCTCTCAAAGCTTTGGAAGCTTTATACATAATTCTATGATGGAATCTGTTCAAACTTTGAGAACCCTACCTGCCATGTTAGCAAGGTAGCTCATGACCTATACATTCTCTTGTATCTTTTTCTATAAATCCTCCACCAACTTTTTCTACAAATTCCCTCCTTTATTCTTCTATGAATGCTCTGCAATCTTTAACTAGGCCTCCCTTTTAATCTAAATCAGGAAAACCCTTTTTGAAGAGCCATGTGAATGTGTTAGCTCTGTACAAAGATCCACATCCTTAATCATTAAGTCATACAACTCTGCTGGGATCTGTGCTCTCTTTTCTCTTTACACCATTTGTATTTGAAAGAATTTCGTATCATAGAAAGAGTAAATAGACCAATAGAGAAGGAACCATATCATATCAGAAATTAAACAGCCACTTTCAGTTTAGGCATACAATATACAGTACAGCAATTCAGATTTGATTGGGTATATTTGCCCCAAAAATAACATGAATATCAATTCACATGGTTCTAGAAACTATGAAGGTAGCAAAAAAGATTGCAGTGATACTGCTTGATTATACATTTCAATATTTCCCATAAAGGAAATGTATCCAGCAGAAGCATGCCATTGACAATTAGAAAGGCACCTCAGAAGTACCACAATATAGACCATAATCATGTAGTCCTGAGTTGTTACATATGGCAAAACATATGGCAAATTTATGCAGGTATAGAAGTGCTTTAAAACTAATGTTCATATTATATGCATTACATTGCATCCTAAGGCCATATTATGCTACAGAGACAAAAAAGCATAATACCTAACTATGCGTTAGAGCTACCCACATTTGAATGGCCTCCAGCCATTCCATGTTTTGCATGAATACTTACAAAGGGCGCAGCACATCAGTAAAAGTCATGCTATGAGATGTACGTTATCAAAGAGATAATAACCCCTGTTCCTAATCACTACCCGTTGTTCTGGAAACATGCATGCAAGGAATAGGACACGCCATTTAAGGCTGTTTAAGGGTGTTTCAGGCACGGGGAAACAATCAATTCCAATCCAGTTAAAAAGGGAAAAAAATTCCACTTTTTTATTTTTTCATTTTGTCAATTTGGTTAAATCTCTCATTCTTTATCATGTTTTATCTCTCATCATTTTTCTAAGGATATGATGCATCACATAAACATGGATATATGTACAGAATGTTGTGTGTAATATATACACACAACACAAGTTTTACTTAAAATTTCTTGCAATTAAATATCTGTCTATATTAAGTGTATTTTAGCTAACTCATGAGCATGTAACATGTATATACAAATACGAGGTCCATGATTCTATTTGTTTTCGACTTTTGGAAACTTCCTCAGGGCTCCAGTCCCCCGTCCCTTACAGAGTTTTGTAAAATGCTCTGTGCCGTTGAAATGTTCCCATATCAAAACCAGGAAAAGAAATAATTGATCCAAGAAGCATGAAAACCCATAGACAATCTCGTTTAACCATGCATATGCATAAAACGTAAACCAAAATCTCAACATTTACTGTTATATCGCATCCACATAATAGCATAATAAGACAAAAACAAATAGAAAAGACCAAAGGGATTAAGTCAACCATACCCAAGCTACAAGGTTGTGTTCTCCAGCAACTCTATCATTGTCAATGGCTTTTCTCCCAGTGATGAGCTCCAAGAGTACAACACCAAAACTATAGACATCTGACTTTAAAGTTAACTGGCCCGTCATCGCATACTCTGGAGCACAGTAACCATAAGTCCCCATTACTCGAGTAGAGACATGTGTCTTATCACCCACAGGTCCCAGCTTTGCAAGTCCAAAATCAGAAAGCTTTGGGTCATACTGCTCATCCAAAAGAATATTTGAAGACTTGAAATCACGGTAAATAACCGGGGGGGTTGCTTTATCATGTAAATATTCCAAACCTCTAGCTGCGCCAGCAGCAACCTTCATCCTAATGTTCCAACCAAGAGGTTCCCTATCGGGAGGAAGATCTACAAAAAATAGGAAAAGTAGAAAGGTACTCTCGTTAAAAGTAGTCAAAGCTATAGTTATAGTATTATGCTACTTGAAACGCATGGATTTTCTTGGCTTACCATGCAAGTGGTCTTCCAAAGACCCTAAAGCCATGAATTCATAAACAAGAAGCCTTTGGTCACCATCAGCACAATATCCTATTAGATTTACTAGATTAGGATGATGGAGCAAACTAAGCATCAAGACCTCAACTAGAAATTCTCGGTTTCCTTGGAGACCATTCCGATCAAGCTGCTTCACTGCCACAATCTATGGTTTTTCAAATAAAAATATCATTAAGCTTTACACCAGTATTTTTTTAAAGCAAAATTGTACAAACATCCACTGCAGACCTAATATATTTTTGTTGAAATATAAAATAATACCTGGTTGGTACTTTCAAGGCGTCCTTTGTAAACCCGACCAAATCCTCCTTCACCTATTAGGCATTCTGCTCTAAAGTTCTTCGTGGCAGCTGCAAGCTCTTTAAATGTGAAGGTTTGGGCAGCAATATGCCGTGCACCACCGCCACTTTGATCTTTCTCTTTCTTACAATCAAATGAATCTTTTGACTTAAATTTCCCACCTGCATAGTCAATGAATATAAGAAACATATGTGTGTGAATATATCATAGGAATGAAAGTTTAATCCGGGCCTTATATCAGGAAATCACAAAAACACTCTTTGCATGTCGAATATGAAAGCACCTTGAAACTAGGAAGAAAAGAGAACACATCTTGTTGTATGTGTAACTGGTTGTCGAAATTAAAAATGGTGAACAATTGAGTAATCTCATATGCTACGGAAATTACACTTGAAAGGTACATACCAATGCATCCATCCATAGAGAGAAACAATTTCCATGGACTGTGAGGTTGAAAAATAAATTATATATATAAAAATATACAATAGAAGGTTGCATACGTTTCCCACAAGCACAAAATGGCAATTCAATCATACATTGTGCATCATCATACCATTTACCCTGCATCACGGATAAATCATACATGTCACATGCAGCATGAACACACACACTCTCTATATAACAAAATATTTCATGCTATTTTTGAGCATCATCTTTTACATTACCCACAAGAGAAAATATGTCTCTTCCACACCATTTTAATCCAATAAGACCAATGGTTATAGTTTTGTGAGCTTATCTCATAAAAAATCATTAGAACCTAAATGCAGATATATGAAGGGTGGTGTGATGATGATCAAGGTTGGCCTTTGCAAGTTGCAATTATTGGGTTGTGGGTTCAAAGTCACAAAGCAAGGGTCCAATGTTGCATCCATTAAAATTATTCCATGTTTTTTGAGTTAAGAGATCATGCACACTAGCAATTTCCTCCTAAAAATTCTGTCTTTACAATTTCACTTTTACACAAACCAAGGGTTGAATACGATAAATTTTCATTGAAAGGGATCATACATACAGCAAATCATTGATATTATCACACTATAATCCAACATCAGGGAACAGGATCTAACAATGAAATGGAGAGCTGTTTTGCTCCACTCTTGGAAAATTTATAAACTATAACAAACCATGGGGATAATGACAACAAATTCTTGTTATATAGACACTTAACCTCAAAGACATGGTGTGCATGTATGTATGTGTGTGTGTGTGTATGTATGTATGTATGTATGTATGTATGTATGTATGTATGTATGTATGCATGCATGTGTGTGCATAGCATTTACAGTATGGTTATATATACACGTATGCATATATAACATTTGCAACAGGGTCAGTTGCAATAAAAAGGGATCCACGACGATATCATAGATCTAGAACGAAGTCTTACCATTTTGATGTTTGCCTCTACTATCTTGACCACTTTCAGCAGTCCCCAACTCTTCATCCTCCTCAATTACTCTGGGTCTTAAGCAAGAAAAGCAACCCATATCTGAGCCGCAATATATATACAGATACAAAACTGTATGCGCAAATCTAGGAAAGAATCATGCTTATAGACCCAGATCCGTGAGAGGGAGGGAGATCTGATCTGGATTCAGGTCAGGGTTGAGGTTAAGTAAATTTGAGTTGCATTAAGCTCGATTAAGTATGTAGTTAGTTAAAAAAAAAAGAGTAAGCGAACAGGGGGAGGTAACTGTGGTTTAGGGTTGGGATATTTTGGGTCCAGGCACAAATAACACACACACAAGGAAAAAAACAGAGAGAGAATGTAGAGAGAGAGAGAGAGAGAGAGAGAGAGAGAGAGAGAGGTGGCTCCTCTGAGCTTGGGGGAAAACAAGCCCCTACAACAACAACAAAAAAAAAGTGCGCTACATTCTCTCTCTACGCACACAGTCTCTGTCTCTCTCTCTCTCTGTCTCTGTCTCTGTCTCTGTTTCTGTTTCTGTTGCTGTCTCTCTCTCTCTCTCTCTCTCTCTCTCTCTCTCTTCCTGCCTTTCCTTTCCTCTGTTTCTTTCAGTAGCCGCGAGAGAGGCTCTTCATTGCGCTTTCACTTTGGTGCGGTCTTTTGTTTCTCCTTATGTTTTGTTTTGTTTTGTTTTGTTTTGTTTTGTTTTGGGGGGGGTGCTATTATTATTGTTGTTATTATTTGCCACTAAATTAGCCCCCAACCCAACCCCATTTCATGTTCTTCCTCTCTTCTACTCGTGTATGTACATATGTCTGTGTTCGGCTCGAACTCAGCTTGTGCTTGGCTCGCCTCCGGGGCTCTGGCTCCGGCTCTGGCCCAAGCTTGGGACTCTCATCATTCTCAAACTACTCGAACCGTTTCAAACCTCCCCAACCGTAGAACCTTCGAACCAGACGGAACAGCTCAAACCAAACCATTCGCAGCATTCCCGACCTCAAACCTTTACTGCTTCGAGAGATCATCCGCCAAGTTGCTACCTACCCTTCGTTATGGGTTTCGGCGCTCCGTTTGAAACCCTCCCCGACCGTGGAACCTTCAGACCGGACGGAATAGCTCAAACTAAACCATTCCCAACCTCAAACCTTTACCTCTTCAAGAGATCCGCTAGCTGCTAGCTACCCTTCATTATGGGTTTCGGCTCTGTTTGAAATATATTTCTATGTGTAAAGTCAAGAATGGTTCAAAATTTTGAAGAAAGGCTTTTTCTTTTTGTTTTTAACAACAGCAAAAAAAACTTGAAAATAATTGTTAGGGTTCAAAGTTAAAACTAACTAATAATATTACATATTTACATCAATATGAAAGTTAACTTTATATATTTAATAGATATTTCAGAAATGACCACTCAAACCGTTATCTTGTTCAGCTTGCTTGGAAATAGTAGTTCCGTTGGTAAGTCGATGAAGACCCCAACTAAACCCTTGAACCCCCAAACCAAACTATTTGCGAAGCTCTAAAACCCAAATTGAACCAAATAAGTCGTTAAGTTGCAGTTTTGCGATTTGATTCAACTCAAACTGAAATGTTGTTGATTGCTAGTTCATTCATTGCTTCCTTGTATAGTAGCATGTATTTGTGCATGTGTGTTGAGTGGGCCAATCATTATCAAATATTAGCTACAAAGTGAGTTGCATCTAGGTGCTCATTGAAGCCACTAATGTATGAGATATTACGCCACTTGTTGTATCGTGTCCATGCACCTTTGTGTCGAATGGTCAATCATCATCGAATATTTATGTTTATGGAAACCACATCACATGAGAAATTGCACTCGAAAGCCAACATCATGTTCCTTTCAATTACATGTGACGTTGCCAAGTTCTGGCATGTGTTTATCTTGGATGGCCTACGTGCAACACAAAAAACAACTGAAGTGTCTTGTATCCAATGGGATTCTTGTTATATCGTATTTGGTCGGGAATTTGCCATTAGAATCCTTTTGTTCCATCTTGTATTTCAAATATTGAATGATATTACGGTTTCCAAGTTTAGGGTTTAGGGTCTAGCCATGTTATACATGAATGTGTCCATTATCAAGTGGCCCATTAATCTTCAAACACTAACCATAAAATAAGAAGTTACCGATGCTCTTGAAAAACACATAAATTAAATATTACAATGTCGTGAATCATGATTTTATACATTAATCAATGAGAAAATCACATTAGTGCTTATTTTGACTTTATTATCATTCACATGTACACATGGCGACATGGCCCATTTATAGTTTTGTTTTTATACTTCATTCATGAAAGAAGTAAAATGCTTTTATAATCCATTTACAAATGATTTTACATTTTACAATTATGACCCTTCCCATAGATGCCTTTCCATGTCCTCACTAATCACTGACATACTCTAAAAAAGAGTGTGTATCCACATCATGTTGCACTCATGCTCTCACGACAAGCATGTGCTCCCACCCAACACCACACATATTCTAGGAAAGAGCATGTGTTTCCCCCTCACCCCCTTCTCCCATCCAAAAAAAGAAAAATGGCACTTGAGACTCCTTGCAACGAACCTAATTCGTAAAGGTGATCTCGATTTCCTTGCTAGTTGCAAGAGGCAGCTCACTAGTTCATATGCCACCACACAACAATGAATGTACATACAACTACCACCAACAATAACCTCAATGCAAGAAATAGCAATGGCTCTTAACACACTACACTCATCAATGATTGATCAGATGATGACAATAATCACAAGCATCATGACATCGACATCAACCACAATGACAACGATGATAACAAGGTAGAAGCTTGGGAATGGGAACAAAACCTTGTCCTAGATGTTGTTAAATAGCTTTGTGAAAAGTTATAGGTTTTTATTTGTTTGTCAAGTTGACGAGTGAGAGTAGAGGCATTCAAGATTGCAAAATTGTAAATCAAAACCCAATATTAATATGAATTCAAAATTTTGGGTATCTCACAATTCCCAATTTTTATTATTAAATTGTATACTCTTGGTTCGTTCACATGAAAAACCAAATAATTAGTTATCCTTATATTAGCTTTCAGAACAATCTCACATCCTGCCCGCCAACATAAAATCCCTTAGCCAAACATCGACCCACCTTACCTTTCCAACCTCCACCTCAAAATCGGCTACTCTAAACCATGGATAAAACTCTCCTACCACCAAAGTGGTGCACCCAAGAGCGTGTATTCATTAGGGCATGGTGGATGCTACGCTTCAATGAGGCACACATGCCGAAGAACCTTCCCCACATTACAACCCTCTAGAGAAAACATAGAAACCAATGTCTATTTACAAGGAGGCACCAAAAAAGAATGAAGATGTAAATTGCTTACATAAAATGTCGTTGACACACTCTAGCCCCACATGAACACCCACCATTCTTTAATCATGTTTTCTTGGAGGGGCCAACATGACTAATAGTACATTGGAGTGTTGCACTTCTAAGGGTCATTAGCAAGTTCTAGGGGGTCTCCTTCCTCTCAATAGGCTAACCAAGGAATTGGGGGACGTCACTAACCAATGACAAAGACCATGTCATACATCAACACATAAAAGAATTTATCTTCCCACTCCTTGCAACCCTCGAAGCCTCAAAGGCTTTTTAAGTTAATATAAAAATTAACACACACCTAAACACTACATGAATTGCGAAATATGATTGTCTTAAATAAATAGATAATTAATACATAAAAAACATACAAGGTGTCTAAATTAAATAGTTTACTCAATAATAGATACACTTGTATATCTCGATTAGATGGATTTATGATAAGGTGGAGTGGTTCTACTCCACATCAAAGTATTTATTTAAGCCGGCGATTATTTAGAAAGGGGCTCATTACTGAAAGGTACATCTTTTAGGTGTAGCTTTACGACGTTTCTTAATACTAATGTAGTAACTTTTTTTGGAATAAATAAATAAAATAAAATAAAATGTGTATCTTGATTAATTATTACGGAAAAGCTACATGGAAGGAATTGGCTCTTAGTGGATGCAAAGGGGAGAGAATGAGGACCAAAACGTAGCCACAAAGGTGGGGCATGCAAAGGCCTCTTTTACATGAGAATTATTGCACTTTTAGACAAGTTAGAAAGCCTAAAGGGTTCCTTTTCACATTACAAACCCGTTGGCCATGAAACATTCTTACGTAATCAAGAGGAGTTTCCCATAAATTACTACATGCCATGCTTCTCGCATACATTTATTTGGTCTATTGAGTCAATACTTTGATCGAAATACAAAGCCTTATAGGTTTGTTAAAACTAAAAAATATGACATTATTTCCCTTAACATGAGCCAAGAACAAAGCAACCATCCAAATAATCATATTACAGTCAATACGAAATTATTGAATGAGCATGTTGTAATAGATTGAATATAAATGAGAATACAATAATAATACACTAAATCTTATCACATATGGTGTAAGTTTATCCATAACACACTAATTAGAAGCATATGCATGTTAATTAGATTACTCAATAGAAGTAAAATGTGTGGAATGATGTCAAACATTCAACATGCAACATCCTTAAACCCTAAACAAATTGAGTAACAATAGAACCATAATAAATCCTAAAGTGATGATATATGTATTAATAACAAAGTGATCTTACCTTGAATACATAGAGTAAAGGAGCAACAAAGAAATACTTGTTTGAATACTTACTAAATACATGTATTATGTGCTTTGAAACTCCCACCAAGTAAAGCAAAACAATAGGAGATGACGTCTTCTATAGTAAGTTGAGAAAGAAATGCATTACTATTGAGAAACCCTTTAGAAAAGGCATGGGCAAAAAAATATTTTAACAAAGAAAGACAATGATAGGACAATTGATTCTCTTTGCCTCGCATAGAAAAAGAAACATTGCAGGTTCCACAAAGACACAACGATGTTCTTCTTAAGGAGAGCCTTATCGCACATTCCTATAACGTTAAACAATCTCTTTGACTAGCAATTCATTGCTTCTACATGGAAAGAGATTATGTAGATTCCACTAGGACATAAATGTGTTCTTCTTGGAGGGAGCCTACCGAAGCATGTTTCGTGCATTGATCCTACGAAATTAACTCAACAATTGATGAGAAATGTCATTCTCCCACTTCTTCTCTAAAACAATGTCATATGAGATAGTATCTAGAAAGATATAAGTAGATCCAATTATGTAAACAACAACGAATACAAGAGATTAGTAGTTAAATCTCTTGTGGAGTTACAACAAGTTTGCATGTTGGAATTTAGACTGAATTACACGATTAAGAAAACCCCTTTTACATCAAGTGAGCATATTAAGAGAAAAATGAAGTAAAATTAGAAAGTACCAAGGACATATACTTGGGTTTTGACGAAGCGAGTATATGATCATGTTGCATTGGTCGTCATAGGCCTCCCTCATGCTGTCATGATTCTCTATCTTGTAATTTGATTTATTGTTGATGCTTGGGCATTTGAATCCCCAAAGCAAAGAACCCCACAATGACAACTCTTGGTCATTTTATAGCATTTTGGGGATCCTTTGCTGGATGAAAATTGTGGTGCCTGTTTTAGGGTGCATTTGATATTATCCTTGACATTCATTGATTTTGGCAAAATATGTGTGATCATCCCCAAATTTATTGCATGCTTCTTTGTCCTCATACACTCTATGCTAGAGTAGTCACATGTAATGTCTTGAGCACACACCCTTTGCTAGAGTCCAAGTCTTGTTTGATTGTGTTGTATTAGTACGTGAATAAAGTACTGGACCCACTTGGTGAATTGTAGGATCTTGTACATTCAATGACAATGTTGTTAAGTGTAAAAACAAATAGCGTGCGGAAGCAATAGAAAACAGAGAATAGAGAACATAGAACAGGTTTAATGGAGAGCTTAACAGCACGCGGGAGAGACAGAGAGAGAACAAGAATCTCTATTAAAAAATTATATCAACGCTTTGTACATCATATGTGTTCAGTGATCACTTTTATACAGGTCCATACGGACTGACAGAAGTACGGTGTCGTGAAGATCCGTCACTACGCGCGGATCGTGAGGCGAAACCGCTGGGGTTCTGGACCGGAAGGATTCAAAGTCGATACAAGCTTTGACGAGAAAGTACTTAAGATAGATTGGGAAAGAGAGAAGTTGAGATTAAACGATTGAGAAAGATTGATTGAAGTTTTATCTTTGGATTTAAGAAACAAGTTACACCATCAATTTGATAACAAATTTCTTCTTCTTAATTTCATAACAAAAAAAAACCGTGTTTTTTCTCCTCCCCCTTCCTTCTTTTATAGATGCTCTCATGCATATGATGCATGTGAGGGTACAAGACATACATAAAATGCATGTTTGCCATTTGGCGCTTACGTATTACATGTGGTGCATGATAACCATGTCACTCATTTTAGCTCTCATGTATGAGAATTTACATGTAAAAGTACAATGATAGAAATATAATTTCAACTAAATAGCATGGCTTAATGGTAAGCCAATTGATTCCTAACTTGGAGGTGCAAGGTTCGAATCCTTCCTTGCCCTCCTTGTATATGTTGCCGTTGGATGCCGTCGGATCACCGGCTCCATCGTCGGTCCGGTTTTGGTTGGCTAACCATGTCACTCATTTTAGCTCTCATGTATGAGAATTTACATGTAAAAGTACAATGATAGAAATATAATTTCAACTAAATAGCATGGCTTAATGGTAAGCCAATTGATTCCTAACTTGGAGGTGCAAGGTTCGAATCCTTCCTTGCCCTCCTTGTATATGTTGCCGCCGGATGTTGTCGGTTACCGGTGCCTCGCCGGATGCCGGATTGCCGTCGGATCACCGGCTCCATCGTCGGTCCTGTTTTGGTTGGCTAACCATGTCACTCATTTTAGCTCTCATGTATGAGAATTTACATGTAAAAGTACAATGATAGAAATATATTTTGAACTAAATAGCATGGCTTAATGGTAAGCCAATTGATTCCTAACTTGGAGGTGCAAGGTTCGAATCCTTCCTTGCCCTCCTTGTATATGTTGCCGCCGGATGCCGTCGGTTACCGGTGCCTCGCCGGATGCCGGTGCCGCCGTCGGATCACCGGCTCCATCGTCGGTCCGGTTTTGGTTGGCCAAAACCCTTTACGAGTAGCTAGCCCACCTCCACTCTTAGTTCAAGTTACCTTGAACTCTCTATGCTCCACACATAGAGACAAAGATAATATCTTTTGCTCCGAGAGCCGTATTTGTCGTGTCTATGTGGGATATCTCACAATTTTCTCTTTTCCTTTCACAAACTTTATACCCTCATATCTTGACATTTAGTTGTCCGTTTCTCGTGTAATAAAGTGCATTCGAAATCTCCATCATTTTGTACTTAGATATTAAATTTATTTAAAATGTTATCTTCACAATTATTGTACTATGTGATTCATACTCGATTTCGTACGTTTTATGGGATTTTCACACTATTGCCGAAAATCTTCACGACATCCACCCCCACCAAACCGCACGTCCTCTGGTACGTGCCAAGAAGAGAGAAAGTGAGATTTCGGCTACGATGATCAATTAGATTCCTCCATGTCTTCATTTACATCCGCCCCATTATGTTCATCGTCGAGGTAATCGAGGTCAGGATCCTTGTCTTGTCTTTTCTTGAAATCTTTACTCTTTTTCCCGCAATGGGTACGGCCAACCTTGATCCGTCTAGTTCCGCAAGGTGGTATGTGGCATTATCGTTGGCACTTGTCACCACATACGACCTGAACCATCTTCTTGCGAACTTTCTTGTTGTACTGTGTTGATTGTCAAGGGTGCTGTCGTAAACCAAAACCCAATCCCCTTCTTCAATCTTCTTGGGACGAAGTCGATGCGTGTTGTCGAACCGAACTTTGTTCTTTACTCGGGCTGCCTTCATCATCTTTCGTGCTTTTTCTAAATCTTCAGGTCTTCTTTCAAGTTGCCTTATCCGCGCCACTAATAACTCTTCTCGGCTCATCTCGTTCTCCCACGGTATCGCTACCCATGAGGCGATCGTCCTTTCGATGGGCATAATCGGCTTTTGTCCATACATAAGCTCCGTCGGCATATACCTTGTCACCGAGCTATGTGTCGTTCTATCGGCCCACAAGGCATAGGGTAATAGTCGTGGCCAATTCCCGACTCGACCGTTGCATGCCCGTACGATGGCTTTAACGATAGGTCCATGCCCTCGCTCGATCTTCCCATTTGCTTCCGGATTGTAGGCAGTCGTGAGGGAGAGCTTCACGCCTAGTCTTTCGAAGAGCTCCGTTGCTTCGTGCGCGTCCAACTCCCCTCGGTCGGCCACTATCTTCCCTACACATCCATATCGGCAAACAACATCTTCAAGTAAAAATTTACAAACGGCTGAAGTCGTCTTATTTGTCAAGGCTCGTCCTTCCACTTGATTTGTCAAGTCTTCCCTTGCCAGCGCTAAGTACTTCATTTGTCCCAGTCCCATTGGCATCGAGACCAGATCCACCATCCATTTGAAGTGAATGGTGAGTGGGTATGTCGGCTTTAACTCATCACGATGACGTATATTTGAATATATTTGGCAAGTTTCACATGTGGACACGAAATGGAGTATATCTTTGTACATGCTTGGCAACCAGTACTTCTCCTTCAACTTTTCGAACGTCGCCCATGTTCCTTTATGACCTGCCCAAGCACTCTCGTGGAATTCGGTCATCAGCGTCTCTTGCTCTTCTTTCTTTACCACCACTCGACGTGGTATTCCTGTCCTTCTTTTTGGATGTCGCCAAAGGAATCCTCCCTTCAAGAAGTATCGGTAAGCTTTCTTTCGGATTCGTAGGGCCTCCTCCTTTGTCAATGAAGCATCTGTCGTCAATGTTCTTAGGAATCTACTGATGAGTAACCACTCCCCTTCGTACTCGTTCTCGTTGAAGGCGTGGAGGGTTTGCGTGTCCTGGTCTTCCGCCGACAATTGAGCCATCTTGAAGAAGTCGAGGGTGACATCTTCATCTTCCGAAACCATGTTACTTCCATTTGAAAATCTTGCCCTCGACAGCATGTCAGCCATGGCGTTCTTCTTCCCTGCAATGTGACAGATCTCTGGGTTTAAAGACTTGATGTAGGCGATCCACCTTAGCATAGCAAGATCTGGGGTCGCACATCCCGAGACCATTCCGAGAATTGGGAGACAATCTGTCTCTATTATCACTTCTGACCCAATCAGGTAATCTTTGTCCGTCTTCACTACCGACACAATACCCCAAAGTTCCCGCTTGACTTGGGCATATCTTTGTTGCCGTTCGCTGAGAACCTTTGCTCCAAACCGGATGACATATCGCGCATTATCTTCACCTTCTTGATTGATGACCCACCCGATTCCGGTTGGGCTCGTATCTACGGTCACGTAAATTGGTTTCCCTTCGGCATAGTCAGCCTTCCTTAGTGCCAGAGCTTCAAGAAGCAGTTTCTTTAATCTTCGCATCGCCTTTGTGTGCTCGTCTCGCCATTTGAACTTTATTCTTTTCTTTAGTAGTCCATATAATGGTTCGGCGACATGAGCATAGTGAGGAATCCATATATGATAAAACGCGCACGCTCCAAGGAACCTTCGAACCTCCGTTTGGTTTTCGCATTCTTCTTTCATGTCTTGGATTGCGTTCACTTTGGATGGCAAGGGCTTCCGGCCGTATGCTCCACACAAGTGACCTACCACCAAGATCTCCGGTTGCCCGAATGCGGATTTTTCTCCCGAAAATGTCAAATTCGCATCTTTGAGCCTTTGAAGCACCTTCTTGCAATCTTTCATATGATCCGCAACGAACTTTCTACAACCTTCCTTATCTTTCGATTCATCTTTCTCCTCATCCGAACATCCTTTTATCGGAATATCATCCAAGAATGGCATCGTGATGTCCGGAATGCAATCCTTCAAGACTTTATTCATGGCATTCACCATATGAGCCACCGAGTTCGTTGCGCCTTGGGGTAAGGTACACATCCGCACAAGCCCGATCGGAGTCCTCATGGTTGTAATGTCCCGACTGTCGATCGCCAATTGGAATTGGTCATATCCGGAGTAGAGATCGCCAATGGAGTAGATGGACCGGCCCGCAAACGCTTCGGCAAATTCGTCCACGCTCGGACCGATTCCGACATTTCGAATTGTCACCTTGTTGACGGGTTGAAGATCTTGGATGAATCGCAATGATCCATTCTTCTTTGGCACCGTGAACCACCTATTGGAATAAGGAGCATTCGACGGTTCTAGAATTCCCATACTCACCTTCTCCTTTAAGAGCTCGATCAACTTCGGAAGGTGTGCTCTCGGAACCGGTATCGGTTTTAAATTCCAAGGCACATGAGGCACCGTGAAGATCACCATCGGCTCTATAACCTTTGGGTCGGCGCATCCAATTTCTCGTGGGAAGAATGCGAAAGCCTTCCCATGTCTCTCAAGCATATCGCGAAACATTCGCTCCTCTTCAGGGAGAAGGAAATCCTCCTTTCCAACTCGTAGCTTCCCCTTCGTCTCTTTGGTGAAGACATGACCTATCTTCTTCGGATCTCTTAAGCTTGGATCGTTAGCGACTTCCTTCATCTTTTGCCAGCTATCTTCCGGTAGCGGAACCGCAACTTGCTTGATCTTCTTATCCACCGTTTTATATTTCGTGTTGATGTCAGCTTCCTTCATCGAGATGCCACAACGGTATTCATCGATGATAGCGTACATGTTGACGGAGTTAACCGAAATCACGCGTTGGTTGTGAAGATAGCTCAAGTCCATGACGTCCTCGATTTCGCCGATGGTGTCGTTAAATGAGGCTTCTTCCATAATATGAGTCACGAACTCTCCTTCTTCTATTATGTTCTCTTCTTTCAGCATCTTCTCGAATTCTTGTATCCGGTGCTTGTGCTTCTTGTCGGGTAGTACTAGTTTACATGCGCCACTAGGTGTGACACATGTTGCTTCTCCTTGCAATCCACACACTCTTCTTTCTTGTGGGGTCTTGTGATTGCTCGGACTATTTGTGCCCCATGCTTCAATAGTCCGCTCTAAAAATCCGAGGATTCGCCTCCGAGACTATCTCGATTCCTTTCGTGATTGGCTCGCACCGTTAGGAATTGGACCAATCTTTGGTTGTCAAGACTCTTTATTCGTGCGAAGGCTGCTCCATTATCGAACACTCTGGTCTCCATCCGAGATGATGTGATATAAGGTTGCCCTCAGGGCAAAAATTTGACGGGTGTAATGCCCGTCAAAGGCCATTTTGCCCGTCAAAAACATACATCTAATAAAAATGTCCGTCAAATGACATATAAAGTATAAAATTTTCCTTTTCATATGAAAGGCCACTAAAAATTATCCATGTCAAATGACATGCTAAAATTCTAATTTCCATGTCATATAATATATATATATATATATATATATATATATTATATGTAATAACTAATAAGTTATAAGTTATAACTATGTGTGTAGTATGTAGTTACAACTTACTAAGTTACTAGTATAAAGTGTGTAATATACTAGGTCCTAGAATTAAGAGTCTAGTCTAATATATATTAATATGACAATATTATAACTTCTAAGTTTATATATATGTATTTAGTTACTAGTATATATATATATATATTATTATATATATATATCTTATATGTTTTTTAAAAACACACTTAAAATAAAAAATATAAATTGTAAGGTGTAAATTGTAATGATGAATCATGATTTATGATATAAATTCTCAAATCGATTTAAAATTTTAACAATAACATTAGTCATTTATTAAATACTCTAATATACTTTTTTTTTCGAAAAAAAAATACTTTAAATTCTAATATACTAGAGTGTAGAGTTTAGACTCTAGGTTTAATTTAAGTTTTAATTTAAAACTAAAAATTTTACTAACCATCTTTTTATACTTATAAGTTATTACATTTTACTATTATCTATGCTTTATTAAAAAATTAAGGTTAATAATAACTTATTAGTACAGAACAAAGGTGAGTACTTCTATTAGGGTAGCAAGCTATTCTTCCACAGTCCACTTAAAAATTATTGATTTTATATGTAGTTTTTCTGCAGCAACAATAGAAGAAGACACCCTTCAAGGCTAGGCTTAAGCTTCAACATTTTAAATAGGTAAGTTACCATCTATTACATTATGTAATATTATACAATATAGTTTTTGTATTACTTAAGCAATAACTTGCCTGATTGTATTATATTGAAATGAAATACTTTTAATACACAAGTTTTAAGTTAAAATTAAAACTTTTAATAGTTACCATCCTTTTTATAGTTATTAAGTTATTACTAATAACTATCATCTATGCTTTATGAAGAAATTAAGGTTAGTAATAACTTATTAGTATAGAAAATAAGTGAGTAAGTACTTCTATTAGGGTAGCAAGCTATTGTTTCACTTAAAAATTATTGATTTCATATGTATTTCTACAGCAACAATAGAAGAAGACATCCTTCAAGGCTAGGCTCAAGCTTCAACATTTCAAATAGGCAAGTTACCATCTATTACATTATGTAATATTATACAATATAGTTTTTGTATTATTTAAACAATAACTTGGCTGTTTGTATTATATTGAAATGAAATAGTTTTAATACACAAGTTTTAAGTTAAAATTAAAACTTTTAACAGTTACCATTCTTTTTATAGTTATTAAGTTATTACTAATAACTATCATCTATGCTTTATGAAGAAATTAAGGTTAGTAATAACTTATTAGTATAGAAAATAAGTGAGTAAGTACTTCTATTAGGGTAGTAAGCTATTGTTCCACTTAAAAATTATTGATTTTATATGTAGTTGTTCTGCAGCAACAATAGAAGAAGACATCCTTCAAGGCTAGGCTCAAGCTTCAACATTTTAAATAGGTAAGTTACCATCTATCACATTATTTAATTTTATACAATATAGTTTTTGTATTACTTAATAACTTGGTTGTTTGTATTATATTGAAATGAAATACTTTTAGTACAAAAGTTTTAAGTTAAAACTAAAACTTTTACTAGCCATCCTTTTTATAATTATTAAGTTATTACTAATAAGTTATAACTATCATCTATGCTTTATTAAAAAACTAAGGTTAGAACTTAGTAATAATTTATTGATATAGAAAATAGGTGAGTAAGTACTTCTATTAGGGTAGCAAGTTATTGTTTCACTTGAAAATGATTGATTTTACATATAGTTGTCCAGCAACAACAATAAAAGAATACATGATACATCCATCCAACTTTAACATTTTAAATATGTAAGTTACCATCTATCACATTATGTAATATAATACAATATAGGTTTTGTATTATCTAAGCAATAACTTAACTGTTTATATTATATTGAAATGAAATACTTTTAGTACATAGGTTTTAAGTTAAAACTAAAACTTTTACTTACCATTGTTTCTATTATTGTTAAGTCATTACTATCATCTATGCTTTTCATGTCTAAAATCTGTATGTCAAATGACATGTTAAGTTTTTGCAATCTTCTGTCATATGACATACATCTTTAAAAAATGCCCGTCAAAAAACTTTAAGACTAACCCGTCAATTTTAGGCCCTGGTTGCCCTAGGATGACAGGATGTGACGCCGATTCTTGTACGAAGAAGTGTTGATCCATCTCCACATCCCCGATCGTGACTTTGACATTGGGACAAGCTCCGTACAAGTCCTCCGTAGACTTTGTTGCCGCGCGAATCTTCCATCCATGGTTTGTATCGATTGGCCATCTTCCCTTTTTGTAGAAGTCGGTTGACATGAGATTGATCTTCGAGCCGTGGTCGATCAAAGCTACGACGGTCTCTTTCTTCTCCCCGATCTTCACCGGCGTCTCCGTTGTCGCTCGTGCCCAATGAGGTCGAGTGTAGTGGCTGTCCACCATATCTTCATCGATTTCGTCTCTTGCCATCGTTATGGCATTCGTTTTTGCTTTTTGCGGCTTCTCTTCTTCCTCGTCCGATTGTTGTCTCTTTCTCTTTACAAGGTCCACGATCGTGTCATGGAACTCCTTCTTCGTAATGCCAAGCAATTCCCTCAAGGACAAAGTTACGTGGCTATCAAGAACTCGTTCTTCGAGAATCTTCTTTAGGTCCGTCGTCTGCTCTATGTCCGACCTTAGCTTATAGGTAGGTATAGTCCTTGTCCTCCGAGCGGGGTCTTCGACACCAACCTTCACGGGCCGAACCGTTTCTTCAACTCGTATGCTTGGCTCCCCTTTTGGGCTTGATTCTCGTTCCTCCGTTTGTAAAGGTCGACTCGTCTCCGTATCGTCCTTCTTTTTCGCATTCCTTGTTTCATGTCTTTTTGATGGGCCTTGCTCTTCTATTCCCTTTCTCTTTTCTTCGACGAACACCTCGTGGTTGTCGCACATCACCTCTGCGAGTATGGTGTTGTCGTCCAACGGATCCGACCACCCGGTTATGCTTTGCACGCTTCGGTCCGCAAGCTCTACCTCGTTCGATGTGACTTTTCCCTTCTTCTCATATTCGAGAACGGAAGTCCAAAACTTTGCTCCTGCTCTAGCAGCTTCAGTCTTGTCTTTCCCGACTCTTATTCCGGCCGACGCGGCATAGTGCATTGTCGAATACAAGTGTATAATGGACATATTCACACTATCCTTTTGTATAGCTCAAGTCTGGGCCATTTGTGTAATTAGCATAAAGGGTAGTTGCCCTAAGTCGGTCACTATATAAAGTGACCTTGTAACCTTTTTGTAAGGTTGGTTGTATTATTGCTTTCTATGGAATAGAAAGACTCTTTTGTGCCTCTCTCTCTCTCTCTCTCTCTCTCTCTCTCTCTCTCTCTCTCTCTGTGCACGATCTCAGAAACTGTCATACGCAGGTACTCAACCCTAATCGAATGCTTCTTGATCTTCCGCATTGACGGCCTTGTCTCTTCCCAACATTTGGTATCAGAGCAGAGGTTCCTCAACCCGCTGTCGGCCGTCGTCTCAGCCTGCACAGCATTCGGTTTCCTGCGTCATTCGAAGAAGAGAGAAGAAGAAGAAAAAACGAGGCTCGCACCTCATCGCGTTAGATCATCTTCGCCTGGAGTAAGCCAGCCAGTTGTACTCTGTTTCTTGTGATCGTAACCGCTCGAGGTGAAATCCCCTTGTGCAACATTGACACGATCGTGCTCCACTCGGTTAAACGGCATCCGAAGAGGTCATCAAACGCTGCTCGCAGCTCATTGTAACCACTCGGTGCAGATCGGTCTCAAGACAACAACCCCAATTCGTGCTTCATCCGGCTGATCGACATTCGGGAGGATCAGTTGAATACGTCTCTCTCGTCGCTGCAGTCACCCGAAGCAGAATCGGTCCTGACAATCGGTTTCAATAATCGGTATTTGGCATATATATTCGGAAGCGAACCGGGCTCACTCCGACTCGACAACATTCGGGAAGACCAGTCGGTTCTGTCCCTCAAGTTACCGGAGTCAATTTGAGCAAGTTCAACAATACATATATCCGAAGCCGAACCGACTCGGGTTCAAATCCGACTAGAACGATATCGGGTGAGCCAACCGGCTGCACTCCAACAAGGTTCGTAGTCAACTCCGAACCGAGCTTCGTCAACCGAAACCAAACTTGATGGCATCAACATCCGGCTCGTCAGAAATGAGTCTACGAAAGTTTGATGGATCGAACTTCAACTTCTGGAAGGAGCAGATGCAGGACTATCTCATAGTCAAGGGGCAAATCGATCCCATCGAAAATGAAGAACCTCCAGAAGGATACAAACCAATTGAGTGGCAGAAGCTGGACAGAATCGTCCGCGCCACGATTCGGATGCACCTATCGGAATCGGTATACTTTACGGTGCAATCGTGTACGACAGCATTCGAACTGTGGAAAACACTGTCGGACACCTACGAGAAGAAGGTCGCCGCAACGAAGATGTTTCTGATCCGGCGCCTCTACAACTTGCGGATGAAAGAATCCGATTCGGTTCAAGCACATCTCAATGAGTACGAAAGCATAAGCTCCCAAATCTCATCTCAGGGGACGGCAATCGAGGATGAACTCAGAGCAATGATACTCATGAGCAGCCTTCCCTCATCATGGGAAACTTTCGTCACAACCGTGTGCAACGCGTCAACCACGGCTGTTAAATACTCCGAAGTCACGAGCGCAATCCTAACCGAAGCAGCTCGGAGAAAGTCTTTCGCCAAAGACTCAACAGACGACGCTTATGTAGTACAAGGTTCGACAGACCGATCGAACATACGAGGAAGAGATTCCTCACGGCAGCCGAACAATCAGCGAAGATGGAGCCAGTCACGGGATAATCGAATCTGCAACTATTGCAAGAAACCCGGACACATCAAAGCCGACTGCTGCGCACTCAAGAACAAGAACGACAAGTCTCAGAAATCAGACAAGAAGAGTGGCCGGCATGAGGAGATCAATTACGTCAGCTTCTCAGCTGATGTGCTACCAAACGACCCGAATATACTATCAATCGAAAATCCAGTCGGATCAAAAGTTCTGCTCACGACTGAAGAATCGAGCACATGGCTCTTAGATTCGGGTGCGTCATTTCACGTGACTCCTCATCGATCCCAATTTCGGCAATATACGACCCGTCACTCCGACTCAGTTCGAGTCGGCAACTCGCAACACTGCGACATCATTGGAATCTGCACAGTAGAGCTCAACCTTGCAGGTGGCTCTACACTTGTACTTCACAATGTCCGACATGTACCCGAGCTCTCAAGGCCATTGATCTCAGTCGGACAACTAGATGAAGACGGCATTCGTGCCGGTTTTTCTTCGGGAGGGTGGACACTCCACAGGGGGAACCTCCTGCTTGCTAGAGGACCCAAGATACACTCACTGTATCCGTTACATGTTACGCTCAGAGAGGGTAACCTGTTTTTGGTGGATATTCCTGTGTCATCACTATGGCACAGAAGATTAGGACACCTCAGCAAGGCCGGCATTACGCACCTATCTAGAGCCGGATACATCCCTAAACTCTCCTTCTCGGACCATCAATTCTGCGAACATTGCCAGTATGGCAAACAAGCAGCCGCATCACACCCGACATCAGCACCAAGAGAAACGAGACCTCTCGATTTAGTCCACTCGGACATCTGTGGCCCAATGCCGCATCAGTCTCTCGGCGGTGCCTCTTACTTCGTCAGTTTTATTGACGATTCGACTCGAAAGGTGTGGGCTTATCCAATTCGCACCAAAGATCGTGTCTTCTCGATCTTCTCCGATTGGCTCGCTATGGTAGAAAATCAAACTGATCGAAAACTGAAATGCTTTCGGATCGACAATGGGGGAGAGTTCAAATCAGAAGAATTCGTCAAATTCTGCCGACAACGCGGCATCCGACGTGAATTTACGGCACCACACAGTCCGGAGCAAAACGGGATTGCAGAACGCATGAATCGGACAATCCAAGAACGGATAGTTTCCATGCTCCAACACTCCGGACTGTCGGATGGCTTCTGGGCAGAGGCTCTACTCACGGCAGTACACATAATCAATATGTCGCCAAGTAGACCTCTAGGACTTCAAATTCCTCAGGAACTATGGATCGGCAGTAAGCCGAATTACGACAAGCTGAGGATCTTCGGATGCGAGGCGTACGCCCTTATTCCGAAAGATGATCGCCGAAAACTTGCACCTCGGTCCAGGAAATGCATTTTCCTTGGATATGGATCAGACGGCGAAATGGGATACCGACTCTGGGACCCCGAACGCAAACAAATCGTTCGAAGTTCGGACGTTGTGTTCAACGAGTCGGCTATGAATCCATCAGTCAAAACACCGATCGAAGTCCGAAGGGTAACATTTTCCGATGTGCCGACCCTTCAAGAAGGCCCCGCTCTTAACACACGGTTAGCTTCACGGGTAGCTGAACCTTACACTACCGACTCGGACAACTCCAACTCGGCACAACAGAATAATTCGCTTTCGGACCATCCGACCTCGATACCCGATACGACCAGTCCAGTCATACCTCGACGATCCGAGAGACTGTCGCAACCTCCGGAGAGGTATTCTCCTGGAATTTTCTTCACCGACGCCGGCGAACCGACGTCTTACGAAGAAGCATCGACATCTGTCGATTCAGCCACCTGGCATCTGGCGATGGAGTCGGAAATGCACTCCATTCGAGCAAACAAGACTTGGGATCTGGTCGAATTACCTAAGAATCGACGTGCTCTTCCTTGCAAGTGGGTTTATCGACTAAAAGAGACGTCTGATTCGACCACCCCAAAGTACAAGGCCAGATTAGTTGCAAAGGGCTTCCGACAAGAATATGGCGTCGACTTCGACGAGATTTTTTCACCAGTGGTGAAAATGACAACCCTTCGTTTTCTACTCGGCGTAGTGGCAGCCGACAACTTGGAGCTGATTCAGCTAGATGTCAAAACAGCCTTCCTCCATGGTGATCTTGAAGAGGAAATTTATATGGAGCAGCCAAAAGGCTTCGTGGCAACTGGCCAAGAACATCTAGTCTGCCGACTCAGGAAGAGTCTATACGGCCTCAAACAGGCACCGCGACAATGGTACAAGAAGTTCGACGACTTCATCCAATCGATCGGCTTCTCAAAAAGCGATGAGGACCATTGTCTTTTTACCAACACAGCTCAAGATGGATCACCCATCTTCCTCATCATTTACGTGGACGACATGCTAATTTCTGGACGCCACGCGGGCGAACTTGCCGATCTCGTTCGGCAATTGCGGTTGAAGTTTGCCATGAAGGACCTCGGTCCGGCACGACACATACTTGGCATGAAGATTAGTCGGCATCGCGATAAACGACATCTTTTTTTGTCTCAGACCGACTATATCGGACGTGTCTTGGAACGCTTCAACATGCAATCAGCCAAATCTGCTTCAACCCCGCTCCCCATCAATCTTCGGCTCTCTCAGCGAGACTGCCCGACATCCGGTCCGGAGGGGGAAGATATGAAGTCGGTACCGTATGCACCGGCAGTCGGCTCCCTTATGTACCTGATGGTCGCAACACGGCCTGATATCTCTCATGCCGTAGGAGTCGTTAGCAGATTTATGCACAATCCTGGCCGATCGCATTGGAACGCAGTCAAGCATGTGTTCAGATATCTGGTTGGCACAAAAGACCACGACATTCTTTTCGGTCCGAACCGAACCTCAGGCGTAGTCGGTTACACCGACTCGGATTTCGCCGGCTGTATAGACAGTCGGAAATCAACAACCGGATACTGCTTCAAATTCGGCAATGGAGCAATTTCGTGGAAGTCGAAACTTCAGGAGTGCACAGCGACCTCAACGACCGAAGCAGAATATGTAGCTGCGTCCGACGCTGCAAAAGAAGCTCTGTGGCTCGGCCGGCTGGCGCACACGTTTCGGCAAGTCGACCATGACTCGGCCCCAGTTGTCTATAGCGACAGTCAAGGTGCTGTTGCCTTGTCGAAAAATCCGGTTCACCACAACGCCTCCAAACATATCGACGTTCGATATCACTTCGTTCGGGACTGCGTCATTTCAGGGAAAATTGGTCTAGAGAAAATATCCACAACCGACAATGTCGCAGATGGAATGACCAAGTGTCTTTCGGCAGACCGCTTTCGGTCCCTTCGGCATCAGATGGGCGTAACGACGAACCAGTCCGGTTAGAGCCGGACACAGCGCAGGATGGTTTCAGACAACCGACATCAGTTCCTTAATGATCGGCTTCAACTCTTCCGACCCGACCAGTTCGGTCTTCTGCCTTCGGACCCTGCCGACTCAAACAAAAACTGATATGTCCGAGAACCTAGATTTATACTTGTAATCTTAGATAACCCATGTATACGCCCATTACGGGGGAGTGTCGAATACAAGTGTATAATGGACATATTCACACTATCCTTTTGTATAGCTCAAGTCTGGGCCATTTGTGTAATTAGCATAAAGGGTAGTTGCCCTAAGTCGGTCACTATATAAAGTGACCTTGTAACCTTTTTGTAAGGTTGGTTGTATTATTGCTTTCTATGGAATAGAAAGACTCTTTTGTGCCTCTCTCTCTCTCTCTCTCTCTCTCTCTCTCTCTCTCTCTCTCTCTCTCTCTCTCTCTCTGTGCACGATCTCAGAAACTGTCATACGCAGGTACTCAACCCTAATCGAATGCTTCTTGATCTTCCGCATTGACGGCCTTGTCTCTTCCCAACATGCATCGCATCCACATGAGTCGCATCGACATCCTCCATAGATTTCTTCATTCCTCCTCTTCCGAAATTCACCCGTAGGGGTCTTCTAGTCTTGCTTGAGTAGATCATGTTGTCCTCTATGTATACGATATTTTGTCGAATCGCCTCTCGAAGGCTCGCACAATCCCTTCTCATGTGGTCCATGCTATCGCACCACACGCATCTAAAGGGTTCTTTTCCTTTAGGGCCCCGACGATTCATGTTGGCTAGCGTGACCTTCTCGAACTTCTTCGCTAGCTCTTCAATGATGTCATCATCAATCTTCTTTTCTTCCACGTTAGTTTGTCTTGGCGGCTCAGCTACTTTCGGCGGTCTTGCTTCTCCATGGTAGTCGATCCCGTCAAGTCGGTGTCATCAACCCATTGGCGACGCTTGTCGAGCCTATTGCATGCCCGCTTTACCGCGATCCAATCCGCTACGAGCCCATTTGCTTGGGTATCATCTTCGAGAAGAGTCCCCAACTCCCGTCTATCCTTTATGTCTACGGCCTTCAAGAAGTACAAAGTCTTGTCCTCTTCAAGCAACACTTGGTCCGTATTGGGGAGACGACTAAACATCTGGTCGAATTCGTCGTACACCCTCGAGACGCTCATCTTCTTATTCTTCTTCTCTATCCACTTCATCAAGGCATGTCGAGTCATCCTCGTTGAGTCTTCAGTCACGAACTCCGCTAGTATCATTTTCTCGAACTCGGACCATGTTGTCTTACCTTCTTGAAGCTCGATGACGCGTCTTTGGATGTTATTGGCGACAACTCTCTTGAAGCTTGCGATTTGACGTACCTCGGACACGTCCCTTTGATTCATCTCCCTTCTATATGCATCAAGGAACTTCGTAACATTCCTTCCATCGAATTGGCCCTCGAGCTCTACGACACGATCGACAGCCTTCTCCACGCTCGCGTCGTTGCCCCGAGATCTCATCATTTGCTCGACGATTAGCATCATCCTTTCGAGCTCTCCCGCTTGGTTGCTTGAGGACGTCATCTCCAAGTATTAATCTCGACTTGATCCTTCCTACCGCCTCTTTCACGTCGGGTTCACCACTTAATTATGTCGTGAAGATCCGTCACTACGCACGGATCGTGAGGCGGAACCGCCGGGGTTCTGGACCGGAAGGATTCAAAGTCGATACAAGCTTTGGCGAGAAAGTACTTAAGATAGATTGGGAAAGAGAGAAGTTGAGATTAAACGATTGAGAAAGATTGATTGAAGTTTTATCTTTGGATTTAAGAAACAAGTTACACCATCAATTTGATAACAAATTTCTTCTTCTTAATTTCATAACAAAAAAAAACCGTGTTTTTTCTCCTCCCCCTTCCTTCTTTTATAGATGCTCTCATGCATATGATGCATGTGAGGGTACAAGACATACATAAAATGCATGTTTGCCATTTGGCGCTTACGTATTACATGTGGTGCATGATAACCATGTCACTCATTTTAGCTCTCATGTATGAGAATTTACATGTAAAAGTACAATGATAGAAATATAATTTCAACTAAATAGCATGGCTTAATGTTAAGCCAATTGATTCCTAACTTGGAGATGCAAGGTTCAAATCCTTCCTTGCCCTCCTTGTATATGTATATATGTATATATATTTATATATTTATTTATCTAGTCGCCGGACGCCGGTTCGTCGGATGCCGTCGGTTACCGTTGCGTCGCCGGATACTGGTGCCGCCGTTGGATGTCGTCGCCGGATACCGGTGCTGCCGCCGGTGCCTCGCCGGATGCCAGTGTCTCACTGGCGTCGGATTGCCGTCGGATCACCGTCGCCGGATCACCGACTCCATTGCCGGTCCGGTTTTGGTTGGCCAAAACCCTTTACGAGTAGCTAGCCCACCTCCACTCTTAGTTCAAGTTACCTTGAACTCTCTATGCTCCACACATAGACACAAAGATAATATATTTTGCTCCACCTTATATATGATGAGAGCCGTATTTGTCGTGTCTATGTGGGATATCTCACAATTTTCTCTTTTCCTTTCACAAACTTTATACCCTCATATCTTGACATTTAGTTGTCCGTTTCTCGTGTAATAAAGTGCATTCGAAACCTCCATCATTTTGTACTTAGATATTAAATTTATTTAAAATGTTATCTTCACAATTATTGTACTATGTGATTCATACTCGATTTCGTACGTTTTATGGGATTTTCACACTATTGCCGAAAATCTTCACGACAACGATGTACTTCAATGCTCACTCGAGCGCCTGACACTAACTACGAGAGTAATAACTCCCTAGTAGTCTAGTTGCTACTAGGCTTCCGGTTACTGATGGATCTAGCTAACCGGCTCCCCACCTCACCGACTCTTTGCTCACCGGGTGCTCACCGGCTCACCGATCTGTCTCGCTCACCGGCTCAGCCTTATCCAGCCGATCCGGCTCCAATTGAGCTTGCCGCTCAACACTCCTCCTCAAGCTCAACTTGAGGTCTGATCATGACGGAAATCCAACGTTCCTTATGCGCAACGCTCGGCCACAACCGAGATTCTTTTCATACACAGAAAACGGGAAATAGAACACGACACAAAGAGGAGAAAGATACACAGGAGGTTTACGTGGAAAACCCCAAACTAGGGGAAAAACCACGGCAGCCCACGGGCTGCAAACTGTCACTATGTAAGAATGTACAAAACAGTGAGTTCGCGGAGGCAACAACCTCGTGCTCACGATCTTCGCCACAAGCGGCGGTTATAACAGAGGCAACGACCTCGTCTCTCTCTCTCTCTGTACAGTTACGCACTCTCTCTTCTTCTTGCACCAACAAGAAAAAAAAAAAACAACTACATTCTAAAAGTTTTCCCTAAATCATATTTATACTAATATGACTTTTCGGCTATTTACAAATATAGCCACGATGGGCTCTCAGAAATATATTTACGAATATGTCTCTTCCTCCGGTTCATACCGGGTCTGCACCATCCGGCTCTCCGTAGCCGGGTACTCCTCATCCGGTTCGTACCGGGCCTGCACCATCCGGCTCTCCGTAGCCGGGTACTCCTTATCCGGTTCTCACCGGGTCTGCATCATCCGGCTCTCCGTAGCTGGGTACTCGTCATACGGTTTCGGCCTCGACCGAGTTTGTTCGTCGGCACTGTTCTTCTCCCTTCCCATCCGGAGGGACCTGTCTCCCAACAAACTCCCCCTTCACTCCGGCATGGGGTGTCTTACCAGTCCGATCCTCTTCCGGCATGCGTCCAGCTTGTCGGGTGTCAGCACTTTGGTTAGCATATCTGACCCGTTCTCGGCCATGTGGATCTTCGTCAGTGCGAACTCCTAGTCATCTACTCTTTCCCGGATCCAGTGATACCTCCGCTGGATATGCTTCGTCCGGGAATGGTAGGCCGCATTCTTAGCAAGGTGGATGGCACTTTGACTGTCGCAGTAGAGTCGATATTCCTCTTGCCGGATACCGAGCTCTCCAATGAAGTCCTTCATCCATAATATTTCCTTGCCGGCTTCCACAACCGCCATGTACTCCGCCTTTGTGGTTGACAATGCAACCGTCTTTTGCAGCCTCGACTGCCACGAAACAGCTCCCCCTGCATATGTCATCACATACCCGGATGTAGACCGGCTGGTATCCACATCAACCGACATGTCCGAATCGGTGAAACCGTCCAGTTGAGGTTTTCCGAAGCCGAATCGGAGACACATATTTGAAGTGCCCTTCATATACCGGAGTATTCATTTGACTGCGTTCCAGTGCTCCTTGCCAGGATTACTCATGAACCGGCTCACCACTCCGACTGCGTATCCAATATCTGGTCGGGTACAAACCTTTGCGTACATCAAGCTCCCGACGGCAGAGGCATATGGAATCTTCATCATATCTGCCTTCTCTCCTTCGTCTTCGGGCTTTGCTTGCCGGATAGCTTGCAGTTTGCCGGAAGTGTCGATCCGACCGGTTTTGCATCTGACATGTTGAACCGGTGAAGCACCTTTGTCACGTACTTCTCCTGTGACAGCCATAATTGCTTCGCTTTCCGGTTACGGATGATGTGCATCCCCCGCATCTGTCTTGCCGGACCCAAGTCTTTCATTGAGAAGGTCCGGTTGAGAGCCTTCTTCAGCATCCGTATTTTTACTTGGTCTCGACCGACGATCAACATGTCATCCACGTACAGGAGGAGTATCAGGAAGTCCCCTCCTTCGAACTTCTTCACAAACACGCAGTGATCGGCCTGCGTCTTGTGGTACCCTTGATCGGTCATGAAGGAGTCGAACTTCCGGTACCATTCCCGGGGAGCCTGCTTCAGTCCGTACAGGCTCTTCTTCAACCGGCATACCAGGTGCTCCTTCCCTTTCTCCACAAATCCTTCCGATTGCTGCATGTAGATCTCCTCTTCGAGGTCGCCGTGAAGGAATGTCGTCTTCACGTCCAGTTGCTCTACCTCGAGGTCCATGCTTGCTGTTATACTCAACACTGTCCGGATGGAGGTCATCTTTACTACCGGGGCAAATATCTCGTCGAAGTCCACGCCCTTCTTCTGCTGGAACCCCTTCACTGCGATCCTGGCTTTGTATCTCGGGGGGTTGCCGGCATCTCCCGGTTTCAACTTGTACACCCACTTGTTTCGGAGTGCCCGCTTTCCTTTCGGCAACTCCACCAATTCGTATGTATGGTTCTCATGCAGGGAATCCATCTCGTCTTGCATGGCACTTAACCATCTTCGGCTGTGGGTGTCTTCCTTCACTTCTTCGAAGCTTTCCGGCTCCCCCTCATCGGTCAGCAGAACATGCTCTGCATCCGGAAATCTCTGGGGGGCCCTTCTTTCTCTGAGAGGATATCTTCGTCTTCGGGCTTCGGTAACCGGCTCCTCCATTTGCTCTTCATCTGAATCCGATTCTGGGTCTTGGCCGGTTCCGGTCTCAGCTTCCTCTACTTCTTCTTCTGCCGGTTCGGTATCCTCACCGTAACCGACTGGTTCCTCGAGTGCTAACCGGCCTCTTGCCGGTTGGGTCTACTCATCGTAGAGTCTATCCTGACCGGTCGACTCAGAGTTCATTATCTTCTTCTCCGACTCCCAGTCGGCGAGCGTCTTGTCCTCCATGAAGATAATATCTCGACTCTGGAATACCTTCTTGTCGACCGGGTCCCACACTCGGTAGCCGAACTCATCGTCACCGTAACCGAGGAATATGCATGGCCGGGTCTTTGGATCTAGCTTTCCTCTCCGGTCCTTAGCTACATGCACGTACGCGATGCCGGTAGGATACTTCCTTACCGGTCCACACTCTCTGTGGCGTGTCTCCGTCCAAGGGTACTGAGGGTGATCTATTTATCACGTATGTCGCCGTCGACAGTGCCTCAGCCCAAAACTTCTTGTGTAGTTTTGCATGCGCTAGCATACTCCGGACCCTCTCCATTATGGTCCGGTTCATCCTCTCGGCCAGTCCGTTTAGTTTCGGCGTCTTCGGCACGGTAAATTCGAGTCGGATTCCCTTCAAGCGGCAGTACTCCTCGAACTGCCCCCGGTACTCTCCTTCGTTATCTGCTCGAACCGCCTTCAGCTTCCGGCCGGTTTCTCTTTCCACTCTCGCGTGGAGCTCTTTGAAGACGGATAACACCTGATCCTTTGTCTTCAACGGTGTGGCCCACAGCTTCCGGTTGTGGTCATCTATGAACGTCACGAAGTACTGCGCTCCGGCATGTGACTTCGTGTCTACTTGACACACATCCGTATGCACCAACTCCAGTGGTGCATTACGTCTCATCGGTGGCCTTGATCGAAAGGAGGTCCGGTTTTGCTTACCGGCCAGACAATCAGTGCACTTCTCCAAGTGCACGTTCTTCACTGGAATGAGGTTGTCGTCTGTAAGCCTCTTCATCCCCTTCTCGCTCATATGACACAGCCTCTTGTGCCACAACTCACCGGCAGTGTCGGATGCTACGTTCACTTCTTCCAGACATAACCGGGCATTCATCAAGTACAGTGTGTTTACCTTCCGGGCCCGAGCCACAATCAGGCTCCCTTTGCTGAATTTCATGACACCGTTCCGGATGCTACCCGTGTAGCCTTCATCATCTAGCCAACCAGCTGATATCAGGTTCAGACGAACTTCCGGAATGTGTCGGACATCCTTCAGCAACAACTTGCATCCGGTTGGTGTTGTCAGCCACACGTCTCCTATGCCGACAATTCGGCATGTCCCTTCATTTCCCATCCGGACATAGCCGTGATCACCGGCTGAGTAGGATGAGAAGTATTTCCAGTCCGGGGTAAGGTGGAACGATGCTCCGGAGTCTACCACCCAGGTCATCTCGTCGCCGGCAAGGTTTATTTCACTCTCCTCGGTGATGAGCATCAACTCCTCTTCACTTGCCGCGATTGCCGTCGTTCCCTTCCGGTCCGGCCCCCTCCGGTCTTTACCGTTCCGGTCCGGGGTTTGCTTCGATTCGGTACTGTCGGTTTCCTTGTCTTTACGGAAATGCCGACAGTTCTTTTGGAAGTGACCCGGCTTGCCGCAATAGAAGCAAGTAGGCCTACCCCTTGACTTTGACCGTGTCCCCGACTTCTCCCGGTTCTGGGGACTACGGTTTCTATGTCTTCCACGTTCCGATTCGGTAAGGAGCGCTTTGGAGTCGGAGCTCGTATCTTTGTCTTTCCGACGCGCCTCCTCATCTAGCAAGCTCGACTTTACTCTTGCTAGGGATAACCATTTTCCTTCCGGCCCGGCGTTGCCCAAAGTGACAACCAACGTCTCCCAGCTATCCGGGAGGGAACAGAGCAGGAGTAGCGCTAGTACCTCATCGGCAAGAGGTACTTCCAACGACATTGCCTGGTGTATCAGCCCCTGGAAGGCATTCATATGCTCCGCCATGCTAGAGCCATCTTGGTACCGGAGTCTTACTAGCTTCCAGAATACCGAAACCTGGTTAACAGCATTTTTGTTTTGGAACATTATGCCGATCTTCTCCCAGAGCTCATGAGCCTTGCTCTCTTCATTGAAGTTGTTGTACAGGCTCATGTCGATGAAGCACTGTATGTACGCCGTTGTCTTCATGTGCATCACCTCCCATATCGCGGCGTCGATTTTGTCCGGTCTCTTGTCCCCGAACTGAACCGGCAGCCAGAGGTCTTTAACAACGAGCATGTCCCTCATCTTCGACTTCCATACTGAATAGTTGGAGCCGGTGAGCTTGAACATGCCGCCAAATGATTCGTCCATTTTCTGTGTCGATTTCGCTCTGATACCACTTGACGGAAATCCAACGTTCCTTATGCGCAACGCTCGGCCACAACCGAGATTCTTTTCATACGCTGTCAAGATATTACGCAAGGGCGTATAGAAACGAGGCGGGACCGCGGGGGTCTTGAACCGAAGAGCAAGCGAGGGTGGAGAAAGAGAGAGGACCGGTTACGCAGGACCAGGGATACACAGGGACACGGCCCTTCAACACGGAGAACGCGAATAGATGCCGACACAGGTAGACGCAAACAAATGAAGATATATATATATATATATATATATATATATATATATATATATATGCAAATATCTGATCAAGAAGCTACAATCCGCGATGGGGCACAGGACGGTTACAACCGAACAGGCCGACGAACAGATGCCGATGCCTGTTCGCTGCGTCGCACAAAAGGGAGCAGGTCGGAGGTGCTGCCGGAAGCACTCGGGCGTTCCTCGAAACAGCGCGAGCCTCCTCGAAACCTTGCACAGGAAAGCTATGGAGAAAAAGGGAAGGAGAACAGAGCGCGAAGCGTCCAGAAACGGTCCGACAGCACTTCGTCCTCTCTGCGCGCGATCCTTTGTTCCTCCCCGTCCTCCTCCTTTTATCGGTCAAGAAGGAGCCGTTCGGCATTAAATTCCCACCTACCGTATCTAACCACTTCGATCCTCCTAGGTACCTAATTCGCCTCTATGTACAACTTGGCGCGCACGTGCGTGAAGAGCCGGTTCCCATGCCTTGGTGCCCCAATTCCACCCTTGGACGGTTTTCTTCACGACAACGCAGAAAACGGGAAATAGAACACGACACAAAGAGGAGAAAGATACACAGGAGGTTTACGTGGAAAACCCCAAACTAGGGGAAAAACCACGGCAGCCCACGGGCTGCAAACTGTCACTATGTAAGAATGTACAAAACAGTGAGTTCGCGGAGGCAACAACCTCGTGCTCACGATCTTCGCCACAAGCGGCGGTTATAACAGAGGCAACGACCTCATCTCTCTCTCTCTCTGTACAGTTACGCACTCTCTCTTCTTCTTGCACCAACAAGAAAAAAAAAAAACAACTACATTCTAAAAGTTTGCCCTAAATCATATTTATACTAATATGACTTTTCGGCTATTTACAAATATAGCCACGATGGGCTCTCAGAAACATATTTACGAATATGTCTCTTCCTCCGGTTCATACCGGGTCTGCACCATCCGGCTCTCCGTAGCCGGGTACTCCTCATCCGGTTCATACCGGGCCTGCACCATCTGGCTCTCCGTAGCCGGGTACTCCTCATCCGGTTCGTACCGGGCCTGCACCATCCGGCTCTCCGTAGCCGGGTACTCCTTATCCGGTTCTCACCGGGTCTGCACCATCCGGCTCTCCGTAGCCGGGTACTCGTCATACGGTTTCGGCCTCGGCCGAGTTTGTTCGTCGGCACTGTTCTTCTCCCTTCCCATTCGGAGGGACCTGTCTCCCAACAGATCATAGTGTCAACGTCTATGGCAACCGGTCCTTCTGCCCGGCTCCTTATGGCGTCACTCCGCCTTGCCCGCGCTCCTCGTCCGGTCCGGTTCTGTTTGCCGCAACCCCTCTTGTTCTGCACACCTCGACCTCCTCGGTTGACTTGTCTGCTCAACAGGCCTAATTCAGCTCCCTCGCTGTTGTGACTTTGGCGTGTGCCGGTTCGTGTTGGCATCGACTTTCGCTGCCTTCTCGTCTCTTGGCCTTGAATTGATCCGGTTCTTCCGAATCTATCTGTTGAACCGAATTCGACTGTCTCCGATTCGTTCCAACTCTTGTCTGAATCGGTTGCTCCCGATTCGTCTTCTGGTTCCAGGCCCTTCACCATATCGGACCATGTTTGGGTCTTGGCCTTCTTCTTCCGGTCGGCTCTGTCCTTCTTGACTCTGCCGCCGCTGCCTCTCGTTCCAACTTGTTCGGATTTGTCGACTTCCTTTGTCGACTCGGCCCCTTTCTTCTTCTTGACTCTCCCTTCATCACTTCTTCCCTCACCGGCGCAATCGGCAGTCTCTTTGCCTTTGCCCGTTCCGGTGTCTTTGCCCGTTCTCCCCCTCAAGTGTGGCACGTCGAGATGCTGAACACCAAGCATTTCGGTGAAGTGATGCAACTTGTCTGATTCGAGTGGTTTGATGAAGATGTCGGCAACTTGCCGATCCGTGTGAACATACCGAAGTTCGATCTCACCGCTCAGGACACGCTCACGCACGAAGTGATAGTCCACTTCTATGTGCTTTGTGCGAGCATGGAATACGTGGTTCTTGACGAGCTACATGCTACTTATGTTGTCGTAGTAGATCAGAATTGGAGTCGGTACCTCGATCCGAAGGTCTTGCAACAGTTGTCGAAGCCAAATGGCTTCATAGGTGGCAATGGTAGCGATTTGATACTCAGCCTCAGTGCTCGATAGAGCAACTGTTGGCTGCTTTTTGCTGCTCCATGCAACAACCACACTACCTAGGGAAAACATGTAACGGGAGGTTGATCGGCGATCTAATGCTCGCCGGCCCAGTCCGCATCTGTGTAACCGACCAGCTCTTCGGTTATACCTCGCCGGTATAACAATCCCTGGTCCTTCGTGCCGCTCACATACCGCAATATTTGGTGCATGAACTAAAGATGCTCCACGGTCGGCTTCTGCATGAATTGGCTAATCACACTGACAAGATAGCTGATGTTGGGTCGGGTGATGGTCAAATATATAAGGCTTCCGACAAATTGTCGGAACCGTTTGTCATCGCAGGCCAGTTCGGAGTCGGGATGGAGCTTCTGGTTCCGATCCAGGGGAGTCGAGATAGGTCGGCATTCCGTCATGCCAAACTTGTACAAATATTCAACACATAGTGCCTTTGTGAGAGCAATATGCCGTCGGGGGTTCGGATCACCTTTACCCCAAGAAAATAATGAAGGTCCCCTAGGTCCTTCATCTTAAACGCATCCGACAACTGGGACTTGACTCGGCTGATTTCATCGAGTCTGGGTTCGGTGATGACCAGATCATCAATGTACAACAAGAAGCAAACCGGACCGTCCGGACCTTGTCGGATGAACAACGAAGAGTCAGACTTGGAGGCCGCAAACCCCATCTTATGCAATCGGTGCATGATCTTTGCATTCCAAGCTCGGGGGGCTTGCTTCAGGCCATAAAGTGACTTATTTAGCTGGCATACCGCCGGCTTGTTCATCTCCGTCTGGAAACCGGGAGGTTGTATCATAAAGGCCTCTTCTTCAAGGTTTCCTTGAAGAAATGCATTCTTCACATCCATTTGGTGAAGATGCCACCCCCTTGCTGTTGCTACCGCCAGCACCACACAAACCGTCGTCAACTTCTCTACCGGAGCGAAGGTGTCTCATCGTAGTCAATTCCGTGGGTCTGTGCGTATCCCTTCACCACTAACCGGGCCTTGTACCGGTTAACGGAACCATCAACATTGTACTTTACCTTGTACACCCACTTGCATCCAATCGGTTTACTGTGACGAGGAGGGTCAACCAGGTCCCATGTATCGTTGGCATCAAGTGCCCGCATCTCTTCTTCCATAGCGGCACGCCAATGTGCGTCCTTTGTCGCTTCTGGGTAGCTCTCCGGCTCACGCACTTCCACCACCTTGGTCATGTACGCATAGTGATGCGCCATCTACTCATTGTACCCGTACCGCTTAACAGGTTCCTTCTGGCGGGTTGACCGACGTAACCCACCGTTACCCGGTTTGAGGCCCTTCTTGGCCGGTTCAGTCTTCGGTGCCGAAGAACCGTCATTTTCCTTTCCGGAGTCGGATCCGCTCCGATCTGACTCATCAATACCGGTTCCATAGTCCGACATCTTTTTCTTCCCCCTCTCTTTGCGCGTGAACCGTCTCCTCGGTTCCTTGCACGTGGAGAGCATGACAGAGTCTTCACTACTCGCCGGTTCTTCTTCTGATTGGTCGGATTGACCCAGTCTCTCGTTTGGCCCACTCAACCGAAACGAATCCGGACTCTCTTCTTGAGTCCCGAATTCATCATCTTCTAACTGGACCGGTTCAGGCTCACTAGTCTCATCCTCCGGTATCAGGTCGGGGTCAGAAGTCGGAGCTGGTAAGGCATACCATGATGTCATCTCATCAAATTCAACATCGCGGCTAACTTGGACCTGCTTCATCCAGGGGTTATAACACTTATACCCCTTTTGCTCATGTGAGTAGCCGACGAGGATGCACTTCTCCAATTTTGCATCAAGCTTCCTCCGCTTCTCATCCGGCACATGCACATATGCTATGCTGCTGAAAATCCGAAGGTGTCTCAAATTCGGCTTGCGCCCGAAATACAACTCATGCGCGGACACCTTGTCACCGATCCGGTTTTGGATGTAGACGGCCGTCCGGACCGCCTCCACCTAGTAGAAATGGGGCATGCTCTTCTCTTCCAGCATTGCCCTTGCTGCATCGACAAGTGACCGGTTCTTCCTTTCGGCCACACCGTTTTGCTCCGGTGTGTATCTGTAGCTGAACTCTCTCCGAATTCCTGTTTGCTGCAGATAACTGTTGAATTGGCCGGAAAAATATTCTTTTCCGCGATCTTACCACAAGCACTTGATCTTCCTCTCCGATTCCCGTTCCACCATGCTCTGGAGGTTCCGGAAACAGTCGAAGACTTCGCTCTTCCGCTCAATGAGGTAGATCCATGTGTGTCGGCTATAATCGTCGATGAAGGAGACGAAGTATCGACTCCTGCCAAGACTCACGTTCTGTGTCGGTCCCCATACATCCGAATGAATAAGGTCGAGCTTGTTACGGCTACGATTTTGTTCGACGGGGAATGGAAGCCGATGTTGCTTCTCGAGTTGGCAGGCTTCACATATTTGGGCCTTTTGGCCACTAAACTTCGGCAAACCGAAAACAACTTGTTTGGTTTGGGCCGATCTGCTTGTGCCACATGTCGATGTCCGATTCGACCTTCTGTCCTTTGGAGAACAAGGCGGTGCTGACGTCATTGGTGTCGAGGATGAACATCCTCCCATCTCTGCGCCCTTGAAAGGTGCGTAATCTGGCCCTCCTCCTCGATGAAGCACCCGAGGTGCGTAAACCGCACCTGCATTCCCTGGTCGACGATCTGTTTGACCGACACTAGGTTCTTCGTGATAGTCGAAACGTGTAATACATTCATCAGCTTCCCCCTCTGTCCGACGTGGCTCAAGGGAACTTTTCCGACATGCACGATTGGGTGAGGAGTGTCGTCTCCGGTTTCGACAACTCCCGGTTGTTCCGGTTTCTCAGGAAGGAGAACCACTCTTTGTGGTTCGTCATGTGATTTGACCCATCGGAATCAACGTACCACACTTTCTCCGATTTGGAAGTGGTCTTCTTCATCGAATTTGCCTCGTGCTTCATCACCAAGGCTGGCCCCTTACCGGCTTTTCCGGTTTTGGATCCTCCTGATCCTTCTGCGTAGTGCGAGTATTGCCGGTTCTCCCAACCGGTTTTGCTGGATCCGGATCTGTTCGAATCGGCACGCTTCTTCCAACACTCGCTTTCTCTGTGGCCCTTTTTACTGCAGTACCAGCATTCCGTGGCAGATTTTTCTTGCCAGCTTCCGGCGCCGCCTTGACTCCCATTGCTTGTGGAAGTCTTAAAACTGCTATCGTTACAGTTTCTGTGCCGTCGGTCTTGCCCTTGCCGGTCGCCTCCATTGCGTGCCGACCCGCCTTGTCCACCACGCCCACGGGGCCGATCCGCCTCCGTGTACAACATCTGGCTGTCGGTGGGTGCACTTGGTGACGCACCGGCGTGGTTCTCCTCTACAAGGAGCATCGACTGTAAGTCGAAAAATGACAGCGTATTCTCCCTTGTACATACTAATGTCCGGAAAGCTCGGAACTTAGAAGCCAGGCCCCCAAGACAGACCTGTACCATCTCGTCTTCCTCTACAGTGACGTTGATAGAGGCAAGCGAGTGACAGATCTCTTTGATTCGGGTCGTGTAATCAGCCACCGACATGTCCTTCTGTCGGACATTTCTCAACTCCTGTCGGAGTTGCAACTTCCGGGCTGTGGTGCTTGCGGCGAACACCTTCTTCAGGTTTCCCCAAGCCTCTTTCAACGTCCTGACATCTCAGACGTGGCTCAACAACTGGTCTTCGACATTGCCCGCAAAACAATACATCACTCTGCTTGCCAATTGTTCCCACACCGGGAAGTCCTTGTGTGCCGCATTAGGTGTTGTGTCGTTAGCTCCGTCGACATAGCTCCAGTACCCATGCCTAAGCAGGTACTAGTGCATCTTGTAAGACCAAGATGCGTAGTTGGTTCTGTCGAGCTTCTCCACTGGGAGCGAGCTAGCCATTCCTCTATCCATTTTGCTTTTCCTGTTCTTTACGAAAGTTTTCCTTTCAAGCTATGTCGGCCGCAGAGGTTCTCAACCCTCGTGCTCTGATACCATGTAAAAACAAATAGCGTGCAGAAGCAATAGAAAATAGAAAACAAAAAACAGAGAACAGAGAACAGAGAATAGGTTTAATGGAGAGCTTAACAATACGCGGGAGAGACAGAGAGAGAACAAGAATCTCTATTCAAAAATTATATCAACACTCTGTACATCGTATGTGTTCAGCGAACACTTTTATACAGGTCCATATGGACTGACAAAAGTACGGTGTACTTCAATGCTCACTCGACCGCCTGACACTAACTACGAGAGTAATAACTCCCTAGTAGTCTAGCTGCTACTAGGCTTCCGGTTACTGATGGATCCGGCTAACCGGCTCCCCAGCTCACCGGGTGCTCACTGGCTTAGGCTTATCCAGCCGATCCGGCTCCAATTGAGCTTGCCGCTCAACATTAAGGCTGGTATATAACATTATGTTTTTATTAAACAATGAGCCCATGTTTTGAATAACCCTATCTTAATGCTTTATTGAAGAACAAAGTGTGACAAGGTTTTCCACGACTTTTGATGGTGGTGGTGGTGTAAGAGGTGAGGTTGATGGCATGGGGCTATCATGTTAGTAAGTCTCATGCGATGAATTGCTTGTTGAGGATGGGGATGATGATAGTCACTAGAGTAGGGTAAATGATGGTAGTGAGCGGATACAATGGCCAAAAATCCAATAGGCAATACTCTATGTTTCTTTTATGTAAATAATTAGGTAATTAACTAAGGGTTAATTAGTATTTAATTATGTGAGTAGTTAATCACATATGTGATTGAGCCGTGGAAGATTATGTGATATGTGTGTGTATGTGGGTGAAAGGAAGAGAGAGAGGAAGTTACACTAAAACACTAAGACAAGATGGGGGATAATTAACACAAGTGTAGCTCAAGGAACTCTTACTTATATTCAAAGACATCAAAAAACAAAGATACCCACAATTAGGTATATATACATCTCATGTGCAAGGGTGCACATGTGTGAAGAGAATATAGGTACAAGAATGTAAGTCCTATATTCAATGAACTTGGTAGTGAAGGATCTAGAATGTAGCTTCACTTAAGTACAAAATCCTATTTAATGCTTTGAAGTCAACACACTAACTAGATTCTATGTATGTAACTACTAAGTTACACATATGACAAAATAACTAAACCTAGTTGAGGTTGATATCTCAACATTTTACATATGAGATCAAACCTTATATTAAGAGGAACATTCCAACAGTATTCAAAAGAGATTGTGACCAAAGGAAAGTAGCACAAGGGCTCCCATGTTTCGGCTACACCATTTTGTTGGGGTGTGTGTTGGCATGAAAACTCTTTCTGTATGCCTTCAACTTGGAGATAGGAGATGAATTAATTGAAAATGTACTCCTTTCCTCCATCCGATCGTAGGCATCAAATATGCCGACCCGTTTCTTTCTCCACTTGGCTCTTGAGCTTTTGGAAGTGGGAGAACACTTCACTCTTCTTCTTCTTCGGGAAGATGTGTAGCAGGAGTAGTCGTCAATGAAGGTGAGGTAGTACCGACATCCTCTAATGGTCGGCGTTTGAGCTGGTCCCCATACATTCGAGTGGATCACGTTGAGGAGGCCTTTGTTTACATGGCTCTCCTTTGGAAAGGGAAGTCGGTGTTGTTTGCCGAGCAGACAAACAAACTTCAAAGGCCAGAAGTTCGATGATGACTCCCTTTGATTGTAGTGCTCGAAGCTGTTGGAGGTTGATGTGCCCGATTCTCTTGTGCCACAACTTGATATTCGTCTCAACTTTGAGACCTTTGGCATACATGGTCGATTTTACCTCTTCTAACTTGAGAATAAACATTCGACCTTCTCTCCTCCCTCTGGCGATGAGTCGACCATTCTTTTCAAAAACCAACCTTCGTTCTTGACACGAACCTGCATGCCTTGTTCCACGATTTGGCCGACCCAGACCAAATTCTTCATTACTGTTGGAATGTGCAAGTCATTCTTGATGCAATTGTTGTTGCCTTGCTGAGAGGAACATTGCCGATATGCCGAATGGTGTGTGTGGTGTCATCTCCCGTCTCCACGTAGCCAGGTCAATCAAGCGTACGCAAGTCATTGAACCACTGTGCGTGGGACGTCATGTGATTTGAGGCACCCGAAGTGACGAACCATACTTCTTCTTATGTAGATGTGCTGGTCGAACCGAATGGTGGCATGGTGTTCGCTTTGTGCCTCATGACGAACGTTCCTCTGTAGTCTTTGAATTCGGAGTTAGTGGCGTAATTGGGGACTTCCCGACTTGGGGAAGCCGACTCTTTTCACTTCTTTCTACACTCCTCTTCGCGGTGGCTGATCTTACCATAGTAGTTGCAAGTAACAAGCCTGATTTTCCGGTCGTGTTCGTCATGAAAAATCCCCCTTCTTCCGAAGGTTCCTCGAGTATTTCCGTTTGCTTGCCGAAGGGTTGAGTTGCTTTCGTGATTCCATCCGACTCATCCTCCTCTGCCTTGGTTGAAATGACCTCTTCCGCGTCGACCACATCCTCGACCACCTTTCGAGTTCGAGAAGAACATCTGCCCTTCTGACATCTTGCTCTTTGTTCTAATATGATTCTCTTTGACCAATAACATGGATTGAAGGTCAAAGAATGAAGGGGGGTTCTCCCTCGTTAAGATTTCCGTCCTTATTGGGTCGAACCATTGTGTGAGACCGCCCGAGCACACTTGCACCATATTGTCCTCTTCGATGTTTATGTTAATGGAGCTAGGTGAATCACATATGTTCTTGATTTTGCTCGTGTAGTCCGACATGGTCATGTCTTTTTGACGAATGTTGTTCAACTCTTGCCGGAGTTGAAGCTTGCGGGCGGTCGTATTGGCAACGAAGATTCTTCTCAAATTCAGCCACGCTTCTTTAGGTGTCTTGGGATCAGGAATGCGACAGAGGATGTGATCGTGAACACATGTTGCCAAACAGTACATGACCTGACTCGCTCCTTGCTCCCATGTTGGGTAGTTGGCATTTGTGATGTCGGGTTAATTTTCGAGCGCGCCGTCAATGTAACCCCAATACCCTTAGCCAATTAGGTATTGGTTCATCTTGTACTCCCAAGATGAAAAATTGCTCCGATCTAGCTTTTCACTAGGGAGCGAGCTACCCATTTATGTGTTCATGTTGATGTAGTACCTTCCATTTTGACTTTTCTTCCTTCGGTCACATACATGTGCTACATGGTGGCACTATGGTAACAGATAGCCAAATTTGTCGCCGGCATATCGAACACACAATCACAATGAATCGAGTGGGCTTAATGGATATGCTAAACCACACATTCTGATACCATCAAAATAATTAGCTAATTAGCTAAGGGTTAATTAGTATCTAATTATGTGAGTAGTTAATCACATATGTGATTGAGCCGTGGAAGATTATGTGATATGTGTGTGTATGTGGGTGAAAGGAAGAGAGAGAGAGGAAGTTACACTAAAACACTAAGACAAGATGGGGGATAATTAACACAAGTGTAGCTCAAGGAACTCTTACTTATATTCAAAGACATCCAAAAACAAAGATACCCACAATTAGGTATATATACATCTCATGTGCAAGGGTGCACATGTGTGAAGAGAATATAGGTACAAGAATGTAAGTCCTATATTCAATGAACTTGGTAATGGAGGATCTAGAATGTAACTTCACTTAAGTTCAAAATCCTATTTAAGGCTTTGAAGTCAACACACTAACTAGATTCTATGTATGTAACTACTAAGTTACACATGTAACAAAATAACTAAACCTAGTTGAGGTTGATATCTCAACATTTTACATATGAGATCAAACCTTATATTAAGAGGAACATTCCAACAATATTCAAAAGAGATTGTGACCAAAGGAAAGTATCACAAGGGCTCCCATGTTTTACTTTTCAAGAACCCCACATGCTAAGTGAGTGGTCCATTAAGCAAGTTTATTATAGAAATAATGATAATAAGAGACATGACAGTAAAGGAGGAATATCACTAGCCAATAAACCCACCACCTCCTTAGACTAGAAAGTTTAATATTTATTCACCTAATTCACAAGAGGCGATCAAGATTACATCATATCCAAGTGTCCAAAAAAGAAGAGAAAGGTTCACAAAAAACTTAATTTTAGTCATGCTTATCAATTTGGTATACAACATAACAAAACTCAAATAAGGGACCTAGATAATAAATAGACAAATACGCAAATGAGAACATCTTGCAACCATCAACCACTTTGCGGATGGACGTACTTTCATTCCTTGCGACATGTTATATTAATTGATGAGTGAAAAGAGTAGTGTGCGGAAGCTACACAGACACTACCGCCTCAGCTAGACAACAACAAAGAATGGTAAACACAGAGAACAATGGTGAGAGAGAGACAGAGAGAGTACGTGGGAGAGACAGAGAGAGTAGAATAGTAAAACTCAATTTCAAAATTATTTTCTGTTTGTACATACAAGTGTGCTCAGTGAGCACTTTTATACAAGTCCTTAAAGGACTGACAGAAGTATTGACATGCACTTCAATGCTCATAACTAAGCTACTAACACTAACTCCCAAAACTATGCCTATCTACTCTAACGGCCTACCAACTCTCATGGATCTGGCTCACCGATCCAATTCTCCGATCTGAACCGAGCTTGGTCGATCGGTCTTGAGTCGATCCGGCCCATGTTGAGCTTGCTTTTCAACACTCCCCCTCAAGCTTAACTTGAGGTTCCATCTGCTCAACCGGTTCCTTGCCTCGACTTTTCCTAGCATCTTCATGCCTTGCCCATGCCCCTCGTCCAGTCCAGTCCCACGTTCCACAACCCCTTCGGTCCAACGCCTCTTGACCCATCTAACTCCATGCATCTCGACCCTTATGATCGGCTTGTCTGCTCTTAAGGTCCTTCTCAAATCCATTGTTGTTGCAATATCGGCGCTCATCGACCCATCAAAATCTTCGTTTCTTTGTCGGCTTCAGCTGCCCTCCTGTCTACTTGACCTTCTCTTGATTCGGCTCGTCCAAATCAAACCAATTGACCGAATCAGCTATCTCCGATTTGTCATATGTCTTTAGGCCTTTGATCACATCCAACCATTTTCTGGTCTTGGCCTCTTTCTTCCGGTCAGTTATGTCCTTCTTGACTCTACCGCTTTTGTTGCTTGTTCCGACTCTATCGGATGTATCGACTTCTTCAGTCAATTAAGCATCTTGTTCGGTTTCGGCTTTCTCCTATTGCTCTCCCCCTTTTTCTCTACATGTTCTCCCCCTCAAGTGCGGCACATCAAGTTGTTGTAACCCAAGCATCTCCAAAAAGTGTTGCAACTTGTCCGATCCGAGCGCCTTGTTGAAGATGTCGACCACCTGATGATCGGTTTGAACATACCGGGGTTCGACTTCACCGCTCAAGACCCGCTCGTGCGCAAAGTGATAATGCACTTCTATGTGCTTTGTGCGAGTATGGAACACAAGATTCTTGGTTAGTTGTATGTTGCTGATGTTGTCGCAATAGATTGGGATTGGAGTGGGAACTTCGATTCGTAAATCCTCCAACAGCCGTCGGAGCCCTATAGCTTCACGGGTTGCGATGGTGGATCCTCTATACTCAACCTTTGTGCTCGATAGGGCCACTGTTGGCTACTTTTTGCTACTCCAAGCTACAACCGTTGTCGTGCCTTTCGGCGTTAGGTCGTTTGCGTGAGTCGGGTGGGAACCACTGGGGTTTTTTACTAGGAGGAGGCGAGTTTTAAGGCTAATAAGAATATAAATAGATTATAAGAAAGAGAGATTGAAACTTGTGAATCCCACGAGTGTAATGTATTTTATTAATCAATAGGTAGATAAGAATATGAATTTAGATTGAAAGAGAGAGATATAGAAACCTCGTGAATCCCACGAGTATAGTTTATTTCGTGAATCCCACGAATATAATTTATTAATTGGTATTTTTAGAAATATATCCAATTTCCAAAGTTTTCACACTCTATTACATTGTGCTCCCAATCCTTACATAGTGATGAGAGAGTCTTAGCAATCCATGCTTTTTCTCTAACTATCGACTATATGTTTTCTCTAACGTGTTTTTTTTCCAAGTGATCATGCTTTTTCTAACCTTGTGTGTTTTTATCAACTATAGTGCTCATGCACGCAAGATGTGCATGTGTAGCTTTTTTTTTCTATCATGTGTTTTTCTTCTAACTAAAGCTTAGTCCTAGAAAATATGCGTGAATAAAGTTTCTATGTGGGATATCTACTTCTTTAACAGTCATGATGTGTTAGTGTAGTGGTAAAGCTACAAATTATTAACATGGAGCTACAAGGTTTGAATCTTGCCCTATGCATGTAATATGTATTCTCATATTTTCTTTGTTTTCTTCATATTTATTAAATCGGGTATTTTATACGTTTTTCACGTAGTGTACGAAATACACTACGACGCCGCGCTCCCAAGTGAGAACAAGAAACTTGACGTCGATCGGCTATCCAATGCATCTTCGGCCCAATCAACATCCGTATAGCCGACTAACTGCTCGGCTATACCATGTTGGTATAGTAGTTCCCGGTCCTTCGTGTCGCTCACATATCTCAATAGTCGATGCGCGCACTGAAGATGTTCGACTGTCGGTTGCTGCATGAATTCACTAATCACCCCGACCGGATAGCTAAGGTCGGGTTGGGTGATAGTTAAATATATAAGGCTTCCAACGATTTGTTGGAACCGTTTCGCATCGCAAGCATCGAGTCAGGATGTAGCTTCAGGTTCTTGTCAAGGGGAGTAGAGACAGTTCGACAATCCGTCATACATAACTTGTACAACATATTCAGAACATAGTGTCGTTGACACAACAATATGTCGTCAGGGGTGTGGATTACTTTGATCCCGAGGAAGTAGTGAAGGTCCCCCAGGTCCTTCATCTCAAATGCATCCGACAACTGGGACTTTAATTGGCCGATTTTAGCAAGGTCGGGTCCAGTGATGACCAAGTCATCCACGTATAGAAGAATGCAAACTAAACCCTTTGGACTTTTCCGGATGAACAACGAGGAGTTGGATTTGGAGGCCACAAACCCCATCTTACGTAACCGGTGCATGATCTTCGAATTCCAAGCACGAGGGGATTGCTTCAGGCCATAAAGTGACATCTTTAGTCAACATACTGCCAACTTGTTCACCTCCAACTAAAATCCAGGGGATTGGGCCATAAATACCTGTTCTTCAAGGTCACCTTGAAGAAACATGTTTTTGACATCCATCTGGTGGAGATGCCACCCCCTTGCCACTGCGACCGCCAGCACCACACGAATCGTCGTCATCTTTGCCACTGATGCGAAGGTCTTGTCGTAATCGATTCTGTGGGTCTGTGCATATCCCTTGGCTGCCAATCGGGCCTTACCGGTTGACCAAACTGCTAACGTTGTATTTCACGTTATACACCCACTTACATCCGATCGGTTTTCAATTCTAGGGAGGGTCAACCAAGTCCCATGTGTTGTTGGCATCTAGTGCCCACATTTCTTCCTCCATGGCCAAACGTCATTTGGCATCTTGTGATGCCTCAGCATAGCTCCCCAGCTCGCAGACTTCAATCACCTTCGTCATGTACACATAAAGGTGCACCACGTACTCGTTATATCCATACAATATCATCGGCTTCTTGTGGTGAGTTGATCGGCGTAACTTCTCATTTGCCAATTTCAGGGTCCTCTTGGCCGCATCAAACCTCAACTCTTGAGGTCCGTCTTTGCTCTGATTGTTGTCAGATTCTCCCAAATCTGACTCTGCTTTATCTATGATGTACTTCGACATCTTCATCTTCCCTTTTTCTTTGCGCGTGAACCGCCTCCTCGGTTCCTTGCGCGGGGATAACACGAACAAGTCTTCACTACTCGTCGACTCTTCATTCAGCTTGTCTTTCCGACTCAGCTCTTCATTCGGACCACTCAATCAAAATGAAGTCAGACTCTCTTCTAGAGTGTCGAGTTCTTCCTCTTCTTCCCGATCTCAGGCTTACTAACCTCATCCTTAGTAATCGGGAGGTCAGAGTTGTCGGGGATCAGAGTCCAAAGAGCATACCAGGACGATGACTCGTCGAATACAACGTCTCGGCACACTCGAACATGTTTGGTCCGGGGGTTATAACACTTACACCCCTTCTGTTCATCTGAGTGGCTGACCGAGATACACTTCTCCGACTTAGCATCCAAATTCTTCCTCTTCTCATCCGGCACATGCACATAGGCAATGCTACCTAATATCCTTAGGTGTCTCAAGTTCGGCTTTCACCCAAAATACAACTCGTGTGCCGACACCTTCTCTCTTATCTGATTCTGGATGTAGACCATTGTCTAAACCGTTGCGCCCCAATAAAATTTCGGCATGCTTTTCTCCTCCAGCATTGCCCTTGCTGCTTCGACAACTGACCAGTTCTTCCTTTCGGCTACGCCGTTCTGCTCCGGCGTATATCTACAACTAAATTCGCGCCGAATTCCCATTTGTTGTAGACAACAGTTGAACTGGAAGGAAAAGTATTCTTTTCCGCCATTCAACCACACACACTTGATCTTTCTTTCTATTTCCCTCTCCACTAAGCTTTTGAGGTTTTGGAAACAATCGAAGACTTCACTCTTCTTTTCTATCAAGTAAATCCAAGTGTGCCGGCTATAGTCGTCGATGAAGGAGATGAAGTATCCAGTCCCGCCTAGGCTCACATTCTGTGACGGTCCCCATACATCCGAATGTATTAAGTCGAGCTTGTTCCGGCTCCGATTTCACACGTTGGGGAATGGAAGTTGGTGTTGCTTCCCTAGCTGACAGTCTTCACAAATTTGGCACTTCCAGCCATTGAATTTCGGCAAACCAAACATAACCTGTTTAGTTTTCAATTCTTGAAGCCTTTTAGTAGTTGACGTGACCGATCCGCTTGTGCCACAAGTCGATATCTGAATCGACGTTTTGCCCTCTAACGAACAATGCGGTGCCGACGTCATTTGTATTGAGCATGAACATCCTCCCTTCCCGCCGCCCTTGTGCGATGATCTGATCCTTTTCTTTGATGAAGCACCCAAGATGGGTGAACCGGACTTGTATCCCTTGGTCGACGTTCTGTCCGACCGACCCTAGGTTCTTTGTAACTATCGGGACATGTAATACGTTCATAAGTCTCCCCTTTTGTCTGACATGACTTAGGAGGACGTTGCCGACATGTTCGATCGAATGCGAGGTGTTGTCTCTAGTTTCGACGACTCCCAGTTGTTCCTGTTTCTCCAAGTATGAGAACCATTATTCATGGCTCGTCATGTGATTTGATGCTCCGGAGTCGAATACCACACCTCATTTGGTTTTGTGATGTTTTTCATCGAATTTGTATTGTGCTTCATCACAAAGGTTGGGCCCTTTCCGTTACCGGATCCTTCCGATCCTTCGGCGTAGTGCAACCATTGCCAACTTTCTTGTTCGGCCTTGCCAAATCCAGATTTGTCTGAATCGGCCTTTTTCTTCTAGCACTCGCTCTCACAATGACCCTTTTGGCCACAATACCTAGATTTCGTGTCGGCCTTTGCTTGTTGATTTCCGGCGCCACCTTGACTCCCCTTGGTCGTGGAGGGTCTAAAATTGTTGTCAGTTTGTCGATTATGTCTTTGAGTCTACTCTTATTAGCAACCACCATTGTTTGCCAAACCACCACGTCCTCCACGTCCACGGGGCCGATTTGCCTCCGTATACAACATACGGTTGTCGGATTGCGTGCTTCTTGACACACTCGCGTGGTTTCTTTTCAACTAGAAGCATCGACTGCAAGTCGAAGAATGACGGTGGAATCTCTCGTGTGCAAATAGCCGTCCGGATCAGCCTGAATCTTTGCACTAGACCACCAAGAAAGATCAACACCTTTCCTCCTCATTCACCATCACGTTGATGAACCTTAATGTGTTGAAGATCTCTTTGATCTTTGTGGTATAGTCAATCACTGACATATCCTTTTGCCAGATATTGTTGAGCTCTTGCCGAAGCTACAACTTCCGAGTTGTGGTACTCGAGACGAAAATCTTTTTTAGATTTTCCGAAGCCTCCTCTAGCATCTTTGCATCCCAAATGTAGCCCAATATTTGGTTGTGCACACAGGACAGAAGACAGTACATGACTCTGCTTGCCGCCTGCTCCCACACCGGGGAGTCCTTGTGTGCTGGTTCAAGTGCTACTTCGTTCACTCCTACGTAACTCCAGTATCTGTGTCCAAGAAGATACTGGTGCATTTTGTAGGACCAAGAATCTGCGTAGTTGCTCCGATCGAGTTTTTCGGTTGGACGTGAGCTTGCCATGCGTCTATCCATTTTCTTCTTCTTGTTTGTTCTTAGTCGGGCGTTAGGGTTTGCCTATGTTAAGCTCTAATACCATGAAAAAAGTAGTGTGCAGAAGCTACACAAATAGTACCGGCTCAGCGGGACAACAACAGAGAACGGTAAACACAGAGAACAATGGTGTGTGTGTGTGAGAGAGAGTACGCGGGAGAGACAGAGAGAGCAGAACAATAAAACTCAATTTCAACATAATACTCTATCTGTACATACAAGTGTGCTCCGTGAGCCCTTTTATATAAGTCCTTAAAGGACTGACAAAAGTATTGGCATGTACTTCAATGCTCATAACTGAGCTACTGAAACTAACTCCCAAACCTATGCCTATCTACTAGGCTAGGATTGTAGGCCTCTAATGGCCTACCGGCTTTCGTGGATCCAGATCACCAATCCGGCTCTTCGATCCGAACCGGGCCTGGCTGATTGGTCTTCACCCGATTCGACTCTCGGCTTATTCAGCCGATCCGGCCCATGTTGAGCTTGCTTCTCAACAATGAGGTGAGCCTTTCACATTAGAAAATGCTAGAACATGTGAGCAAAAAGTAAGTGAAGCTTGCAAAGCAAAGATTGTACTGTAAATGACACATGGGGCTTGGTCGAATTGGAGGTGTTGTCATCTATAGTTAAAGTGAAGACCTTCCGAACTTTGTTTTCTCTCACTATAGCTCCTAACTTAAAACTCAAGTAAAAATAACAGTCGGCAATGGTTCGATTTAAATTGAACCAAACCACGAAAATGCAGCTTAACGGTTTAAACGATTCAGTTCGGTTTATGGCCAAGTTTTTTTAACGGTTCAATTTCGGTTCAGTTCCGTTTCTACGATTAGAAACCGCAGCTAAAATGGTTTAATGTTTTTTTACATTTTTTCTTTTAAAAATTTAAACTTTTTAAAACAATCTTTTCATTTGTAAGCCTAGTTCTCACATTTTAGGAAAATCTTTAAATTTAAAACAATGAAAAAAAATTAAAATTAAAATATCATATTTGAATTTTGACCTAAGTTGAAAACCGAAACTGAAACATGAAACCGCGGTTTTAATGGTTTAGTGGTTTGGATTTTTTTTAACGATTCGGTTTTAATGGTTTCGGCTCAAACAGTTTCATGGTTCAATTTGGTTGGTTCAAGTTTCAAAATTTTTAAATCGTTCAGTTTGTTGACAATCGATAGGCCACAACCAGTTTCATGTTTGTATGCGGGTGCGAAGAAACGAGCAAAATAGATACACAAACAAAAAATGAGGGGCAGAAAACGAGAAAAACAGAAAGAACAGAGACAAATATTTTATGTGGAAACCTGAACTGGGAAAAACCATGGGGGTTCACAAACTCCAAGAAACAGATCACTATGATAGAGGAGAAGTACAAATAAGAAACTCAAAGGCAACGACCTCGAGTTCTCCTTCGTCTGACAGACGGCTACAGAGTTACACTCTCACTCACTCTCTCTCAGTCACAGTTATAGAGGCAACGACTTCTCTAAGTATACAACAATAATGATCAACTACACCAACTTAAAGTTTGCCCTGTATGTTTCTATACTACAACAACTTTCTAGCTATTTACAAGTATAGCCCACAAGGGGCATATTTGGACTATCTACAAATATAGTCTCTCGATTTCGGAAATAGATTTTACTACTTGGTCTATTGGCCTCGGCCAAGCTGAGCTTGCTCATCGATTTCAGCTCATCCCATCCGGAGGGACCTAGTTTTCCCAACACAGTTTTGACACTCTCAAACCGAACCGAACTGTTGCCGATTGTTAAGTACAAAGCAATTCTAGTTTCAAAATGCTATGTACAAAGTAAATAGGGTTGACTTTGAAGAGGTATTCTCCTCTAGTCAAAATGACCACCTTGCGAATTTTGTTTACTCTCACTATAGATCCAGACTTGAAGCTTCACTACATGGATGACGACCACTTTCTTGCATAGAAACATCAAAGAAGAGCAATTTCCATGCAAAAAAGTAGTCTATATGAGCAATTCCTAAGAAGGAACAATTAAAATTAAAAATTTAGGGGCTTATATGAGCTAAAACAAGCTCTTAGAAAATAGTAGAAAGGAGATTCTATGATATTAGATGAATTTAAAAGGAGCCATGCAAATCATTGTCTTTACAAAAATAAGGGATGTAGATGGGAACCACGATATTTTGGTGCTCATGTAGATGATATACTTATTGATGGTAAAAGTAGAGTACTCATAATGACTAGAAGGCTAACCGAATTTGGGATTTGCCACAAATGATTTAGGCCATTGCATATCTTGAGTTTGAGGATAATGAGGGATAGGTTGTGGCAATTGCTTTATTTATCCCTGAGAATAATACATTGAAAAAGTGGTTAAAAGGTCCAACATGAATGATGCAAAAACCTCAAGTGTACCTTTGTCGTCACATGTCCATTGAGTAAAAATGATTGCCCAAAAATATGATACAACAATCTTCTCAATGAATGTCATACCATCTGTCAACTTGTGGTTCATCGATGTATGTCATTGTTGTTATAGGAATGGGCATTGAACATGTACTAAGATTTGTTAGCAATTCTTGGAAATTTCACCATCATGTAAATTAGTAAATATCTAAAGGAGGTCAAGAGTAAATGTTTACCTGGATACCTCAAAATTACATGGACTCTTTACTTTGATATAAGTCCATTAGTACAAATTTTTAGACTATTAATGGTGCTATTTTATGGTGTTCCAAATTGCAAAGGATTGATGCATGATCTACTTTTGAAGTTGAAAATATTTCAGCAACAAAGGCTTCCAAACAGCATATCTCTGTAATGAGCTTGGTCTACTTGAGAGGACACAAATCCTACATTGTGATTGCAAAAAAGCCATACACTTGATCACAAAAGCCATGTCTTATGAGCAAACTAAACAAATTTAAAGATAAAATGAACCTCTTGACCAATGACTATAAATAATAGAGCTACATCAACAATTTTGGAAATGATAGGATGTCAACATGTCAAAATCTCCAAATTGGTCTGATACGCATGCACAATGTAATACCATTTATTAGGTGTCTCACAACACTATCACACTATCACAAAGATAAAAATAAATAATATTTGCATGGACCAATTAAAGAGTCAAGTATCCCTAATACTATGTATTTAGTAAAGACGTAACAATACATACATTGAATGACTAATTAAAGACTGAATTAAGATATGATATGTGCAATAGGAGGAAGCCGAGAAAGCTTATGAATATGGCACTACAAACAAACAAATTTGTGGTGTTCACATATCTAAAAAGTCATTGATTGATCAACTTGCAGCCGACTCCATCCAAAGATTCAATATATGGTTGAAATATCCCTAACCCTAATAAATCAACATATGTATGCCAGATTCTACACTCTACACAATGAATATATATAGATATATACCTATAATAAGATCATTTTCTTCTATTTTGATAAAATATTACAATTTGATGAAGCGGTGTAGGATGGCTGCACACATGCATATGCAAAGACAATCTTCCCATATCAGCATGCCAATCTACTCTCAACACAATACAGTTACAGGCATGTGGGGAGGGGGGGGGTTTACTTAAAGATACATAACATCATAGCTGTAATGATAAATCGGGATTCTGCTCATCTGTTAGGTTACTTGATGCTTGAGCATGAGAAGACGGGCTTATCAAGCTTACATTCAAGTCTGGTGGTAAATGTAATGCTTCTTGTAGTATAGGATGATCAGTCACCCGCAATCGGCTTTTCAGCTCACTATTATTCTCTAAAGAAGCCAAACATGATGGTACACTCTTTACCTTCATTTCATCAGCAGAAATTTTCACCTTAGTGGAGCCTTGCAAACTGAAATTGGTTAGTTCAGTTATCGCCACAGCCCTCTTTGTGTCCCCTTTCATTTGGAAGTCGGTTATCTTAGAAGCACTTTCTACATGTTGAGGTGCTGCACAGTTGAGATCCGAATTCCTCAAAAACTCCGCTTGAGGAGATGAAATCCTCAAATTGTTATTTTGGTGCACTTGCCGTTTTTCATTACTGTGGTCACATAGGGGTCCAGAAGGGAACAATGCGTGATTAGGTAAAGGTTGTCTTGAATGAGCTGTAGCAGATTCATTACTATTAAGGTTTACACACATGCTTGGATCTTGATAGATGCCATTCATCCCCTTAAAATCCTCTGATCGAGCATCGGCCATGTCACATTGCTTCTCATGAGTTTGCAAAATTAAGCGACATTTCTCCAGTCCATTATCAAATCTAGATTGTATTAAATCCCCTGACCAACATTCCCCCATAACTGGAAGTTTCTGACCTGCTGTATCAGATTCTACCATTGATTTTGATACCAATTGCACTGAATGGGTCATACTTTGCCTAATATGATTCGCGGTAACTGGAAGTTTCCAGGTTGTTGGATTGGATTCTACCATTTCTTTAGATAATGATGGTACTGATTGGCTCATACCTCGAACATTATGGTTAGCATCAGAACTATCAGATTCTATCATTGATTTTGATACTGATTGTACTGAATGGGTCATACTTTGCCTAATATGATTAGCAGTAACTGGAAGTTTCCATGTTGTTGAATTGGATTCCACCATTTCTTTAGATACTGATGGTAGCGATTGGTTCATACTTTGAACAATATGGTTAGCCTCAGAACTTTGGATAGATGAATATTTGGCGACTTCATTAGGCACATGTTTAGCACTTGTACTGTGAGATTGGCTTACACTTTCACCATGGTTATAAGATTGGACCAGACTATGAGCATGGCTTGTATCTGAATGATGCATAGACAAGCTCTTGGACATCACTACATTAGGAACTTTTTGAGTTTCACTTAAAATACTATGAGACCTTGGGGGCGCTTTTGATGTTGACATCTTCTGAAACATTAATGCTGATTGGCTTTTAGGAGACAAGAGTCCAGGTGGTGGTTCCAAGATCCACCCTGGTCCAAACGGGACACCAGGAGGAAGTGCTTTGCGAATCTTTTCTGCCGCAACCTGCCAGACGGCAGGTCCTAGATCAGCCGAAAATCGAGCTAAACTTCTTGCATAAGCAAAATCTTGTTGTGGATACCCCATCTGTTCAGTACGAAAAACCATGGGAATTCTCAGTAACAGTACCAAAATCCAAAATCCAAAATCAAACTCTACCACAATTCTCAAATACTACTTGAATTTACAAAAAAACATGTTAATGCTCATTAATACTATTAATAATAAGGCACTGGAGTTATCATAATCTCCAAAATGCCGCCCAAGTTTACAAACTCCCCAAACTACATATTCCAGTTTCTTATTCCTATATACTCCATTTCTTCTGCTAATTAAATTAGTTTACTTTCAGGCATTTACATTATAACCTTGCAATTGAATAAAAAACTAAACAAATGAATTTTTGGCTAATCATATTAATTAACGTTTGATTATTAGCATCCCCCATTTTTTTTAGGATTATTTTGATAATTTGAAAGTTATCTAACTGCAATTAATATATAAAGATATGGGGAAGCATAAGCGCATAAGTGCATAACTGTATAAAAAATGAGAGAGAAGTCACTCACTGGCATTACTTGTTGCACGTCTCCTCCAAATGCGGCCAGCAATGGACCAAGACCAGAAAATAAAGTTTCAGCTGGCTGATAGCTACTTCGGCGGTTATCTTCATTATGTTGCATCCTCTTACTATTTGTAGATCTGAAAGCTGCAAGTTACATTCTCTCTTGGCATTTTGAATACATTAATAGCATTTCAATGTCATTTCATGTCACTCTTTTGCTCTCTTTCTCATTCATGTATCATCATCATCTCTAAAAACATTTCACATATACAGTTTGGTGGATTTTGTTTACCCTCTATCTTCTCTACTCTCCTCCAATCTGTTTGTTTCTCCTTCCCTTGGTAAAAACGAATATTTCTGCTTATTTTCGATTTGCTTACAGATTATACTGCTAATTTCATCGGGTCGAATGTTTGTTACCATCTTTTATGGGGCCTAATTTTGACCTTCATCACAAATGGTTGGAGATTGATGGACAGATTTGTAGCCATGATCCTTCCCGGCTAAAGCATCTGTACCGAGTGATACAGTCAGGTCTAAGATGGCTGTACCACAAAACGTCATAGAGGCTCTGGTCAGGTCAGTGCCATTCAAAGTACATGGAAGCTTCCGACATATATCTGCCATTTTCTCTGGAGTTCCCTAGACAATTGGTAATTGGGAGCAAGACTTAACATTTATAATGCCCAAACACTATTGTAAAGATACTAAAGATAGAGCATGTCCCCCCCATGCTCCTTGGATGAACCATCTCTCATGCTAACTCATTTGGAGATTACCAAAGACATCAAGAAAGCTTTTATTCAGCAATAGACTAGGATGAAATGGATAGAACAGTCAGACTTGTATGAAGATAGCCTTATATAAAGACCATCTTCCCCACATTACTGAAGATTGATTTATATTACACTCTGTATATATGGATATACATCTGTCTCATGGATTGAGATGCACTGTTGGATGATCCGCTTCTCATTACCTCAGTTAAAGATAGTAATAGGTAGGTATAATAAGTGTGCACCTCCTGAAAGTGAATATGTCAACTTTGCCATACAGATCCAGAATCTGAATAGACTACATATGATGCAGTTTACAATCATATTTAGGTACATTTGCATTGCCTCTTTAGGGAGGGTGGATTTGAACAATTCTCCAGGTCATGGATTTCTATGATCAGAAATATTTGAGACTGTTTTAACTAGATATCTATATATTTGAAGAGTTTCTCCTAACGAATGTTTGACAAGCATGGGCACTACAGATGTGGATAACAGACTTATTCAGAATATTGTGCACAAGAACTATAAGCAAGCACAACAATCATAAACAGATATTGCTCGACAGCCCAGTTTATTTGGACCATCACATAGAGGACGTTGCTTGCTATACATCATATCAGTGGCCGAGATTGAGCACATTCACAATGAGGTCCTCTACAGAGGCATCATTCTATGTCCCATCTTGTTCTACATCCACCAGAGAATATCCCTACATTATTTATAAGGATAGTCCCAATACTATTTTACTTTTATGACATTCTACTTACACAGGACAGCTACCTAGTTTAAGGGTCTAATTTTTTGAACTTTATTCTACCACATTTTATAAGATTCACAAGAATGGGTCTCACAGAGTACTTTTGGCCACTAATAGGTGCACATATATATGATAAGTAATTTCTTTCTTCCTCTCCATTACATAACATATGCAGATCAATAACCAATTGTATTCTCTTTGCATTGTATGATGTCTTATGTAGGCTCCATGTAATTGTGTTTACAGCTCCTGACTCTCTGCTAGGTCAATGTCTCTGTTATAATCTCTTCGCTCTGCTGATGTCTTTGCCCCAAACTTTACTGTTTTAAAGTCCATGTACTAATCTCTCTATTTTGATAATCAAACTGTTTTAATGCCTCTGCCCTAATCTCTGCTGAGTTATGTCTTTGTCTTAACCTCTGCTGAGTTACCATGTGTGAGGTCTCTCATGCTTACCTGGCCAAAACATCATGGCATCGAAATTGATTACCTCCACCCCTTCAAAGACTGCCTTTCCTGTCTTTTTCTGGATCTCAACAGCACAGAACTGGATTGTATAATCAAAATGGACATTGCAAAGCTGGATACAGAATGGGTCTGGGCGAATCCACTTTCCTTGGGCTTAAGGATGGAACATTACAAGAATAAATTCCTGCACATATCATTGAATGGGTTTGTCAACTGCCCCAGCCATATGATGGCTGTCCACCTCTCACATAGCATACCAGTGTAATTGAACAGGTCTACATGTCAATACACTAACTATAGAATAGAATAGAACAGATGTTTTATTATCCACAAGGAGGCCAATTTTGACCTATTGAACCAAATAAGCATAGCATCTTGTATGTGACTCCTTTCTAAGAAGGAGATTACTATTCTGTAGTAAAAACTCTCTATGTGTAAAATAATGCACGCACATAAATGCTCACCCTTCTTGGTGGGGATTTGAGTATGACACTTAAATTATCATGACTGTCTAACCAGTCATCATACTTTTTGGGAATTACCTTACACGTTGAGCATGCTAGAAGTGCATAATATTCATCCATCACTAGGTTTTTATTGCATCCCTTCATACTAGGGTGTTGATGACATTATGCTACCACAACACCTAATTTGTGTGAGCAAGTTCAAAGAAGTGTTCGGGCTCTCTGAGAGCCAAGACTCATGGGGGTAGTAAGATGTGGTTGGATATGAAGGAACAGGAAGATATGGAGATATGAAGGGCTGGATGCAAATGACCATCTCTATCAGTTAGGTCTCTAAAGGTTGAAATGATGGAGCACCATATATGATGTTGCCTTGTACTCTTTGAATTGGATGAAGATACTGTTGGGAATAAAGTGCCAGTGTGCCTTTTATTAGTGCAAGGGGGTGAGCAAACCTTAACACACTTTAACCTTCAGGTTATAAATATTACACCTAAAAAAGAATGACTGTGCATCATTCTATCTCTGCCTTTACCCCTGCCTCTGCAGCTGTTTCGTTATGTGTCTGTCTGTGTATGAGTGGTCCAGACGTACCCTGATCTGCTCTCAGCTCCCTCAACAAGTCATGTTTTGTGAGCAAGCAACAGTAAGCATCGTAGGTCCCGTTTTCAGAGCATACAACAGTTAGTGCAGCTCACTACAGTGCTGCAGTTCATCACATTTTGCCCATGTAAGTTCACTGCAAGCAAGTTCCTTACAGACTGACAAGAGTTCAGCAGGGTTTAAGCTTACATTTGCTAATTGTTTTGGTCATTTTCCTTTGGCTGAAAATTATGGCAGACAATTTTGCTGTGCTACAATATCCTGTTGCAGAAAAAGCAAACAAAGCCTATATATGTACAAGGATAATTGGGAGGAGTTGGACGAGCTTGCACGCTCGAACATTGAGTTATCAGTCTCTGATGCCTTGCTGTTAACATTGGAGGTTTGGACTCTACCTATGCAATCTGGACTAGATTATAAGAATCGTATGCCCAGAAGGGTACAACTAGCAAAAGCTTATGGATTTGTGCATGGAAGAGGGCACATCATCTCACTTGAGTGAGTTTAATTTATTTTCAGCCAACTGTTTACCTTGAAATTTGTCATTGATGATGAGTTTAAGGCTACAATTTTGCTTTGGCTTATGGATTTGTGCATGAAAGAGGGCAAGTCATCTCACTTGAGTGAGTTTAATTCTATGTTCAGCCAAATCGTTGCCTTGAAATTTGTCATTGATGATGTTTTTTAAGGCTACATTTTTGCTTTGAACTTTGCTAGAGAGTTGGGATATATTTACAATTACCATGAGCAATTCAAATGCAATGCTTTTGCATGATGATGTAGAGACTTCTCTACTCATGGAAGAGATGAATCGGCAAAACAATGCAGCCAATAAGTCCTCCATTGCTTTGTATACTAAGGGCAGGTCACAACAGAGAGGCAAATCGAATAACAAAGGCCATAATAAATCATGTGGTTAAGGATGTAGAATGCCATCATTGTCACAAGAAGGGTCATTTTAAACGTGAGTACTACAAATGGAAGAAAGAGAAAGGAAAGGGCAAGAAGACAAACGATAGCAAAGAAGAGATGAAAGAGAGTCGATCTACGAAGAACAATGTTAAAATTGAAGAGCTGAAAGTAGTTACACATGACATCAATGGTGAGTATAATATTCTCTTCGTCTCTTCATTCTTGAATGCACATGCTTTACTTGCACATACTGATGGTGATATGAACACTTGGATTCTCGATTCAGGTGCTTCTTTTCGTGTCACCCCTCATCATGAGTGATTTTCTAACTACACAAGGGGTCGACATGGTGTTGTCCATCTTGAGGACAACTATGCATGTGACTGCAGGTATTGGCACTGTACAGTTGCAGTTCCAGTATGGTTCTATCTTCACACTTCAGCATGTATGGCATGTACCTCAGCTCAAGAAGAGCTTGATTAACAGTTAGATGATGATGGATTTCACACCACCTTTGATAATGGGAAATGGAAGATCTGTAAGGAATCTGGGGTTATTGCCAAGGTTTGTAAAAGTGAGACTTTGTGTCCCCTCCATGTATCTAGTGCGAGTGACCATCACGTTGTCGTAATTAAGCAACCAAGTGTTTCTTTGTGGCATGGCAGGTTGAGACACATAAGCTGTGGAATGAAAGTGCTTTCTCGTTTGGGTTACTTTCCTTGTCTTTGTTATGCTGATTTTGAGCATTGTGTTTATGATAAACATGCTTAAACATCTCATAAAATGTCTCTTTTGCAAAAGTCTTTCCTCTAGAGTTAGTACATTCAGATGTATGTCAGATGCCAGAATTATCTGTAGGGGGAAGAAATATTTTGTCGCTTTTGTCAATGAAGCTACATGGAAGGTACGGGTTTACCCTATTCATAGCTAGGACGAAGTGCTTGAGAAGTTTAACAAATTCTTGGCACTGGTTTGGAATCAGATTGATAAGACATAAAGAGTCTTCGCGCTAACCATGGTGGGGAATATGTATCCAAGGCCTTTCAGGTATTTTTTGACAGCAAAGGGATAAAGAGGAACCTCACTGCCCCTCATGATCCACCCCAAAAATTCTCGATGCAAGAAAGCAAGGAAACTGAATGTCTATGGATATGAAAGGGTTATAACAACAGAGAAGAGATCCTCTCTGTTTGGCTCATAAGACCCACGCATGAATATATGAAATTGAATGGCTCTCATGTTAGATGCCAAATCTTTTCCTATACCTTCACGGGCATAGATATCGACTTGCATTCATAATGACAGGAAACTACTTTCTCCTACTGAAGATTCTCCTTTCTCCTGCCTACTGAAGATTTGCACCTCATGGAGAATCTCGGAGATTCCTTGAAATCAAAAGTTTTATTCATCTCATGATGTGCTTAGCTAAAAGGAATATCTGGTACTTTGGTCAATTTTACTGATCCAGTTATATTCATTTTCATATGTTTTACTTCAAGATCAGACAACATTTTAAGATGCAATCCCCTGTTTGATCTCACAGGACATTTTAGCCTCTTAAAAGACATTAAGATATCTTTCTACAAGAGCAAACTATATTCTCCATCCTAGAGTTGAATTGAGTGCATAGGCATAGAAACTGAACGTGTTCAGCAGCACAATATTCTTATCATGAGGGGTTCATCACCTTGGATCCCATTTTGAGCCTTCCTGCCCTCATTGAGGGAGCTAGGAACAATAAAAGGATCACATATCGTTCCTTTGAGGATTTCCAGAACACCGACAATGTCATAGACGAAGAGACTATAGATATATGATTCTAAGGTTCGCAGACAAAGTTAACCAAAATGTCTGCTAATTTTCAAGAAAAGATTATTACTTTCTCCTATCATATGCAGATGTTTGCACAAATATTCTCAATGATTGTTTCACTTTGTTTTCACATATATAATGAAACAACTTCGTACTACATTTTTCTTATTAATTTATACCACCTCGTTTTATGAACCAGGAATATCCTCTTATGCTTGAGTAAGTAAAATACCTACCAAGGCATAGCTTTGCATTCTATTGGGCAAAGTCCCAAAATAGATTTTCCTATTAACAATATCATCCGACAATTACAACTTCGAGAGAGAAACTGATAGGAAATGAAGGGAGATAATTATACCAGGTACACTATCTTGAGACTCGAATCTGTTATCACTGGGAGAACTAACAGCAATATAGCTCATTCTCGTTTGCCCTTCTAAATTGTTTGTGGAACTCATTACATGCCGCTCATGTTGTCCTTTCAAAGACGTGGTAATGTTTGCTCCTCCTGAATAATCAGAACTGTTTGGCAGAATCCTTCTATTGGGTGTTCTCTTCACATTTATTAATTGCTGCGACTTGGTCTCTCCTTCCAATGATAATCCAGCTTTCAAAGCCTCTAAAATCTTGCGAGCTGCATCTTGAATTCCTCGAGCCTGAAGAAATTTATTTTTTAAGCATATGCATCCAATACATATAAGGTTCTATTCATTCATATTTCCTTATTTCTCCTCCATGTTAATCCAAAATACTATGATAGCATGAGATTAGAATGCAAAAAACCCCACCTGCTTGAAGTAGATTGTATCTTTAGCATTATAGGTCATGGCATTGCTGCAAATTAGGTATATGTCATCCTGAAAAGTCATCCAGAACAAAATAAGATTGTGTCTTCTTCTGAAGACAGAATGGACATTCTTATCAAGAACATTACAGATTTGCTTTATCGAAATGCACACCTGAAATGTTTCCAATGATCTGTAGGCTCCACCACTGATCTTTTTCCTCATGGTACCAAAATCCATGGGGCTCTTGATGAAATCATAGTAGCCAGGAACCTGACATTTATATAGATATGGTTATAGTCAGGGATGGTTAGAACATTAAAATCCAAATCCAGAATAGGTAAAAACTTTAAAACTTAATCACCGTGACAGATTCAGATGCATATCGAGCTATACCTCATTCGGATCGACAGGTACTGCAAATACTCCATACGTGTCTTTTCTGAAATAAAGAAGCCTTGCTTAGTGTATAAAAAGCCATGCTAATGATAAGGTATAAATGATAAACCAAATCACGGTACTCAGCTCATAAGTGATAATCAACTCATAAAAAAAGAACTTCTTACTTCTGCAGCTTATCGATAACTGCCCCCAGCAGCTTAGAAGATAGAGCCTCTCCCAACTGTCCATCTGTAAGAGAGGGATTTGCTACATCAACTAATACAAGTTTAAAGTAAAGATCGTTATTTCTAATGTAAACAACGACATATTACATATTATAGATGCATGGGATAAACATATATATGTATATATATACACAGACAAGATAATACGCACTTGAAGCTTCGCCTGATTGGTCAGATTCTCTCTTGGACCTCTCCTGCACCAAGTCTTAAGCATAAGCTAAAGAAAGAATCAAATGAGAATAACAAAGAAGAAGAAGAAGAAGAACAGAAATTATAGTTGGAGGGAGAGATAATTAGGGTAAGATTATAAGTAGAGCTGGGAGAGTTAGGGTAAAATTATGAGCAACATAATATTGACGAGGATAATTAGGGAAAGATTAGAGTAAAGACGTAATAAGTAAGCTTTGGTAAATTAGGGTAAGGTAATATATACAATTTCTCAGAATTAGAGGAAGATTATAAGTAAGAAGAACTTTGAATCGGGAGAACAGAATAAGAAGAAGAAAGAATATGTGGTTTATAACCACACAAAAAAAAAAAGATTACGGTTAAATATCAGATTATCTACAGAAGAAGTTTGGTTCAAACCTTGTTTTCATAGAAAGAGAGACGGGGAAGTTTTAGATGAGAATTGGACGTAAAATAGGGATTAAGATTTACTGAATTTTTTAGGAAAAATTAGGGATAATTAGCCTAGTTTCTTTAGAATGGATTAAGAGGAGTTCTAGATCAAATTAGGCAAGAACAGATGGTGGGGAAATATAGGATTCGATGTGAGGTTAGGGTTGGATATAAGGTCGGGGTTTGGATCCAAGGTTAGGACTTGGACCTGAGATTAGGGTAACTAGGATTAGGGTTAGAAAGAAAGGAATCAGAGACGGTATATGGGTGGGGGCTATTATTAATGTTGACCTTGGGAATTGGGTCCTACGGATAGGTCACAAAAACAGTCTACTGTCTGAAAAAGATGTCACAGAAAGAGACAGAAACAGAAACCAGAGATATATATGTATGTAAAAGAAAACGGAGAGAGACAGAGAGAGGACGAGAGACAGAGAAGCAGAGATATAAAACAGAGAGAGATTGAACAAAAAGAACGAAGTTTGAGACGGATAGATGTGTGTGTGGTATGTACATAATAGCTTTGATGCCTACCTTAAGAGATGAGATCTGCTTTTTCTGCTGTGGGGCAGCATGAAGAAGAAGAGGACTAGAAGTAGTATTCGTATTAGTATTAGTATTAGTATTAGAATGGAAAGTGTTTCTTGCTTCCGCCATAGCCGCGACTTCTTCAAGCTTTCTTCGTTTCTTCACAGGTTTCTGATCGTCGGCATCGAGATCTTCGTCGTCCTCCTCGTCCTCGTCCTCATCTCTTTCTTCTCGGTGTTCCTCTCTTTCTTCTTCTTCTTCTTCTTCTTCTTCTTCTTCCTCTTCCTCTTCTTCTTCTTCTGTTTTTTCTCTGTCTGCATCTTCTTCGCCGGCAGGTGTGAAGCTCGGCCTCGTGGTTGATATGGAAGAAGGCCGAGCAGACGAGGGCGATGAATAACGCAATTTATGGTGAGGGTTAGGGTTAGGGTTAGGGTTAGGGTTAGCAGGGGGGGCGTGTGTGAGAAGAGAGTTAGGGTTAGAGTGAGAGTTTCCAACAGAGGAGATTCTGAGAAGAGAAGTACTAGGCATATTAGGGTTGGGGTCATGAGGATTAGAACAAGTATAGTTAGGGTTATGGGCAGGGCGCAAGAGGACCTTGAATCTGTTGGGGGCTACGATCTGATGTGGGCGATGGGGATGGGGATGAGGAGGGGGGAGCATCTGTTGATCCGCCATTGCTGAGAAGAAACCCTAATAATTGTGGCAGAACAAAACCCTAATAATTGTGGCAGCATTTCCTGCACAGATCGCCGCCAGAAGGAAGGAAGACCCCCACCACCACAACAACAACAACGGCTGTCGTTCCGCCTGCTGCTAATCCACGTGGCGCCAAGTGATTCGTGGGCTCCCAGCGGGCGAGGCCGCGCATTGGTCCACGTGGCTCGATGATGATGCTCCTCCTCCTCCTCCTCCTCCTCTTCCTCCTCTTCTCCTGCTTTTTCCTTGGGCCGCTTTTTCTGTGCTGCAGCCACCGTTCTCTCTCTCTCTCTCTCTCTCTCTCTCTCTCTCTCTCTCTCTCTCTCTCTCTCTCTCTCTCTCTCTCCACCCTTTTGCTTTGCTTTTCTCTGTCGTGGTTCCTGCTCTGCTCTGCTCTGTTCTGCTCTGTGTCTTTCTGCGCGCAGGAAGAAAAGGAGATAGATATGGTTCCTTCCTTCTCCTTCTTCTTCTTCTTCTTCTTCTTCTTCTTCTTCCTTCCGTCTGTCTTCTGTCTTCTCCTTGGACGGATGGACGGCCGGACAAAAAGCTCGCCAGGAATTTCCGATCCCTAGAAAACCCTAGAAAACGCATATGCCAGAACCAACACCCCCCCACACACACAATCCGAGGTGACGTGTCCCCCGCACAGCGGGCATGCCTACGTCCAGGCGGCCAACATTAACCATCCCGAGTCCCGCCTAGCATCCCTACCCCAACCCCGGTCCTTCCTTCCTTCGTTAATGAAATCCCGGTAGTCAGTCCAATGTCTACCCCCCCCCCCCCCCCACACCCCCGGGGGGGCCCCCTTCATTGCATCGTTTTATCTCGACCCGACACACGCATCACAATAAAAAGGTTGCGCTTTATTCGTCTCCTTTTGTCTTATTTGCCTTTATTTCGTCCCCCGTGGGACAAACGACTGCCGAAAACTAATTGACTTGCTTTCCCCTCCCGTGACATCGATGCATGGACAAAGCCCTCTTAACCTCAAGTCAACTTAACTTGCATTGCATGCACCATGGTGTCTTTGTTGGTAAAAAAAAAAGGTGACTTGTGTAAAGTTAGAACACTCTACTACGGTGCCCCGAAATGCAAAGGCAAATCCCACTCTTGACATTGGTTGGCCAATTCTTCGAAGTATGCTAGGATGATGAAGATATTACCTTCAAACATGGCGATTTGATGTAGGTTGGGAGGCCCTCGAGAGGCAAATGAAGACATGTATGCATTTGAAAATGAATGGGTATTGTTGAGGCAACCAAAGAAACCTTATGCTTTGATATCATATAAGTGGGGTATGATGCTCTCATTAGACTTGATTCGTTGAGGCAATATGATGTGATGTGCATCTAAGTAGCAAACGTTTTAATCGCTAAGCAAACCATGAGTGTTGATGCCAAGAAACCAAGATTGCTACGAGGTTATTTTTCCCCTACTAGTGAAGAGTTTTATAGTATATTCTTGAGTAAGGGCTTTTGCATTAGGAATCAATGAGCATGTTATCACTCTTCAAACCATGATTGTTGGAACCTACAAGGACATTGTTATATTTCCTCTATTAGAGTCGATTTTGCTTTTTAGTGGGTCGACAACAACTACCCATGAATTAAACATCAATTTTCTTTTGTTGTGACAATTTTTATTTTGGGTAACTCTTTTGTTGGGTGTGTGTTTTATATCTTAAAAGTTTGTCAAAAGTACATATAATAGTCTGCCTCGAAACCCAATGTCATTTTATGAGTTTATACTTGAAGTTATCTAAATTGTGACTTTATTGCATTGTGGCAAGCAACTAGCCCTTAGATTGTTTAAAACTTGCTCATTCAAATGTGATGCATTCGTACATTGTTTTTCAAACCACTTTGCAAGTTTCAGTCATTGCTAATGGTCATAATATATATGATTCCGAAATTGTGCTCTTTGCAATTTTTGGATACAATAATGTATTGCACAAGCCACTACAAAATAGTCGTGTAATGAAGACACCATAAAGTTGACGCATAACCACCCAATAACGAAGATGTTGCTTGGCTACTTGATTGTGTTCCATCATGACTAATTGGGAAGAGTGCCTCAATCAACTAACATCTCCTTCAATGCTCAATATTATTGTTGTATGGCTTTCAAAAGGGTTTGTGTCATTGATACAAACTCCCTCACCTAAAGCTAGATGTTTGGCATACCTTGGGGACGAACTAAGACACTCCCACACTACACTAGCATGAGTGGGAACTTAATACGAGGAAGATTCCTTCTAAGTGAGCATGAATGGTGCTCCACAAAAGCAGATTTTGCATGGGTAATAAACTACAAATGCAAACATGTGGAAGACCTCCAATCATTGGGAATGAAATATTCCTCCAAAAATTAACATTGATACCCTATTAAAGGGGTGGAGGTGGTCATTCTTGTGAAATAAGTCATCAAATTATAGCGGGGCAATGCAAGATGTCACTAACGCTATCATGCATATGATTCGTCAAATGTAGCAAAATTTGCATACATGTCATATCACGTGCTTTAATTCTTGGACAACTTACAAGTATTGGGTGTCTAGGTGAGTTAAGTGGCGTCTATCATAGGCCACCAATCTTGTGGAAAATGTTAAGTTGCCAATCTTAGGACAAATGCTAAGTCACCGATCTTAGGAGAAATGTTAAGCCCCCAATTTTCCAAGAGGAAGTGCTTGATGGGGCAATGTATGGTGCATATGTTTCTCCAAATGTGGCAAAACCTCCAAATATTATAGAGTATATCACGTGCTTAAACTCGTGAACAACTAACAAGTGTGGATGAGCCTAGATGAGGCCAGTGGCCTTTGTCCTATGCAAAACTTTAGGATCTTTATTGGAGTGGTTTTTAATGTAAATGAAATCGATCATAATTGGAGTGCTTCGTATCCCTATATCATGGTGCGACACTCCTTGAATCAACACATGTTTATATATTAGAGACTAACCTCAAGTCGAATGGGTTGGATGATTTCCAAAATGCAAAACGAAGGGTGCAAGTCTTTTCCAAAGTCAAGAAAATGTAGATTTTTTGTTTCTTTCTGTAGGTCAAGTAAGAAGCTTAAGATCGTTCTCCTTTGTAATCGACCTCAAAAGAGCACGAAAAGGAGGAAAAGGAAGAACTTTGTTTTAACAATACTCGATGAAGGCACATCCTCATGTATGTGTAGATACAACAAACGAATTTAAGGATTCCTCTAGAAAGTAGAATGTGGTACATGGTGCAACTTTTCTTGTTGGAAACTTCTACTTTTTTGCAAGTTGAAGTTAGCCATTGTGAAGAACCACATGTATGTAATGTCCATGCTAGTATATGGTTGTTATCTTTCAACTCAAATGAGTTGTTTCTAATGCATGTCGTAATTAATTGGCATTATGTGTGCATATGGGCATAACTTGACTATAATTTGGTTATCGGAATCGTGGTTGTGGAAATTTCACATTTATATGCATGTGGCTCATGTCAATATTGTATTCCTTTATGCATTGTTGTATGGTCTTGGTACTATGTCAAAACATGGTTATAAAACCAAATGTATCTTATTCATGGACATTAACAACCATGTTTGGCTAGTATAGGAAAATTAGAGTGTCATTGTTGACTAAGATGTGAATTTTCTCATACCAAAAAATTGATAGGTAGAGATAGAGAACATGAAGCTACCAACCAAATTACCTAGAAATTAAAATTTTCAAGAATACACGTTATAAACCACCAATAACATATATCCAATCTACCATGAATTACAAGGCAAGAATATTTGAGGGCTACATGATCAAATATATGGGAATGTCTACCAAGTCCAATCACATCAAATTACACCATACATTTGTGTAAAATGTCTACCTTGTCCAACCACAATAAACTACAACATGTTTTCGTTTAGCCATGCATTTCGCCCTTATAGAGGAAGATGCAAAACATATCATTTCAACATTAGAGGATGACACAAAGTATATAAATTACACATAAAGAGGATTAATGATGAGGTTGATCCATGTGGTCCTTTGGGATATAAGTTGGACACCTTACATGTAGAGTTGCCATGGTACACAAGAAACCACAAACTTATCTACCCGTTTTTTAGCCACTAGGCATATTTCGACAAGCCCCTTTTAGCAGTAAAGTTGGTGAGCTTTTGAAAGTAAAGGATGGGTAAGCATGCTCATCCACAAATCATTTCTAAACCATCAAACAAATGCAATATTGCCATAAGTGTAGGCTTAGACACAAACCTCATAGTCTATAGATAATCCCCTACTATTTTAAGTAAATGCTATTTTTTTCATCTTGAGAGAGAGGGATATCTACTTCATATGATACATACAACCTCTCGAGCAAAAGTAAATATTATTCATGGCTTGTACAAAAAATCGATAAACAAGATTGAGCAATTGGGTAAATTAACTATGCATTTACATTTTCCAATTGAAGGTAAAATTGTGAGAAGTTGTACAATTAAAACTTTCGGTATTTGCTCATAACTAATTTTAGATGAAGAGTGGAATCAATATGAATAAATCATGACAATAAAGTAAAAGGAAAATCCTTCCTTTACTTATTCTCGAGGAAGTTCTATGTATCCTCATCACCCATTGAATTGGTTTTAAGTTGACGTTTTACGTTTTGAAAGGGGGAGAGGACTCACTTCATCACTGGTCATGGGCAAATTAACAATTAGCATGGGAAATTGATTAATTGGCAATCTCTTTTTGGGATTTTCGCAAGTGCATTTGTTTCAACTAGGATTGATGAGTTGTTTGGATGTTTGACATAAAAGAGTTACAAAGCAAAACAAACATAGATTATCGACCTTTGCCGATATATTGACTCTAGTATTTAAACATCAAATAAATTAATTGATTTACGCTAAATTTAACATTACAAATAATATTGTGAAATGCACATAAGAGATCAAACCCATCCTACTTAGCTTCTTACTTCTTGCTCAATTTATAGTCGATACAATGGTACCCATTTGGGCTGGCTTAGGTACATGCATGCTAAAAAGGGTGTGCTAAAAGGGTGGCACAAAGGAACACATGCACACCACAATACATAAACAACGAGTTTTTTGATACTTGGTTTGATATAACATTAGACAACCAAAGAACTTCACTCTAACATAGAACTAGGCATTACAAATGGCATTGACATGAAATTTATCGTACAAATTCCAAATGCTATTGGCTTTGCATTATATTGACACCAATTGGCAAACACGTTTTAGAAACAGAGGTCTATGTAGATGCGAATGAGATACTCAACAATTTAGGAAAGAAATTGAGCTATATTAGGTTTGCAAGAAACATGTCTCCTTGGGATGAAGAGACATCTTGTGACAATGTTTGCCCAAAACACAAGTCCCTCGTGCATGCAATCATCCCTTGATCATGCCTTAGTATTGATGGTCACACACGAGAAATGGTGTAACATGCATGATCATTTTGCATGTTAATGCAAATGTTTTTTTGCAATGGGGTATCCCTCCCTATAAATACATTATATAGTCTCCCGATGGTATACAACCTTAACGAGTAATTGCATAGCATCCAAAAGCTATTCTAGATTATTTCAAGCCCAAAGAAATGTTTGATCATAACCAATGTGAATAGAAACCATAATGAGATATATCTACATGTGAATGGAAACCATAATGAATAGGGTGTTTCACCTAATGGGTGTGTTTCTTATTTTGAGGTCCTAGACAACAATAGATTGCAATCTTATACCTTTGATTGCAGTTATCTATAGGACTTGCGAAGTGCACCAGTTAGAGTGGTTGCTAAAACTAGAGAGAAATGGATCCTTGATCCTTATCCATTAATTGCTCATATGTGTGATATCATGTGGTTATACGCAAAAGATATTGTTACAAGATTAACATGGGATCCGGGGGGTTGGCTTTGGTCACACTCCTTGGGGTAAAAGATTGTCCCCTTCTTTCAGTACTCAGTAAAACTTGGAAGATCATTATTGCTCTCTCAAAATGTAACGATACCGACAACTCAAAAACATTGGACCAATTGGGGTGTCTCCACTTTGCATTTGAGAACCTACTGGAAATGGATATGGTCATTCAAGGGGCCAACTAAATTTATTCTCTTTCGATGGTTATTAGTCCATATGGCACTACCAGTTGGTCATTCATTGAAAGGGAATGTAGCACCCAATTTGCAGCAATGTGGCTTTTGCCATGAACCTCGGGAGACTACCAAGCATGTCCTATGGTCTTGTTCTTTTGCTCAACAAGTATGGAAGAAAGTCATGTCTTTATTCCTAACAATCAATGCAGGTTGCCTATTCTCATGGGGATTAGCGATGTGGGGAGTATTACATTCCAGCTTGATGTTGTATGAGGCAAACGATGTTCATGAGGCAATGGCAATACATAATAGAAGATTGATAGTAGTTAGTCCCTTCTAGCAACCTCGAAAGTAGATGCGATCTTTCCAATTTTGGAAAACTGTGACCACAATAACGTTATGGGCATTATGGAAATATCGATGTAACCAACTTTATGATGCGGTAGACATTCATCTCTCAGATGTGTTGTTTGAGATATGGGAGAACTTGCTGGCAGTAGTCCGTGGCCAGTATGACAATATGCAAGGTTCCCTAAATACTATGAACAAGAAAAGGAAAAAGCTTCTTCACTTATGGAAAAAGGTGCCCCTATTTACAATGTCAACTCAACAGCTTCAATGGCAATATCAACTTCCATGGACTCTTTCTTGAATATCAACAAATGTAAACATCCTTTACAAAGTTTGATATTGGATCTTCGGAGTATTTTACATCATTGTATAAGAAAAGTTGTAACCTCCTTGGTAGCTAGGTTCAAGTTGTAGCCTTCGGGCGTTTTGTTCTTAATACTATTGAAGAAAATCTTTTATAAAAATAAGAAGATATATCTACATGTCCTCAAAAGTCATTGGATGAGATGGAGTGTATTGTATGATGCCTACCCAAAAGTAGAATATAGTTGAGTATTTATTGTTGTTTTTAGGAAATTTTCCAAATAAGTGTGAATCCATCTTTGGGAGACATGTTTTTCCTTGTTTTGCCTTCCAAATGTGAACATTTAAGTATAAAATCCAAATCATTGTACACAATCAACATTAAAATCCAAAAGTATAACTTAAAAAGATATTTGTGGACACTATATTTTTTAAACCAAAAACAACTTATCCTTCGGTTCCATTTGATGAGCATATGGGCATGTGCTTGGGCTTGCCCTACCTTGATTGTGGAGAAGATGCAATGGTCTCCCTCTAACATTAACCATTGAATGGGTCAACTTAACTCGTCTCGTCGTGTTGGTGGATATTAGATATTCATCCTTGTTGCTAGTGGACATGAAGTGATCTCATCTCATCTTACCTTCACTACTAGATTGACTCATATGAGACGAGAATAACAACTCATCTCCTCTCCATTAATTGAGATCTCCACCTTTGGGACTAACATGTTAACTCATTGTTATCATCATATTCCTTAATTACACGTTTCCACATCATGCTCATAATCAAATTACAGCTTGGATGGAATGCACATTCTTATATAGCAATACAAATTTTGGTATATGGAGGACGTTGCACGTCCTTTCGTATCAATGTAACTTTTATCCGTTCATGCCGTAATTATGATGTTTCTATCATTGGGCGCCCAATATATAGTTGATTCACAATTGTTATATCATTTTTTACATTGTTCATTCACTTATCAAGTGGATTCATTAGTCTTGTAGATAACATATCCCCACATTTGTGAATTAACTCTTTTACAACGAGCGAACCTCCAAAAGATTTCTTCAAAAAATATGGCTTTCTCCCCCATTATTGATAAAATTCAAGTAACCAACTTTGTAAGTCATTGTGGTGGTCACCATAATATAATTCAATCTCTATTTAACATATGAATCACCTCATTGCATGGATCCATTGTTTTGTCCAGTTTTTTATTCTTGCTCTTCTCACCATGGCTTTGAAAGTGTTGATTTGGGTCATGTAAAAGAATATGTGCGAAAGCGTATGCGGAAGACACAGAGTACACAATCGGTTGGAAGTATAACAGTTAGGTAAACACAAAGTAAGGGTGAGAGAGAGAGAGAGAGAGAGAGTAAGCGGGGTAGACAACAGAAAAAAACTCTATTACCAAAATGTTCAGTACTAAGCACAAACAATAGTGCTCAAATACACATTATATATACAAGCCCATATGTTAGGGTTGTCATGAAGTATTGACATGTTCTTCAATGCTCTTAAAAGAGCCTCTGACACTGACTGCCTATATTAGGCCTATTTACTAGAATAGGTATAATTGGCACGTGTGACATTCCGGATCGGCTTCCATTGCCGCTCCGTCATCCGAATCCGGTATATGATCCGGAACCCAGCCCGGAGCTTAGGTTTATCAGCCTAAGCGGGCCTAACCAACTGGATCATATTCGGTTTGACCTGCCAACTTGTCCAACCGGTTCGGCCCATGTTGAGCTTGCTCGCTCAACAGGTCAACTTGATTTGGTTTTGCACAAAGCTTTTTCTAACGGATAAGATTTCCCGTCAAGAGATATTTGACAAATTCTAGACACTACACATTATCATCCAAAGCTTCTCGCATTGCCCATCTTTCTAGTCTATTGATGACTTGATTCAAGTCAAGCAAGTCCTTTGGTTTTTTTTTCCCAAAACATCAAGTCTACTAGCTTGGGAAGTGTGATGGATGATCTCTTGGATTAATTTTTATTTTTTGATTGCAATAAGCTTCACAATAATTTGAGCTAGCATAACCCGTTGAGTTTCTCCAAGCATCCATCCTCATGTATATACAATTGTTCCAAGGAAAAGTGTCGGCAAAGCAGATGGCTTGCCTAGATAATCTAGCATGTGTGCTCAAAGATACACAACTACAAAAAAGTGTGAAATGAAGTGATATGTCAATGTTTGTGATTTGACTATATGTTTTTATGTATAGTTTTGTGTCAAATGCCTTGGACTTCATGATAAAAAGATGCCCCTTCAAGAACGGTGGAAAATCCCAAGTCAAGAGATTTTAAAGTTTTTTCCTCCTTGAAGAGAGAAGAAAGAGACATTTCTTGAAGAGAGAAGAAACAAGACATCTTGTTTCCCACATTGAGATTTGGACGCTATCAATGAATTAAGTAACTTTTCAGGGCTCTCACTAAACAATTTGCTTAAGCCACTAATGTTTATCAATGTAAACGACACTGCTAATATAACTACCAACAATGTCTCAAAATTCATGCATTTGTGCTCCTTTAACCAAAATTTGTCCACAAAATCATCATATAGTTGCCTTTGTTTCGCCGACTCATCCTTTGTCACTATTCATTTTACGATTGGATAATACATTAGGAGTAAGTTAGAATGACACTCTATAAGTTTGTTCTATATTTTTCGTTGGCTCTTTAGTGGAAAAATGATCAAGACCTTTTCAATTGAAGCAAGTCTAGTCCTTGGTGATAATATGTTACGGGCATGACCATATAATATCCCGTGGTGAGAATTTACTGTAGTATTCTATACACGTGGATAAGTGTGAGGGTTAAACGAGAGTGTAAAGAAGGGGAGGATTACTTTTAAATTCTCGGGATTGAGACAACCCATTAGGCCAAGTGTGAACATGGCTGGTGGCCCTGGGTATCGCTATAAATAGAGGCCTAGATACCCTCATTTGATCATCTAGTTGACTACGTCGAGACTCTGTCTTGTGGTGGGTCAACTCTTGTAGCGAGCGCGCCAACACCAGGTACGACTCGACGCCATGACGGTGGTATGGGACGTCGATCGAGGCTCGAGTCTGTCTCGATCCCTTCGCTCGGGGGTGGTCGGGTGGATCGACACCCTTCTTTCTCTCTCTCCTTTCTTTCTATCTACCTAGATCTATCCTTTTCTAATGCTTACTTTAGTACATGTCTCTACCAAAGTTCCTGGAACTTTGGTAGCCATTTATATTAGACTTTTTACCATATATTATCCTCGTCTAAGGAAACTTCTCAAGGGATGATCATGCATGTCGGAGCTTGAGTTAGTGAATCTCAAGATGATACTAGCAAATGACATGGAGATTCTCTTTCTCTCTGATATTGAGAAACCCTTAGCCTCATGAAAAAGTGAGATGGATTTGAAGGTGGAAAAAATAGGTTTCTATCTTCACCCAAAAGGACCTCAAAAGAAGAAAAGGAACATATGGATAAAAAACAAATGTTGTTGATTCGTTGATGCATAACACAAGGTATACCATTTTCTAACAAAATATTATTATGCATTAGGAATGAAACAACTCGAGAATAATCTTGGCTAAGTTATGCAAGGTGTTGGGAAAAGCTTAACATGTGACATTGTTTGTTTTTCTTTAATCACAATGATACGTAGAATTCATTTGTAATACTAAGTTGTCGATGGTTATTTTGTGAATTCTACGAAGATCCATAGGTATAACTTTGGGAATGTTTTGGAAACTTAGACGAGTATTTTGGGGGTTTTGAAACTACTAGCTCGCTTCATCTAGAAATTTTGGTGTGGAATTAGAGAATAAAGAAAGCAAAAAAGATTCAACCTTCAACCTTCAACCTTCATATGGTTATGACAATGCTCCAACTGGATTGTAATTTCAACTATAAAAGGATCCACACATAACATCTATCCTAAAAGAACAATAACTAAAACTATCATGTAAATCAAACTCAAAAAACATGTGTGCGTCATGCATGTCTCAAACACGAGGAGCGCAAAACATGGTCCATGTGGAACCTTGAAACTTGAAGCCTAAGTTTGTGAGTAAGCCTTTGCATTGTAAGCACCAAAAACGTAATCGTCTGACTCAGGTAGTTTCGTGTCGACCAAAATTGGATGCAAAAAACATTAGTTCATAAAGTGGTTGCGATTTCAATACATGTTCCTTGAAATTACTTTCATTCCTAAAGCAGGGTAGTTTCCAATCCATTAGGCATATGACACAAATTTTGGAGTAGAAAAGGTTAACTTTTTACCATGGTTTGTGATTAAATCGAGTAAAGAAAAATGGCCTATATGTTTCTTGAAATTACTTTCATTCCTAAAGCGGGGTAGTTTCCAATCCATTAGGCATATGACACAAATTTTGCGGTAGAAAAGGTTAACTTTTTACCATGGTTGGTGATTAAATCGAATAAAGAAAAGTGAAAGTGGCCTATACAGGTCTCGAACCTGTGACCTTCGCGTTATTAGCACGACGCTCTAACCAACTGAGCTAATAGGCCGATGTTGTGAGTTTATTGACAGAAATATTCTTAGTATCTAAATAACTTCTCTTGTAAATCCCCCTCCTCACTCAGAAAACAACAAAGTTTTTTCTCCTGACTCATGAAGCTATAGAAATGATAGTGCAAAAGAACTACACTCTCTTACCTTTAATCAAGACTTGTGCCCGAAAGAAGGACCTTTACATGGGCATTAAGCTCCATGAACATATCCGGAGGAAGAAAGGGTTGCTAGAAACGAGCATCTACCTGGCGAGCTGCTTAATCAGCATGTATTCCAAATGTGGAATGCTTGAAAAAGCACACGAAGTGCATAAAGATATTGGGAACCCGAATGTTTTCTCTTGGAATGCATTGATTTCAGCATATACCCAACATGATCATATCAATGAAGCATTAGATTGTTTTGAAAGAATGCAAAATGAGGGTCTTTGTCGAGACTCATTCACTTTCAGTTGCATCGTGAAGGCATGTGGAAGAATAAGAAACATAGAAAAGGGGAAAAAAGTTCATGAAATGGTTATTGTTAATGAGGGTATGCTAGAGAATGATAATGTACTTGGAAATGCTTTGGTTGATATGTACGCGAAATGCGGTATGTTTGGAAAAGCTCAGAAAGTCATGGATGAGATTCGGATTCGAGATGTGGTAACTTGGAATGCCCTCATTGGTGGGTATGCACAACATGGAAAGGGAATCGAAGCATTGGTTTGCTTCAAAAAGATGAGGAAAGAAGGCATCTCTCCAGACTCGGTTACATTCATTTCCGTGTTGAAAGCATGTGGTAATGTCAAAGCTATAGACAAGGGCAAACAAATTCATGATGAGATTTTGGAAAGTAGATGTATGCATGAGAAGGGTAAGGAGGAGGTTGTGCTTAGAAATGCTTTGGTGGATATGTATGCCAAATGTGGTGATACTACCAAAGCACGAAAAGTTCTTGAAGAATTTCTTAATCGAGATGTAATCACTTGGAATGCACTAATTGGAGGGTATGCTGAACATGGTCAAGGCCATGAAGCATTGAATTGTTTCGCCAGAATGCAGAGTCAAGGCATCTGTCCAGATGCAGTTACCTTCATTTGCAGCTTAAAATCATGTGGTATTATAAGGGCCACAAATATAGGCATCCAAATCCACAAAATGATCGTAAGTAAGGGCTTGTTCAGCAAAGATATCGTCCTGGACACAGCATTGGTGGACATGTATGCCAAATGTGGTATGCTTGCAAAAGCACAACAATTGCTCGAAGAGCTACCTGTTCGAAGCACAGTCTCTTGGAATGCGCTGATGGGAGGGTATGCCCAACAAAGGCAATTGGATAAAGTGCTCAATTGTTTCCAACAGATGCAAAATGAGGGCCTTTCGCCAGATGCTGTCACATTCATCTGTGTCCTGAATGCATGTGGGAGCACTGGGGCTATAGAGGAGGGCAACCAAATCTATGATAAGATTGTAAGTGGGGGCTTACTAAACAAGGATGGTGTGCTTGGGAATGCTCTAGTGAATATGTATGCCAAATGTGGAGTCATTGAGAAAGCAGAAAAAGTGCTTCAAAAGCTCTTTTCAAGAGATGAAGTCTCTTGGTCAGCACTAATTTCCGGGTATGCCAAACAAGGACTAGGTTACTCAGCCTTGGATTGCTTTGAACGCATGCAAAGTGATGGTATCTCTCCAGATCCAGTTACCTTTATTTCTTTGCTCAAAGCATGTGGCAATGCCAGAGCTATAGACAAGGGTAATCAAATTCATGAAAAGATTTTGGGCAAGGGCTTGTTAGAGAAGAATATGGTGCTTAGCAATGCATTGGTAGGTATGTATGCAAAATGCGGAATGTTTGGAAAAGCTCAACAAGTACTCCATGATCTTCATTCATGTAATTTGGTCACTTGTTGGAATGCACTAATTGCAGGGTATGCTGAACAGGGGCAAGACCATGAAGCATTAAAGTGTTTGCAACAGATGAAAAGCAAAGGAGTTTACCCAGACATCGCTACATTTGTGTGTTGCTTAAAGGCATGTGGTAATGCTGGAGCTATAGACAAAGGCAAACAAATTCATAATGAGATTGCGAGTAAGGGCTTGTTGGAGAAGGAAATTGTGCTCGGAAATGCCTTATTGAATATGTATACGAAATGTGGTCTACTTACAAAGGCACAACAAGTGCTCGAAGAGCTTCCTGCCCGAGACATTATCTCTTGGTCTACTTTGATTGGAGGTTATGCTCACCAAGGACAAGGTCATCAAGCACTAAGGTGCTTCGCAAGGATGCAAAGTGAGGGTCTTATTCCAGATTCAATCACGCTCTTGTGCCTTCTAAGTGCGTGTGGTTACTCTGGGTTATTTGATGAAGCTCGAGTACTTTTTGGCAGTATGACCCAAAGCTATCATGGTATTAGTTCATACTTAGATCAGCATGCTTGTATGATGATGATGATTCTTGGATACTCAGGGCAATTTGATAAGGCAATTACATTGACAAGGGTAATGCCATTGTCATCAAATTCATCTTTAGTTTGGCTATCACTCTTGAGTGCATGTAGGAAATGGGCAAATGTGAAGCTTGGAAGCTTGGCTTTCGGAAAAATAATACAACTAGACAAGAGTTGTGCTGTAGCTTATGTGTTTATGGCAGATATTTTTGTAGCTGTGGGCATGGAAGAGGGTGCAAAATATGTTGAAGCTATGAGGGCCGAAATATAATTCCAAATGGGAATAGTGAGTGTCATTTGTTTTGTTAGGTGATTTTTTAAATCATGAAGAAACTGATTTAGGATCACTGGAAAGTGCTCTTCAGTATCGTGCGGACAAAGGCCAAAGCCACATGAGAAGGGGTTAAATGTACATGGCAAATCCGTCCTCGCCAATTTGGTTTCACAATACCCTTGATTGTAAGGTGGTTTCAAATTGCGAGCTCAAATCAAGTTGGGCTTAATTTTTTGGGGTCTGGATGCATACACCAATACGGGAACCTGGATGTGTTGCAGACTAGGATACAGACATTGCTAGGATGGATGAAGTCCCAGGAAGTTAATCGCCCAATATTGATGATGGTGGTGATAGTGGTGACCATGACGATGTATTATTGTCCTGAGGGCCAGTCAGTAACATGCCATAGTGGACTCACCAAAATGCATGTCACTTATATTGTTTGTATGTTCTTTTCAATGCCAAAGGAAGGATCACATGTAAGTGTTTCGAAGGTCAGGCTTATATTGTGAACAACTCGAGTTATACTAATAGTTTGATGCATTAGGCTACCAACGAAATGGTGGTGGAACCATATGCTTTGCATCGTAATATAAGGTGCTCTTAATGCTGAGAGTTGTCAGTATGTTTGATATCTCAGATCAATGCATCTGTGGTGTTGTTACTCCACGTCCTCTTTCCATTTAGCCGGATTTATGTCCACAGATGCAGTTTGTTTCAATGTCTGCTCTTGTGCAGCTTTGTTGGTATATCAAGTAGGTTATTTATATTGTAACCATATTTGCGCATTGATGTGTACCATGCTAGAAGAGGAAGTGTTATGTATATTTTTCTTACATATTTTCACCTTGCATAGATGGATTGGTGACTGATATTTTTATTAAAACGAGTATGAGATGCATTATGACCTTGAGGTTTGGGCAGCCATCTCTAAAAGCAGAAGGATGTATATAGCAAGTTAGAAATGTAATCCAAAGTCCATAACATTCATTGTAATGTCATGTCATTAGAAATCCAAATTAAATATATGGAATCATACATACCAAGTTATGATATGGACCATAATCCAAATCCATAACCCTACTATAATAGGCTATATTTTATCGTAATTGGCATTGTCATTGTCATTGGTTATCTGAAGTCATTTTTACTCTGGAACCTTAGGAGTATCGGTTGTTTACCTCCATGGTAATGGTTTCCATGTTTAAAAACGTTGCACAGAAAGCTTCACATGATTGACAAGGACGACCTCTTTTTCCAGCTGAAGCAATATTGACCGCAAAATAATCCTAATGTTTGAAACTTTGCTCCAAATATGTCAAAACATGGAACTCTGTTCCAAGACATTCTTTCAAACTGACAGTGGCACATAGTTTTGTTTCAGAACTTTCACATATCAAATTCCCTTCCAAATATTAAGAGTAAAATGAAGCAATCCACACCAAGTTGAACACACTTCTATGATTAGAAAAAGATAATGATTAACAGAATTGATGAAGAAAAGTCAAAACATCAGCTTACGTTAAAAAAAAGCACTACTGGTTCAAAGCACTTATCTATATCCTTGTTATAAAGGAAAATTTGAAATGACACATGTAGTAGAATAGAGAAAATGAATTACACTTGATTTGATCAAACATCTTCCTCCCTAGTTAAGGAGAATGTTGCATATAAACCGACAATACATAGGACAGGGATACGAAGGCCTATATAAAGAACTGAATCCCATAGCCATTCCCTTTTATACAAAAACCTTCAAAGCATGATAACTTTTTAAGGCCCGTCTATTAACTAACTCAGCTTGAATCACCTTGCTGTATGCTTTTCTCTTTTTGTTGTTCTTGCTGCAAAAACAAAAACAGAGTTCTATTAAGGCACTATTTGGCACATACATATAAAGGGTGTTTTTTTGGTACATCAGTTTAAAAGACACTTTTTTTTTTGTACATAAATGTATAGAAGGCATTCTATTCAGTAAATACTCTAGAATGTGATTTTTCAGCACACAATATAAAACGTGCTTTACTACAGTATAACCTATGCATGGTCCATCAAACATACATATCTAACGTAATTTTTTAGCACTGTGCAGAGCTATAGTTTTCTTCTTTTCATTTTGAGAAGCCTCGTTTGAAAAGATTCTGTTGAAGCCCTAAAACTTAAGATCAGTTTAATATTGATTCTACAAAAATAAAGATAAACACGGGTGCCTTTTAGTAGAATACTAAACATTGTTTCTTATGTATTCACAATTTTTGAGTTTGTGCTACAATAACCTAATTGGATCTTGTACTTCAGTTGAATCATAAAATAAGCACTTCTCCAAAATGCATATCAGGTAGTGATATCACAATCTGAGAAATCCCTTGTTTGTTACACACATTCAATATCGTTTTGTACTTGCATATAAAAGGTGCTTTTCACGTTATAAGCATATGAAAAGGTTATTTTCTTGGTACACATCCTTATCAAAGGTGCTTGATTTGGCACACACAAATAAAAGGTGCTTTTCTGGTACATTGTACGCAAGTATAAAAAGGCACTTTTTTCCTACATACATTAAAAGGTGGTTTTCTTTTTGGATAAAAAGGCGCTCTTTTTGGTTGTCACATATGCATAGAACCTACTGGAAAAGGAAACATCAAAACTCTTAAAAAAAAAACTTTATTATGTTACATATATATCAAACTTAGCTACTAACTGAAGGAAACGCCATCATCACTTAAAGCAAGTACATATGCCTTCTTATTAAAGAAGCATAAATTTCATTGATAAAAAGTATATATCACTTCTTAAAGCAAGCATACATACCCATTCATGGAGAGCTCCACCTGCAGGAGCTTTGATCTGTACCTTTTCCTCAGGTTTTTTGCTAGCTTGCTGCGCTGCTTCAGCCTCAGCAAGACGTTTCTTCAATTTATCAATCTCCTTCAGAAAACAATATGCAAAAGGAATTATTTTAGGTCAGCTCAACAAAAAATGATGCACTTCTAAGTCAATTTTTTAGAAGGGAAAACCGCCTACTTCCAAAATTTCTGGAATACCCCTCCTGTAGCACAACAAAAGAGGTATTCTTGGAAACGTAGGGGTATTCTGAACAAATGAACAATAAGCTAAGGGGTATTGATCACTGTTTTCCCATTATTTTACTAAAGATAGTTCATAACAAGTTGTTTGGAGAAAATAAAAATTTGATCCACCAAGAGGGCTATGCTATCATATGCAAGGAAAGTGATAATGCAATTTGTTTTCATGTTTTTACATGAAATAAATATTTTTCTTGTCTAGTAAGGAGCAAAAACACCAAATATACTCGTACTTTCTTGATATATTTCCCCAAGGATATCCCTAAGCTTCCGAAAATGGCAGAATTACCTTCGTAGTAAATGTTTGTGCCCTACTATTGAGGCATTTTGGTCATTTTTTGAAGAACTTAAGAATAGTCAAGTCAGTATCAAACAAGTAAAGGGTATTTTGGTAATTCCAACACACTAGTTTCTGAAAACATAACGGTATTCACATAAATATCTAGATAGTTGAGGGTATTGAGTGGATTTTTCCCCATTAATAAGGAGAAGGGAGAGAGTGGAGCTTACAGGAGATTGGCCTTCTGGATCCAGAAATTCTACTCTTAATACCCTCTCCACTGCAACAAACTCCTTCCGTTCATCGAACTGAAAATAATTACATTTAGACACATTATATGTCTCAAAATTATAGAACTAAAATAAAAATAATTCTTCATAACAGCTCCCTCAAAGGACTGTCTTATTGATCAAGCACATTGTCATAATGCCACATCACTTTTGATCTTTTCTTACCAGTTCAGGAGTGAACACAACTCCTGGTTTGACTTTCAGACTCACAATTTTGAACTTCTCCTTGCTTTTCTTTTCTTCTTCATGTTCTGGCATCTCAATGAACTTCACCACTGCCAAGTGTTTTTTACACAAAACATAGAATCTGCTTAGGCACTTTTGTTTGGTACTATGAACATATTTGTGCATGTATATGTGTGTGTGTGTGAGTATTCCAGATAAAACTCTCAATGTGGTGACAAAATGGACGTTACTGTCTATCTTAATACTAGAAACACTCATTCAATGAACAAAAGAAGGCAAATATATGTTCCTCTATGACTTTTGAGGTAGCAGAAAAGAAAAAGTGGGTTTTAACCTACCAGTAGCAATAATTGCTTCTCCAGGAGCAAGAATGGCATTAGGAGGACGCATGAAACAGCTCTTTGGAGAATTTGTTTGAAACTGTTGATTTGTTTTACATCATTCATTACTTGTTTGTATCAAAAAAGAAAAGGGAAGAAGTATTCAATCTTATTAAATAAAGAATGTCTATCAAACCTTGAATGCAACTGGTGATCCACTTGTATTCTTGATCCTTATAGCACTAGACACTTGTTTGCCCGGTTCATCTACTTAAGTCCAACACTTTGTCATGAGAACTAACATCTTACATATAGATCATGAAAAATAAAATACAAACATAATAGCAGAATGGCATAATAACAAAAGAAAAAGTCATTTAAATCACTTGGCCTGATGTGTAAAAGGACATAAGTTCCTTGTTTTGGAAGAATCACTAATGGAGAGTAATCTCACATGCTATGGAAATTACCCTTCTGAGGTTGCATATATGAAAACACATGCAATCTTGCATACATTAGGCCAAACATACACATCAAATGCAGCATGAACACACATGCACACTCCATGGCAAGACATGAAATGAGTTTAAATCATTTACAGAGAAGAACCACTATTATGACCTAAATAAAATCATGTAATCCCTTTTAAAGGATGCATAAAGTTGAATTCTTCACAACCAAACCCTAATATAGATCAAAGAGACCACATTAATTCTAAGGAACTATAACATCAACTTCACTACAACCTAATGACAATATGAAAAGGTCTGAAATATAAGTAATACATGAAAGTAAATTCCTTTACTTTCAAACCTGAATGCATGCACAAAAGTGTATTCTTTACATCATAATTAATGGAGGCTAATGATGTTCAAATCAGCTATAGAGACGATTACATATACCAGAATATGGGTATCAAAGGAACTACCTTTGCCCAGTCCATTAGATAAATGTGAATTCCTTTTACCCTCAAACCCTAATGGAGGACAAATAGCTCAAATCTGTTATTAAGAAAATCACATTACCAGAAAGTAACGGGTTTATATCATAACTCATATGCAATACATACAAAAAGTAAGAGAGGCCCACAATGGATTACATAAAAGCACATAAGGGAAATTACTCAAATCTGTTATAGAGAAGATTGCAAGTATTGAAATGTGTTTGTATCAAAGAGACTTTCTTTAAGCATTATTTTATATTCAAGCACTAATGTATGCATGAAAGCGAATTATCTTACACTCAAACCCTAATGATGAAAAATAGCTTGAATCAGTTATGGAGAAAATTGAATAACCAGAATGTGAGTATGAATGGAATTTTTTCTATGCACATTCAACCCCAAACGAATGCATTCCTTTAAACTCAAACTCTAATCCCCAAGAACTAATAAAATGCAAAAGATAATCAGTCATACAGAAGACTGTATTATCAGAATGCGGGTATTCGAAGGGGATCAATATGCATTCCTTCACATTTAAAACCTAATCGATGCACAGATATTCATTCCTTTATGCTCAAGTGCTAGTGGAGGTTAAGTAGCTGACATCAATTATAGACAAAATTGTATTAACATAATTGAGTATCACGGGAACTTCCGTTAAATACTTCTGTATATTCAAACCCTAATGGAGTGCAAATGGATCAAATCACTCATAGCGATGATTCCAATAGCAGAATATGGGTATGAGGAAACTTCATTGATGCGTTCCTCCTTTACATTCAAACACTAATGGAGGCTGGAAAGCACATTTATCGAGATTCATCTTTAAAGCCAGCGCTGGAGGCTGACTAAAAATTTAATAATGAGTGGAGTGGGCATGAAAATGTGACTTACAGAGGAAGTAGAGTTTATTATCAGGAGTGAGTCGGAGGCGTCGCCTATTAGATAACATTGCTTTTGCTATGGCAGCGAGGGAGGGAAGCCTTGAAGGCGCTGCAGTGGTCGCTCCATTTTGATGTAAATGCTCATCGTCTTGTCGCTGCTGATGCTGATGCTGATGAAAGAATCCATGGGCATCATTGGCCGGCTTCGCCATACAAATTTCTGGGTTTTGGGCTTTCAAAAGGTGGTTTAGGGTTTCGAAGATGGTTTAGGGTTTTGAAGATGGTTTAGGGTTTTGAGAGACCGAGGGTTTTAAAACCCACTTTCTGTTGACAAAGATCGGATGGGGCAAATCTTGAAATTGAAGTGGGCAATTGAGCATATATATATATATATATATATATATGCAAAAAGTGACACGGAAGAGACGCCCAGGAACAGGGGAGACAGAGACAGAGAGAGAGATGGGGACTCGGGAGCAGGGCTTACTACAGTCAATATATTTATATGTATCATAAGCTCGAGCCTTACACACACACACAACAATAGGCTCCCATGGGTTCACACTTTGGGCGGACAAAGTTGGTTTTCCGCACCCCGGACATTCGCTTGTGATGTGATTCGATGCTATGCCATGCAACGCGCTCCGCAAAACCCTTCCAACCATTACCCGTCTTGATTGTGCGCTAATTTACTCATCGGGGAAGTGTAATTAAGGTCTAGCTTTCACATGGACCCGATACGATTATCAAATAGTCAGTTGCCCAACAGGTGTTAATCATCCATCAAGAGACTAATTAAAGGCTACCCAATAGATTTCCTAGGCCAGCCCCGATGTTTATCTAGGCTTTTGCTATATAATGAGACAACGACAATTGCCTTATATGTATAGCCTATGTGTATATATAAGACAATTGTCGTCGTCTCATTATATCATCGCCCACTGTAATATTCATGCTTATGTTGATCAACAATTGATTCTCTTAGACAAAAAGAGACATGTGTGGAGTTTCAAATATTGCGCGGCCCTGTGTAAGACCATGTTCGTTGCAGCATTTTTGCACATTGAAAGGGGACTAGATCTCTCCTATATCACATGATCCACTCCTATGATTGTTTCGAATAGTCAATGTACGTAGTATGCCTTGCCAACAAGCTTCTAATAGGTAACCTTAATATCAAAAGTAATGCAAAATGAATGTAAACTTATTGACAATTTATCATAACCCTTCCTCGCATCCCCATCGAAAGCTCATCATATCCCTTCCTTTTTTAATACAACAAATTCACACATTAGGTAGCCCATAATAAGTTCCAATAGTCATTCATATCATTAGAATAAAACATCAAATGAAAGTGCATAGTTCAAACATTGTTGAAATGGGAAGGTCTTAAGTTATGTTATCCATTGCCAGCTACGTCCATTTGAATTGGCCAATGAATCAACAAGAGCTCATGCATCTATATATTTTGGCTAAAAAAGTCCAACAATTTCTACAACGAACAATACATTCACCCAATGTATCCAATACATCATGACCTTGATAGGATTAAACCTTACACAAAGCTTTTATTGCTTATGGTTCATATTTTGACAACTATATACTTGAAGCCACCAGATCAATATTAGAATGTAAGATTAATAGTTTGCTCCTTGCTAGATGATTTCAATTAAAATTCAATGATATGTTTGATTGTAGAGCAATAATTAGTGTATCTATTTATTTTGGACTAAACATTAATATTAGGATGGGGAGGTGTTCACTGTTGGGTTTGGACTCAAACAATAATCATGCTTGACAAGCACTCTTACAAATGGTGTGCAGTGTACACCTTGTGGATCATGGTTTTACATTTATGACATGCATGATGTGATGATATAACAAGTGTATCTCCATTCTCCATCATTGAATGATGTATATAGAGACGCATTGATGGTCACAACTCGTTGGTTATATGGCATTTACTCTAACTGAGAGCGATTGGATCAATTATCTTAAAAATAAATGTGACATTCAATTCAATTTCCATGTTTTTTAATGCTTTTGTTACAATATTGTTTTCAACTTTTGAAGAGTTAACGCTACAAAGGTAGAAAGGAAAAGAGTGAACAACTATTACACCTCGTTTAGTTTACAAAGTACGAAAGTGTTTGTTCATTCATGTTTTAGTATTGACGATCTTGTAAATTTAAAAAATATAAACCATACGATAATTTCGTTAAAAGCTAAGAACTATGCCATTTAATAATGCTACTTTAAATCGAATGAAATTTATTCTACTGCAATCAAATCAAATAACTTTATTCTTTTAGGTCCTCTTACTCAAGTAAACTTCTATGCAACATTCATAAAATGGATGACAATTATTGACTTCAACCTTTTATTACTTTCTATTCATTTCATTGTGATGAGTGTATCCTATTTATGTTTACATTCTAGCATGGACCTTACTATCATTATAACCTTGCAACTATTCCTTTGTCATATTAATAACCATCAAAGAGTAATTGTACAACTTGATATGACGTAATAGCATTTATTCTTAAATAATAGTGTCCCCTTTTTTGAGTATTTTGTACTTTAGGAACATTTGTTTTGGCATCCCACAACTAAGTCTATGTGTCATAGACTCAAGGTACATCTAATGACGTAAAAATTAACAACTAAACATTGGTGGAGAACTTGGATCAAAGCTCTAGTCCATTTTTACCTAGTTATTACTAACCATGCAATCATTCCATGTACTGAAATGAGGACTCATCTTTGCTAACATTGTAAGTAAATTCAACATCATGAAACATTTATAACCAAGTTAGCATGCTATAGTATAGACATATTGGTATTGGCATGATTTGGTTCAAAAATGTACATGAAAGGTAGCCTCATGCTTGAAAACACTAGGCCAAAAGGATTTATAAGTCCCAAAATACCCCATGCTCAAAAATATGGGGTTATCAAAATGTCCAGTGAAAAGGCCAAAGAAATATCCTAATCAAGGAAATCTAAAAAGATTTGGGACATGGAACTTGAAGTGACGCAAATCTATCAACCACCTAGCTACAAACTTAGAGCTTCCATAAAATACAATATACATTTTGTTTTTTGTTTTTGGAGTTTTAAAATGAGATGGATGACCAAGATTTTCTCGATCTATGTGTGATGCATCCTAGTCGTGATTCTATTGAGGTAATGAACAAGTTTATTTGTTTGTTATGGTACACCATGTTACTATTTCATACGATCCAACGATGAAAAAGGTTTTGATATTTGAGTTTTGCTCTCCACCTTGCATCCCTAATCTCCCTTCCATGTGAAGGTTGTGACAAGGATCTCTTCCTCTATGTTATTTTGGTCGTCTCTCACGAGTCACGACCTTCGAGCCTCCATTAGGGAACCTTACCAATTGGTCTACGATGGAGGGGTTTCTTGCACACATATAATATATTCCCCATATGCATTTAACAAATTTATCGCTTCATTGTCCAAATAAGACATTTGAAAATGTACTCTTCAAGGACTTTTGTTAAGTGATTGCCAAACATATCATCATGAACACTTCCCAGACAAAACTAACAATCATACGAGTCCACAATAAAGAGGGTAATCGTACTTTAGGATAGAAGCCTAATGTCCACAAATGTAAAAAGGACAAAATTATAAGTAGTCAAATGTAAAAGAAGTACAATTTCTTATGATGAAGCCTTTTACTTTGTCTTGTTCATTTTTTAGAATCATACCATAAGTTAGAGCTCGTTGTTCCTAATCCTCTCTCTCTCTCTCATACAAAACATGGGATTCTTTCTTTCACGTTCTTATGTTTCATTTGTAAGTACTTAAGATTTTTATACTTAACTTTTGTTCTCATATATGTTAGTAAGAAATCAAAAGTAGTCGTTGAATTGAAGTTTGAATTTTTATTTCTTTCCTTTCATCAAAATTTAAGGTAAGTTAATAAGTTTAAATTAAGCCATTCTTTGTGCTACCTTTTTCTAGTAAGTTAAAGAGAAATATGTATGATTAAGAAATTTGTTTAGGTAAGGTAGGGTAGGGTTCTAATTTAAATGATTTAGAGTGGTCGACACATATTCCTTGCCCTCTTCACAAAACAAAGGGTGCACGTTTCTCCAATATCATGCAATGATCTAAAGTAAAAAAGGTTGTTAGATAATTGTGTCAAAGAAATATGTCATTGGCGTTGTGGTTGAGGACTACTATGGATACCCCCAAGAGTTTGGGAGAGCTTCTTTGTAAGCTCACAAGACTACAAGGAGTCTATGAAGTGTTCACCAAAACTTTTTGTGAGCTCCCAAAGCCACAACATGTCCAAGTAGAAGTAACAAAAATTCTTGTTAAACATTACTTGAATTTATTTTTGTTATCATTATTTCTCATTAACTCCTCTCTAATATTCCCTTATCGTTGTTTGATTGATATTGACCTTTTTTTAAAGTCAAGATTCATGTGGTATTAGTGAAAAAATGCCCAAAGGCAACAAAGAATCCATACAATAAATTACAACCCTCCTACCCACATGAATCAACATGTCTAGTAACAGAAACCGTCATGCATGGTCCTTTCAAGACAAGGGGAAAAAAAAGCCAACTTGGTGGAGCATATCTCCATTTTATTCTGTCCCCAAAATAGGTGAAGACCTCTGCCTTTTCCCAAATTTCTCGAAATTGTTGTTGCTTGCGAAACACAACATCAGGCTGACCATGTATTGCCTCATATTGACTTCTTAGAGTATGCAAGAGCATCAACCATATCTCCTTGACTAACTCAACCACATTCGGTTTGACATTCTGAAATACACACTTACATCTTGCCTTCCATAATGTCCAAACTACTAAAGAAGATATTGTAGGCCAAACATTGTCTTCTTCGAAAACAATGGATTGATGTAGAATAAGAGGCCTCCAATACATGTCTTCCATCAAAGAGGAGAAGAAAATCAACACAATCCCTTTCATAATTATGTATTTCTTTAGCCAGCCTTCCCCATCTCACAAAACCCCATGTGTACACCCATAAATAGGATACAAAATTCTCAACATTCTTTTCCATACTGCTCTAGCTATAGGACATACCCATAAAACATGGTGCACCGTTTCACTGGGAAAACCACAATTGTCAAATTTTAAATCATGGCAATGCCCCTTCATCCATGAATTCACAGGGGTGCCATAATGTACCAACAACAATCTAACCAAGACAACTTTTCTAGGAATTTCCATGGCCCATAGCCATTTCCAATAAGCATTCAACCAAGAGTGTCGTACATTACCCAAGCTCCAAAATTTATATGTTGCTGGCGTAACAACCACACGCCTCCTTAGCAATTCTCTACCCATTTTTACTGAGTACTAAAAAGATAGGATTTGCTTGCCTAGCATTCATTGTGTTGATATGCTTTGCCATTTCCATTCATTGGGATCCCACAGAAGTTTGTCAATGGGCTTATTCTTGTAAACCCACAATTCAGATAAATTGTTTATATCATTTGGGTGTGGATTCAACATTCATTTTTTATCATTTTTCCACAATATACGAACATGCAACATACTCCCTTGAGGTACAACTTCGTCTTCCATACCGATAGAATGAAACCGTCTAGAATGCAAAACATCGAAATAAAGATAATCACGAGAGTTTTTATAACCCCTGACCCCCAACAAGACATGTAAAGATGAAAATATACCATACCAAAATAGACCACTTTGAGAAGGCTGAAAGGAATACATCTTAAACACTCTATCTATTTCTGTATGCATAATGTTTCCACCCCAAATTGTGCGACAAACCCAAGTTTTATTTTCCATCGTTGAAGAAGAAAAATACAACCAATTCCTTACTGATCCAGCTTCTCCTCTATCAAAATCAGCCCATTTCAACCTAGTTCTTTTCCCTAACATTCCCCACTCCTTTGATAGAAACAATGGGTTCATTATGAGGATTTGGCACAACCATTCCTCCATACACGATGGTAGAGATTGGACCAAGTTATGTTTCAAATCCCACCATGCCTTCATGATACCCCTAAAAAACTTATCTTGGCCAAAAATTATTAAGGGAATGATTAAAATCTCTTAAAAACCACCATCTAATACTATCTTGCCAGTTGCCACATGTAGAAGGCATAACCTTAACCATTATGTGCATTAAGATTTTTTTCCCTGGCTCCCCACCTGGCAACAAGCCTCTTATATAAATTTCCCCAAAAAAGCCTTACATTGTAATAGAGGATCAATCAATCCAAGACCCCCCTTGTCCTTTGGAGCTGTAATGACTTTCTAAGATACTTTGGCTCTCACATATGAACCATATGTAGATCCCCAAAGTAAATTTCTAATAAGCCTTTGTACTTCTGATAAAGCCGAACGTGTACACAACCAAGCTGACAAAATGTACCACATGGAAGCCAACAATACTTGATTGGCAACAACAACCCGACCTGCGAGTGACAATTTAACAACATTCCAATACAACAATTTCTTCCTTATATAGCAAGCAACGAAGGAGCTATATGATCTTCCAGTGAAAGGTTAATTCCTACTTGACATCCCAAGTATCTTACAGGTTTATCATGCGGAATCCATTGAAACCCTTCCCGTGGACACCACAAGGGGTTTACTGTGGTACTTACCCAAAATCCCACCGACTTATTCCAATTAATAACAGTTCTAGAAGCATAGCAAAAACTATCAATAACCCGTTGTACTCTACACAGATTATTGTGAGAACTTTGCAAATACAGGGTTGTATCAACAATTTGACAATCCACAATTTGCTCCTCTAACCAAGGCCATTGTAGTCCTTTTATATTCTCGACATTACTTATAAGAAAACTACTAAAAGCTTCTCCTATCATCAAATATAAAAAAGGAGCTAATAGACATCCTTGTCTCACTGACCTAGAAATTGAAAATGCTTGGTCTAGCTCTCCAACTAATAATACCGTACTAGTAGCTGAGTTGTAAAGAGCGGAAACAACCGTTAGGCATTGATTAGGAAAACCTAGTTTCTCCATAGTGTCCCTTAAAAAAGACCAATCTACCCTATCATAAGCCTTTTCAAAATCCAACAACAAGATAGCTAAATCCTCTTTCCATTCTTGTGAAATTGCAACCGCTTCCCAAAATAAGAAAATGTTATCCAATATACACCTATCTTGTAAGAACCCTATTTGGGTGTTATGAATGATGTCTGTTAAAAAAGGTTGCAATCTCATAGCCAACAACTTAGCTATAGTAATAGGTCGCCACTTCCTAATATCAACCACTACCCCTTCCAACTTTTGAATAAGATATATCATACCTTCTATCCATTTACTTGGGATAATTCCAATGTCAAACACCTCTTGGAATGCAACAATAATATCGTTCCCAATAAATTCCCAATAATTTTGGAAAAATCTACCGAAAACCCATGAATACCAGGGCATACATGGGAGCCAATTGCATCTAGAACAGCTCTTACTTCAAAAATTGAAATTGGCTTAACTAAAATAGTTGCCATATGTAGTGAAACTCGTGCATGCATGGTCTGCCACAGACATTGGCGACTCTCCAATTGATTAGGTGTAAAACATTGAACGAACAATAGATTGCCATAAAACTGTGTAGCAATATCCCTCATTTGGATCCATCATCCCTCTGAAGTTGTTTCATCCCATTACAAGATTTTTTTTTTGGTTACAATTTTGAAAAAATCAGCTGAGATTTTATCCCCCACTTGTGCCCACTTTGTAGCGAATGAATTATAAGAGCATTGAGCCAAAGCATCTTGTAGTTTAGAGAGCTTATCCATTGTATTATTCAATTCACCCATGTCGCCCGCGGCATACGTTGCTGAAAATGTTGCAACAAAACAACCACTTGCTTAATAGTAACTCAATATCTTAGTTTTTAGTTGATATCGGTCCTCCTTTGCTTTACTACAAAGCCACTTACTAACATTTGCGATTGCATCTACAACTCTATTACACCCCATCAGTTGTGATACACCTATATCCTTCCAAATTGCTAAAACATCTCGTCTAAAGTCAACATCTACATACAAAGAGGAAGATATAGGTGTCCTAAAGGCATTCCATTTCCCCCCTTTTTTCAAAGTAACAATAAGAGGTGAGTGATTCAAGAAAGTTGTCCCAACGTTAGAAAGAAGTCATCATCATAGAATTTGTTTAATCGAGCTAGATTAGTACCCAACAACCGTTTATCTGATCTACGAAATTGCAAGGATTCAACATGTTCGCTAAAGGAAGAAGAGTACCAAGTATCCTGGAAACCATACTCAAAGCACAACCTCTTCCAAAAGCTTAACTCTAAACCATATAAAACAGCTTGGCCACCTCCACTTCTATCCAACTTATCCTCAATCATATTAAAATCTCAAACCATACACCAATGATCCACATGTGGCAAAGTATCACACAAATATGACCACAACCTCCTCCTATCTGATGATGCATTATGAGCATATACATTTATAAAACCTAATTGTAGATTTTGGATTTCGACAATAATAACTTGCTGCACTCTTCCTTCCACTAAAATCCTATCAATCACATGAGAGAACCATTTTTGGGCTAATGCTATACACACACCAACTTTATTGTAGGATTCACCAATAGCAAGACTCCAAAAATGGGCCCAAGAACCACTGAATAAGGATGATTCCATATGAATCTACCCTTGATGGACTTAAATCATGATGTTCTTGTAAAAAAACCATATCTACAAATCACATAAAGCTTTTATGCAAGTTTTGCCTAAGTCTAGCCTTAAATTTATGTGCTTGTGCACCACCCAACCCTTGAACATTCCATGAGACAATACGAAAATTATCCATAGGCTAACAAAAGTTGTTTACCTTTCATCCTCTGAATCTCCTCCATCATTACTTGCATAGAATTAGTGATTTGCCCAACAATCTTGAATCCTTTCCAGGATTTCCTAGCCACAACTTCTGCGTATGTATCCTTCTTTATTGATGAAGAGAGTGTGCTCTTTCCCTCCACCATCCCAACATGAATCCTTGTGCATTCTTACCATGGCTTGCTAAGGCTTTTGTTTTAGCCCGAGTTAACCTTCCAGAATATTGCAACCCATCCATATGACCATCCTCAAGAGATATCACAATTTTACTCTCTTCATTCTTTCCTACCATAGCTAACTCCATGTGAGACTCACGTTGTAATAAGGAAGGCTCAAAAGCTATCATATGTTCATGATCATTCCCTCCTTTCAAGGGCTTGTCCGTCATAGATTTGACAATATCACAGTCAATTACAATATCGTAATCCTCCTCTCTATCAAGTTGTATATCATTATCATTAAAACAATTATTTGTAAATTTGTCTTGTTAAGTTGTGAATCACCATGTGTTGCATGTGATCTTTTGCTAGATGTTACCCCTACACCATTAGATGTCCTCACCGAGGATTTCCTATCATGCTTCCTTCTGCCTCCTATCCAGCCTTCATCATTAGTGTTGCTAGAAAAATGTTTTTGAAGAGTTTGTTCATCTTGAATAGGACAATCCTTGACCACATGTCCAATATGATTACAAACAAAAATTTGATTATGAAGTCCAAAATATTTAATCATTTGTACCCTCGATGGGGCTTGAAACATAGCAGACAACCTAACATATGAAGGCAATGTCATGCCCTTATGACCAATTAACTGTATATATGATAGGTTGAAATTTCTAGCCACACAACGCACTACATCAAATTCTTCATCCAACAATTGAGCAATCGTGGAGGCGATATATGGCATCACTGGTTTCCACTCTTTTGGCAAGGCCAAAAACATAACTGAAAAGACAAAGTAATCAGATAATTGTTCACTAACCGCATTTAGGTCGAATCCAGGCTCCCATTGCAAGAAATGCAACAAAATGCCATTGATTCTTGTAGATCTCAGCTGCAACAACTTCATCACCATATCAACAACCGGAAACTCAACATGATAGCAACCTCTACCTAGGAACTGAATATCTACAATCTGATGGAGCTTTTCTTGGAATCGTGCTTGCATCAAGTGACGCAACTCCCCACGACTAGGGTGGCCACCGATTACATGTACCACCACCGACAATTGACACATGCGGTCTATTTCTACTTCCACCTCCTGTTGCACCTCCACAAGCAAGGTTACGTTGACCACCAGATCTGCAACCAGATGAATAACGAAGGGGAGTTCCCGGAATCCCTTCTTGGCGTCGTCGCATAGTCGTCTCAGTTTTTTTATCACCTATCGATATTGACTTTTCTTATTCCACTATAATTAGAGCTAAGTTGTTAAGGAATTCAAATTGATTCACTTCTCAAAACTGGCATACCAAGTCTACTAAGAAAAAAATGGTTATAATTAATGTTTTTTTAACATTTTACTCCTAAAGGTGAATCATCCTTCAACATTATTGACGAATCATTGCTATATATATTTAGTTATAATCAATAGATAATTTAGTTTATGGAAACATGTCACATAAATAAAATTTTCCCAAGCCAGAAAAACACTAGTGAGCCAATGCAAGTGGTACATTTTGATCTATGTGGTCCAATTTCCATCATGTCCATATTTGATGCAAATTACTTCATCAATGATCCCACTCATAGACAACACTTGAAGCATGAGGGACAATATTTACAATATTCAAAAAATTTGAAGCATAAGGGACAAACATTTTCAACATTGAGTGCATTTAAATGCCTTGCAAAAAACTAAACAAATATTACAATCAAAGCCATTTGTGGTGACAATGGAGGAGAGATTTCCTCACAATATTGGGAAAAGTTTTACATACAACATGGAATCCTTCATCAAATGTTAGTAGTACTCCACAACCCTCGGCAAAATGGGGTTGAGAGGAAGAACTAGACACTACTTAATGCAACCAAAAGCAATGCTAGCAACAAGCAAAATACAAAATTAATTTGGGGAAGATGGAGTGGCAATAACATGCTATCTACAAAACAGAACCCCTCATCGAGCATTGCAAGGAACTATACCATTCACACTATTCTATGACCAATCTCTTGAACCGTCACATCTCAAAGTCTTTGGAGCAGTGTATACCTATACACACTTGAAAGAATATGTCAATGTTACAAAAATTTTGTAGCTCATCGCCCGAGAGTATGTGACGATTAGACACAATTTCATGACTCCTTGTGATTTCCATGTTAGTTGGAGGCATGTGATAGGTTGAGACCCTTGCTCATAAGGTTTAAACTACACCGGAAATTTCCTTCTTCCACATACCATATGGACGTAGATTTGGTACCAATTCAAACATATGTTTAGAAGTAGTCCAAAGAGGAACAATTGTGTTAGAAACCATTACTTTACTACATTTTGGGGTCTAGAGGCAAGAGGTTTGGCTTGTACGTGTTTGAGTCCATGAAATTGTCTTTAGATTACCCTCATCCATGGATTCTCTTCTAGGATTGATCTAGATGTGTTCCAATGCCAACTAAAGTATAGCTCACACAATGGATTTTTGTTTACGATGAAGGACTTGGAGTATAAGCTCCAAATTGTTTTGACTTGCATATAGGTTGGTTATTGACTTACATCTCTCTCTGGTATATTTATGTCAAGGAGAAGTTTTGTCTTGTCCTTTCTCCAACATAGCTAGCTTCTAGCTTCTCACAGAGAAGTTTCTTTTAGTTTAAACGATGAATTCATGGTTGGAGTATTACACACTTAACCAAGTCCATTTCTTGTCCTAAATTTAGGTTTAGTCCTCAAGTTGCATATAGCTTGGCTATTGACTTATATCTCTTTTGAGCATCCCTACAATTCAGGAAGCTTGTTTAGTATCACGCCTATCAAGCTTATATTTATTTCCTACCAATATGAATTTGTTGGGATTAACAATGACATCCATAGTTCCTCCTAGGTAGGAAGGTAGGGACATCTTCCTCTTCTTGCAACACTCTCATGATGTAAAATTCACCTAATGTATGTAACTTGAACCGTGGCCTTTATAATGAGTGAAACAAAAACATTTCTAGCAAATCCTAAAACACATGCAAGCACGCACACATACACGCATCATATGGTACAGTATACGATCATACTTATGTATAAAATTCATCATGCATGGGTTGGACACACATGCGATGAAAGTATCGAGAACAACGAGGGATCGGATGTGATATCAATTCTCTCCAGATAAGTCACTACAATTGTTTTCAAAGGGCACATGAAAATGAGGCTTTCTGGGACAAGAAAAGCTTTTCTTGGCATACTACAATGGCACCCTTGTTAGGGGGGTTATCTTGAGAAATATGCAAAACCTGAAGGCTTAGAGTAGTATGTAATTGGGGGAGGGGTATCTTGGGAAAATATGGAAAACCTCTGTCTCTGTCTCTGTCTCTGTCTCTCTCTCTCTCTGTTCAGCAACAAAAAGAAGGCTGACAGAACAGAGTCGTGCAGATCTCTCTTCTTTCTTCGATCTTCGGTTGTTTTTCTCTTTCTTTTCTTTTGCTGTCATGGAGGTGGAAGCCAGAGCTCCAGGTAAAGTAATCCTCACCGGGGAGCACGCTGTCGTCCATGGATATGCTGCGGTCGCTGCATCTCTTGCTCTGCACACTCGATGCCACATCAAGCGGAATCTCTTCAACTCCTCAGGTTTCTTTTCTTTCGCGATCTTCATTTCAGTTTTCTTCTTCGTTTGAAAATGCATCAGCATCATCATCGTTACCATCGAGCTTTTCTTTTCCTTTACACCATCTCTAACATCATTTCCATCTCATTGAAATGTGTCATAATAATCGTCACGATTTTCGTACTTTTTTTCACGTAATAATCATCTTCATAATCATCACATCCTTAAGATCATATTCATCTCATTGAAATGCTTTCACTCAAATCATCAAGCGTTTCTTTCTTTGTTCACGATCTTTTCATTGAGCATTTCATTTCTCCTGTTTTTTATGGATCTGGACATTGTTGTGTTTCAATGAAAGGCATCACATCATCAATCTCCCTTCACTTCATTTTCTTTTGTAAAATTCATCATCATAAAGCTGCATTTACTTTCTATGAAAGTAACAAATACTACTCTTAAGTTCACTGCCCAACTTATATATAGACTCACAGTAAATTCTCAAGCAATTGTAAACAAGCTGAATTCAGAGTAATTCAGCACTTGTATTATTCAGTAACGATCATTAAATTTTGAAATTGAAGCTACATAAACTCTTAAATCTTAGATTTTCTTTTTGAAAAAAAAGTCCTGCAAACATTAGATATATGTTAATAAATAATTTCAAAAAGGTATATGAAGATTTACTACCTTTTGTTGAAAAAGAGATTTTCAAACATGGCTGTGAAATCACATCTTAACATACTTCGCCTGGTGTAGCCACATCTCAAAGTGGAAACATGAAACATGAAACATTCGTACTCCTGAAAACCATCTTAGTTAAAAGTACTTCTTTTTTACCTTAAATAGACAAATGCACCTTATCTAGATAAGGAATGTTTGAAAGACATGTAAGGTTAATGTACCTCATTCGCCTTTTAGATCATGAGGTAGGAAACCTCATGATCTAAAAACTTTTGGCAATTCTAGGGAAATCCACTTCTGCTCACTACAGGGTCCACACTCAGGGGTGACAGTACTTCCTTATACCGCACCTGGCTGGCTGTGGTGTACGTCATTGGAAAAATTTCATGATTAACATATAAAAAAGGCAAGGGAAGCCCTGTCACCACTCCTGGCTAGATATCTCAAGTGTGTCAAACAATAAAGGAAAGCATAAAGAAAAAGGGGGTCTCATGATGCATGTCGTCCCTCATTTATGGATTTCAATGGCATTGACCACTAAGTATAAGGGACTCTTTTGTCACATCTAGATCAATAATTGTATTTCGATTGTAATGTTGAAACTATAGACAATGATAACGTATAAGGGAAAAGGACATCTCACACTGCACCTAGATCAGTAAGTGTTCTAACTTGTTTATGCAGATCATGATGTCGAACAATCCAATTAAATATAAGGAAAGGGAACCTACCACTCCTAGTTAGCTATGGCATGCAGCATGTGCTGCTTATGGAAGCTCATAATGTTGAACACTGCAAGGAAGTATAAGGGAAGAAAGCTTACAAGGAAATTTTCCAGTTTTTTCGTGCCTACTTCTGATTACAGCTTTTTCTCTGTAATAAGCCTGCTTTATAATTTTCAGTTAATAGCTTCTGTTTTGTCTTAGTCTAACGAGAAAACTTGATCCTATCCAAACTTCCAATTCTAACCAGTATTTTTTCCAAAGATGATGGGATTAGCTTGAACTTGCTGGATTTGAACCTGAATTTACGCTGGTCACTGGAAGAAATTAAAGACCTGGCAGCAGTTATGCAGTCTCATGCATCAATTCCAAATGCAAATTCTGAAAATATCATTTGCAAGCTAAAATGCCTTGTGGACGAGAAGCTCCTACCTGAAGCAAAGATTGGAACAGCATCTGGTGTCATGGCATTCTTATTTATGTACAGTTTCATTATAGGGTGAGTCTTTGTTACAATGTTGGTTTAATTCCATTCATAGAAATGATTCCATATTCATGTACTTTCTCACTGGATGTATATGTTTAGTTTATTTCCTTCTGCAGTAACCATATCCTCCGATCTTCCGATCGGCGCAGGGCTTGGATCTTCTGCTTCTTTTTGTGTTTCATTAGCAGCTGCATTGCTCACGGCAAAACTTTATTCTAATGCTGAGGGAGATAGCATTGATGACATTACAGATAGTGCGCATAAGTCAGTAAACCTCGATGAGGACAACCTAGAGCTCATCAACAAGTGGGCATTTGAAGGAGAGAAGATCATACATGGTAGACCTTCAGGAATCGATAATAACGTCAGCACTTTTGGTTAGTCCATTTCCTATTTGTGTATTACTAAACTCTCACTAAATTAAACCTGGATTACATATACACATGTATGCCTGGTCAGAGACTCTTGAGGAAGAGAGAGATTAATGATCCATAGCTTAGTACTAGATAGGGTGTGACTCTAATATGAAAAGAAAATGTCATATTATTAATCAGCATTAGATCTCTAAAGAGGCAATCTATTTTGTCAAGACGTTATTGAAGTGTTTTTAAGGAAAGTCACATGTTATTTGTGGACTATTGCTAAGGATTATATTTAGGGACTAGCTAATTCCTCCACTTAATGATTTGTTCAGGCTATATTGTCAAACTCAAGAATGGTAGCTTGACACGCCTTCAAAAGAGCATACCACTCAAAATATTACTTACAAACACAAAAGTTGGAAGAAACACAAAAGCTTTGGTTGCTGGAGTTGGAGAACGTGCTATTCGGCATCCAAAACCTATGAGTTCAGTATTCGAAGCTATTGATGCTGTAACTGAAGAAGCAATAGGAATCCTGCAATCAATTTCTGAATGGGAAACACGTAGATGTGATCAAGAAGGAAAGTTGGAGGAACTCGTGGAGATTAATCAAGGTTTACTCCAATCAATTGGAGTGAGTCATCCATCAATTGATGCTATTTGCAAAACAACATTGAAATACCAGCTTCGATCCAAACTTACTGGTGCTGGTGGTGGTGGATGTGTTTTGACTATCATACCTGATCGTATCCTCTGAGAAAAAAACATTGTTATTATCTTTTTTCCCTCACTTTGTGGTTTTCATGAATTTGAAAATGTATGTAGATTGTAGATATGGTCATTATCATTCCTTAACAAATTCCCTTAGAGATAACTTCCAAAACCTTGAATAAGATCAAGGTTGATCTTGAAGCGCAAGGTTTTGATTGTTTTGAGGCTGCTATTGGAGGACCAGGGGTGCAAGTGACTACTGGGTTCTCACCATAACTTTTTATTTGTAAGTGTGAGTCCTTCAATATTGTTTTTAGGCATATTGATACATGCTACTCACTCATAGGAGCATCCTAACTTAAAAGAGAAATGTGAGTTTATTTATTTGGCTCTTTCATGTATCAATTGCTTGTTGTATGCCCCACTAGTATATTTCATCATGGGACCAAAATTTGTAAAGCCAATCAATTGCTCTTTTCAATTGTTTCATGTTTCTTCTTTATATTTTAGTTTATTTTGTTTTTATCTAGTTATTTTGCATTTATATAGTTTTCTCAACCTCAAAAATCTTATGAAGAACTTCCTCTGATTGTAAACCTATAATCGAGTTACTGACACCAGTCTAGTCTAACCTTTTGGCAACACTTTCCAATGAACAGAGATGCAAATAGAAGACATATCCGAGGGAAACTTCACAACCTAGTAGTCAATGTGGTGATAATGTCATTTATCAATATGCCACTGATTACTTACTGGGATAATCATAGATTATTAATGTGTGCATTCCATGATCTCTGGAAGATTCCTTAGCACAATCAGGATGTAATGCTGAGAATTACAGGAGAGTAGAATCCGAAGCTGTGACAACAACACTAATGAGATATTCCAAGCACCGGCTTGCATTGAATCTTAACCAGTTATGCCATGGTTGAACGTTTTTGTCCATTCACTATGTACACACAAAACAAATTTGCACCATACAAATTGGAAAGACTGCTACAGCTATCGATACCATTCTGAACTAGAAACCAATCAATGCATATGGCACCTTTTAATTATCAGTTCCTGTTGACCACAACTTCTAGAGACATCTGCGTTTGAATATTGTGATTCTTATGAACACATAAAGGTATGAACTCTCTTTGGAGGAATTTCCTAATATTCAGAAAAGGTACTATAATTTATTCAAATTCCTGTTGAATGTTTAATGTTGTCATCTACAATTGTTATGAAAGGGACGTCTGTTGTTTTATGCACAGAAGGTGCCATAATTTGCTCAAATTCCCACCTACTGTTTAAAGTTGCAATGGACAAATATTTTAAAGGGAACTGAATGTGAATGGCATTCCCACCATCATTATTTGCCTGTGTGAACTGATGTTTTTGAACAAAGAACTATTCATTTCCACGCACATGGTTTCTGTTCCCATAGAACTCTCAAGTAAACTTGCTTTTACATAACTCGAAAGAATTTAAAGTGTCGTTTGGAACCAAACATGATGAATCATGTTAACCATGACTAACGATTAAAACCAAGGTAAATAAATTACTTTAAACTTGAAACCAAGTTTTTATTTTTTTATTTTTTTATTTTTTTATTTTTTTATTTTTTATTTTTTTATTTACTTAGTTATTTCTTTATTTCTTTATTTCTTTATTTCTTTATTTCTTTATTTTGGAATAATATCAGATTATTCTATGTTAGTGAAGATATATTGGAGCAAAAATAGTGCATAGTCATTGATATCCTAATGCAACATAGCTAATGCTGGTATTAACTTTGGCGTATTTGTGCCCTTTATTCCCACAACATCATTACACAGTCATTTGGTGTTAATGCATTAGTTAGTATCCATCTAATCATTAGTTGAATTTTGTCCCAATGTATTAGTATCCACTAGATTGTCATCAGCTAATACTCACCTATCATCATTTGTGCTTTCACCTAGTGTATTAGCATCCATTGTATTGATACCCACTTGATTCTCCTTGATATATGGTAGTAGCATTTTGATTCACACCATTGTTTATTGAGGGCGGGCATGGAAAGATTCCATAATTGTGATGGCATGGTTATGGAAGGCATGATGAATTGGATCTAGACAAATGTGTTTGATGCTCAATAGTTTTTGATAGATATAAATCTTGTTTCTCAAGTAGCAATGGGCCCAGTTTTGGCTCAAACTGAACCGAACCGAAAAACCGTGGCTTAACGGTTTATAGGTTCAAAAATAACTAAACAGTTTGGTTTGGTTTCAAATTTTATTAATCGGTTTCGGTTCAGTTCGGTTTTGAAATGACCGGTTTAGCGGCTTATCGGTTTCTGTTTATGTGGTTCGTTTTAAAGGTTTAAAGGTTTATAGGTTTATAGGTTTATAGGTTAAAAAATACTCATAAATATTTTTTATAAGCTATAACTTTCAACTTTTAATTTTAAACTCTTGTTTTAACTTATTAAATTTTATATGTATTATATATAGAGTCTCTTTTTCATTTATGATTAGTATGATGACCAAAATTATGATAAGTATGATGACAAATTTTATAATAAGTATGATGACAAAATTTATGATGAGTATAATGAATAAATTTATAATGATTTTCTCACACAAATTTATAATAAGTATAATGATTAATATCAATAAAAAATGGTTTGGTTTGGTTTGGTTTTAAATTTTTCATAAACGGTTTGGTGTCTCCTATGCTAAAAACGGTTTGGTTTAACGATTCGGCACTAAACGGTTCGGTTTAAATGGCTTCATAAATTTTAAAACAGTTTGGTTTGGTTTTTTTTATTAATAAATGGTTTGGTTTGGTTTCAAGGCCAAGAAACCGAACCGGGCCCATTGCTATTCTCAAGCATCTTATTATCATTACAATTGTTTAAGTAGCATTTGTCAATTTTATTTGTGTGACTAATGGGGGAATAGGCAATGAAAGTAATGTGGAAAATATATTATGAAAACAATGCTCTAATTATGGTATTTCAAACTTTTCCAAGTGTTTAAAAACTACTTAAATGAAGAACGGGAGATTTCTACATTAATGGATCAAAACAAAATACAACATTACAACTAGGGAAATAAAATTACAACTAGAGGGCATTGGGTATAGATAGATAGGGAGTAGTAATATTAATTTGTGACGGTCATGGTCAAGACTAAGGATATAAGTTTCCATTTCAAAAGACCTATTTCACACTAATCCTATCAAGCACTGAAACAAAATGCAATAAGGTAATAAAATGTGCACTAATCGGCTGGTTATATCAAGAGCAAAAACAAGTGCAATAAGGTAATTAAATGTGTTATGTAACATGACTGAAACCGTAATATTGGGAACATGCTAATCATACATAATGTCTGCACCTTAACCACAAAATAAAGCTATCGTTGATGGGAAAGTACCTAAGTTTTTTATACAATTTTATTCATAAGTATTTTCCTTCATAATGTTGCTACCATGTTTCAAAAGCGAACACTATTTTTTATTGATAATAGGAACTAGCACCAACATCATGATAATCAAAGGAAATTGTATAATAATACAAAAAACTATATATGTCTTCATTTAGAAGGACTTAATGATAACAACATAATAATGGATAGTGTGGAATTCTAGCATCCAGTTCTTTCAACAATCTAGGGCTGAATTATTAATGTAAACGTATCAATAAACTTTGATTATATTAAACACAAAAAATAACCCAATATAAATTAGAAGTTCTTTACACTCACCATCCTACATATGTATATCCATGGCTTCTAATGGAACCATGAGCATAAACACAGAATTTCTAGGTTTGTCAACTTCACCGAAAAACTTTTGTTCCAAACTTTATGGATGGATTGTACTCATAAAATTTACTTGTCTTGTAATTTTTTCCATCTCTCATAATTTATAAAAGTTGACAAACCTAGAAATTCTATGGGTATGTTCGTGATTCCATTTGTATGAAAATTTGAGAGTTTTATTGATGTTTGCAAGTCTGTTTAAAGAATATTTTTCATACATTTTAAGAAACCGTCTACCTTAAACAGACTTCCAAACATCAATACTCAAATTTTGATACAAAATGGAATCACGATCATACCCATAGAATTTCTACGTTTGTCAACTTCACCAAAAAAAAATTGTTCCAAACTTTATGGATGGATTGTACTCATAATTTATTTGTCTTGTATTTTTTTCTGTCATGATTTATAAAAGGTAGACGGTTTCCTAAAAGATATGGAAATTATTCTTTAAATAGAACTCTCAAAATTATTTTTGGGAACAAAAACAAAAAAAAACAAAATCTCAAACTTGGATACAAAATATAAGAAGCAACATAGTTGCTGATATTTGAAAGAGCAATTGGAAATTTCGTCCATCCATACAAGTACAAAACTCCATTGTCCAAATCAAATTTCACATATTACTCACAAGGACTTACCAATTCTCCAATCATGTCTAGTATTAATAAGTAAATCCAGCACTGGCCAAAGAGATAAAATCTTAACATTCACAACAAATTATTAAAATATTCGCCATAGGTAGTCGATCATTTTCGGCGGACGTTATTTTAGAACCCCATACAGTACATGACAGATGCACCCAGAGCAGTTTAGTCATATATACATAACAGACAATCCCACATGCTATTTGTGCAAGCTAATGTATATCATCAAAACATTCCTTGTAACTCAAGGGGCACCAATAAAAACTTTGGAAAAAATGCAAAGATTATTTGATCACCCACCATGCATTTTTTCCCCATTATGTACATTAGACTCTTCAAAATGAAATACATAAAATTGTTTTGAGTCTCCAGAAAAACTGATTCTGCAGTAAGATTGAATATTAGCTTTCCCCCACGGGCAGTGTCCTATGGTTGCACACTTTGAACCACATTTTATAGTTAACGTACCCACATTAATGTGAAATATTCCCCCACCCCAGAAGGCAGCACTGCAATAAAAAACTTCAAAATTGTATTTAAAATTTCCACTACACATTAAATGTAGATAAAAAGTCATGTTTTTTGACTTTTAGTATTGATCTCCTGCATTACGGAGATGGATTCTCTCTATTAGTTACTCAGTCAAAAAGAGTTCAGATTACAAGGGAATCAAACAAGGGTTCAGATGGCGAACCTGTTCTATCCGATTCTATCCATCTATAATCCCTCTTTTGATCTGAATAGGGTAAACGCAACTTGATAAAAAAACTACAGTAAGGTGCCCAATTTAGTATCCCAGCCGTTGGCGATCAATCAATCAATAAGAAGATTTGAGGAAATAAGGGTTTAACAGAAGAACATTTTCTCTTGCATATCTGGATGCAAGGACGCAAAGTTGATGGGGATTGAGTGCTGATCAGAACTCCTTGTCTGCATAGATGAAGTATCCGATCCACTATCATCACAAGAATCAAGAAAGTTTCGACCATGTGCAGCTGCCAGGTGAGCATAAGCCACAGGTGCCACTACAGATAGAAAAGAAATATTAATTTATTTTTGTAACATGTCCCAGTATTTCACGATGATGTATAAACTACATGTTTATATATTTCATTCATGTTTGGTTGTATAAAGCACAATTCCACATGTATGTATGGACGGATGTATACACGTGCACATGCACATATAAATGCACACGTCATGCCTGTATTTAATTGTACATGAATACTAGCACATCACAATCTATAACAGTGATTTGTTGTGTGTGGACCTAATGAATGTAGTATAAATTGAAACAATAAGCACGTCCTCATTAACATTTATTTATAACAGTATTTTAACTGCAAATAAGAATGTCTGCAATCTGGCAGATGTTATGTAGTACATATCCTGTGATTTTGTTTTATGTATAAATTGAAACAATAAGCCCATCCTCGTTCATGTTTATTTATAACAGTATTTTAACAATAAGCACGTCCTCAATACTTCTGCCAGATGCTATGCAGTATATACCCTGTAATTTTGTTTTATGAATAAATAAATTAAAACAATTAGGACGTCCTCATTAACATTTATTTATAACAGTATTTTAACTGCAGAGAAGACAATACACTCAATAACATCCCATTGCATGCATGTATATATGCATATACACCATAAACATAAGCATATTATACATTCTTGTATGTTTATAGACACAAATGTGGGCATTGTATACTATATTGCTTTAAAAGAACTAGAAAGAATTATTTACTGACCAGTTGATACAGCTGTCGTACTGCGAGCATACCTAATAAGCAAACAGATTGTAGCATACAAACAGTGAACAACCACAGTAAAGCTCATATATTCAACAAAAAAAATGAACGCTGCGATAACTAATTCAGGTTAATTTATACTCACGTATAACATAGACTATGTGTAAGGTTCTGCAGTTCATCAACAGAGAAGTTGTTTTCATCCACCAACACATGATAATGTGTTGGCCTTGTTGTGCCCTGAAATTTCAATCATGTGATTCATAAATATTCAGAAAAATAAAAGCAACTCATTTGTATACAAACAAGCCATGTATTCAGCTCAATGCAATCCATCACACGATTCAGCAATAGCACAATTAGCCAATATATAGGCTCTATGGAAGAAGATTAAATAGAACTTACAATTATGCCAGCATGAGCACACAGATAAAAATCATAATCTTTTGGGTGGCACAGATGTTCATCCACAATAGTTCCTGAAATAAGAAACAAATTATGTATTCATTTTCCCGTTAACCAAATAGGTTTTCAGAAGGAATATTATTGACATAATTAGTACAGATTACCTGGGGCAACATTCCCACTCGGATGCTGTTTAGGACCTACATTGAAAAACCGCGTGTGGTGCCTCTTTTGCACCACAATGAAAGTGATTTTGGGATTATAATCCCCACTTTTGTCAATGTGATTAAAAGCCTATACAATGCAATGCCATTAAACGAGACTCAAATCCAATTCCAAATAATAAAAACTAGATAGCACATCATAAGCTCTTTTTTCTTCGTGCAAACAATAAATTATTTTAACCTTCTTGAAAGCCAGGTATTCATCCCTAAGAACCTGCTCAAACTGTGACTCCGAAACTCCATCCCTACATATCAACAAATTAATGAAATCCAAAGCATATCCTACAATGTTACAGATCTACATTTGTGTCAACGAATTTATTTCGAAGTATATGCAAAAATGCACATATATAATTAAGTCTTCATTTCTGCGAGAATTCCATAGAATCCAAACTTATACACCTCCACTTTTCCCTGTATATGCTATTTACCTGAAAATAATGACTTGCATAGGCCTTCTTTCTGATACTCCTGGCATTGGCTTACAGGTTCGATAAAAATCTTTGAGCAATTCTCTATGAAGTTATTTTCAAAAGAGCTATTAGACCCATATAAAACATAGCTTGCAAACATGTAGTGGAGCTATGAATATACTACAGAGTAAAAGTATCTTACGCAACCATGCCTCCTGAACCAGACTCTTCATACAACCCCGAAATCATTTCTACTTTCCTTGGTTGCGCTCTCAATCGTACACCATACTTCGATATATTTGGCCATTCTCTAGATGCAACAACCTATGTAAAACAAATAATTCAACTTACAATAAGATTGACCTTAATGCACTTACATACTCAAATGCATTTGGCAATTTTCTAGATGCAAACTTTCATGTAAACTCCAAGCATATAATCACTGATTAAGGACTAAATCTTTGGGATCATGAAAATTCAAGTGAGGTTAAGGAGTCTTGTACAGCAGCTATCGAGGGCAAATCTGAAAACCCCACATTCCCATGTGAAACATCCATCCCAAAGATTATAGTCGGAACACGAGAAATTTTGGGTAGCTTTAAATGATACTCCATTGCCAAGAAGGAGTTCGTTCCTCCCATCTGTGATTCATGAAAGTCATTGTAAGAGCATATGAAAAATGAGTAAATGCTTCAAACATTATGGAATTTTCCTCACCTTCGCATTAATCTTCAATGCAACATTAGTTAAATACTGATCTTTAACTTGACTTGGGGGTGAAATGCATTGTGTGATGATATTAAGCTTGGTCTGAACTAACTTCTTCAGTGGTCCTAAAAGACACAAAAAGATGAAAAAACTCAGACTGCATCTGCATTTTATAAAATATGATTGACTATTCAGATTCTTCAAATATAGCAAAAGCTCAGCTCACACTAGATCTTTACTAGCTGAAACATAAACTAGGAGATTATATATCTAACAATGGCAGTTATATACCATAAACATCACTAGTCTTCCGCACTGGAAGTATGCATAACATGAAATCAGGTGGACGTTTACGTAATTTCCCCTTTACTTCTTCAATTGCTCTCTGCACTCTTTGCGTTGGTGGCAGATAGGCATGTTGATGTGACTCTTGAACAATAAACTCAGGGAATGGCATTGTCTGCAATTAAAATGAAGACTTCCATTAAAACATCAAATATGGACAATGGAATTACAACAGTAGTAGTGAATTTTCCAATCTACGATGAAGAAGTGCATATAGCATCAAAAGTAAATCTTATAACCTAAAACGTTAAGCACTACAGCAATAGAAGTTGATTCACTTAAACATGAAAATTTTTATGATCACATAAAAATCTCCAACTTATTAAGAAGTCCCATAATCAAAATCTCAAAATTTATTAAGAAGTCCAGTAACCAAAATCTGCAAAGTTTACCATTCCTTTGGTACTGCAAACTCTTGCAAGATCTTGTGCTATTCGTTCTACAGCATGTTGAGGCATCCTTGAGTTGAAATTAAGCACTACCCATGACCCAATCTCTCCTGGAGCAGCCACTACCTGATTGAATATAAACGTATAAGTACCAGCATTTAAAATACAAAAAGTGGTTTGTATCATGTAAGACCAAGTAGGTTCACCTTAGTGTTGAAGTTCCACCTTCCTGCACGTGGGGTCTCTTCAACTCCTTTTCCGAACATCAACTAAAACCATTAATTCTGATGTTAGAAAAGAAACTTTGAACATTCATACGGATTCTCATCCTCAATTATCAAAAGGCATTCAGTAAGTTGATATAATGAAGCATTTAGTTTATTGATGAATAAAGCCCAAGCATGTTACTTACAGCTGGTGTATCCAAGATCCTGCCTGAAATATTTTTCATTTGTGGATCTATTTTGAGGTTGAAAGCACGTAACAGTGGATTTGATCCATAATCACTCATTTCCATTGCCTATCAAAGAAAGAAGTTGGTAGGATTTATTACACTAAAATAACAATTACGCCTCTGTAATAACATGTTCAGCTTGTGTTATGGCATGGATTAACTATATTACAATTATGTAATGAATCTAACTCTCGTAGAGTTGAACTATGCGGAATCTTATTGTGTGTGAGTGGATGTGTGACCAAGAGAAGGAATCAGAGAAAATAACTAGAAATGACTAATTATACATTAGGGCACTGACAACTTATGCGGTGAAGTAAAATCTATATTAATCAAATAAAGTTCATAAACTGAACATAATGGGGGGCACAAGTCTACTCATAGATATCCACTGAAGTACGACTCTGTCATAATAATAACTAATACTCTTTGACCACATTTACACTTGACAACTAACTAGATATCACAATCTAGTTCGTCATGTAACTAGATAGTTCAACAGATTACAATAAAGGGTGCTCACATTGTGCTTATCTTCATCATAAGCACACATATACACTAGCTGAGCTTGATTCTCAACAAATTATAATCTTCAAATAAAATTATAACAACAATGTCCCAGTAATCTCTACCCTATTTCCTCCTAGCAACTATAGATCAAACTTATATGCTTTTACCTATATTAGTAATCTTCTATAGCTTCATACTTGGAATTTCGATTGATATTATAGCTATAATGTCTATAATGTCTTCCCTTGGTACATAAATTAATTTAGAAAATCTATTTATTTACCTTCCGCAATACACTTTGTCTCTGGTCTGGGTGTTGACGTGCCTGATCAATCATTCTCTGCCTTTGATTACTGGTGAGAGGTTTTGTATATCTCTGTCCCTCCACAATGTGGCATAGCTGTGATATTCACAGTGCAAACATGGAAAAAGACAAACTGGTATGAACAGTTAATCCATATAAAACTATTAGTAAATACGTGAAAAGCCAAAGTAAGCTCTACGCGTGCATGTAAGTATGTCTACATACATACATCAAGACATAAACCTCTATATCAAGACGGCAGCTGGGTATGTGTATCTATGGCTGAACATAAATTTATATATAATGCATCAGTGCAAGCATGCATGTGGGTGTGTATATATATATACATGCATTTATAAATGTATGTATGTATATGATGTATGCATACTTGTATGTATGCATGCATGTATTTATGTATGTGATGTATGTATGTGATGGATGTATGCATGGGTGCGTATGCATATATGTACACAGTACATATGTATCATTTTTATATATGTAAGCAACAAAAGTGTGTCTACATCTGGATATAAAAAGATGTATGGGTATGCATGCATGTATTTATGTATGTGATGTATGTATGCATGGGTATGTATGCACATATGCACACAGTACATATGTATCATTTTTATATATGTAAGCAACAAAAGTGTGTCTACATCTGGATATAAAAAGATGTATTTCAAGAATTATAGCAAACCTCTACAGGAATGTAGGTGGGCTTATTTTTCCTGCCTGCAGCAATGCAAGGTAGCTCTGGATACTTGATAGACAAGTTGTATTGAATTTTATAGTACTCCTGTATGGTTAGCTCTGTTTCCATTGGGTTCCCACTCTCATCCAACTTTTTGCGTACGAATCTACATTATTAGGATTAGCATTAAAAATACTGATAACATGTGAAAGCATAATATATAGGTCTTCAGCATTACAGTGTAAATGAAACCATGGAAGATGTCTGCATAACAATGTTTTTATGGCAAGGACGGTTTAGAAAGAATATCATTAATGCCAGCAACAGAATGTGTATCAAAGTTTATGGAATGTATTTAAAAACAATTATACATAGTTCTTCAGGATAGCTTACGTTTGCTCTGCACAACTGCATGGGCTGAACCCAACTATTCTGTGTATCATTTTGGTGTGTGGAGTCACAACTTTTACACCTTTCAGATACTTCTTAACCTGAGAAAGATAACATGGTAAGAATCTTATATATATAGACACACACACACGCACATTTATGTATGGATGCATACATGTGTGTCTGTGTTTGTACACATACATATGTACATGTATATATAGGTTTACACATATATATACATATGTAACTGTGTGTATATGTATATGCACAGTCATAACTATATGCAGATAGGATTTAAACTAAATGTAACATGGTGGCACGATAAGATTAATTAAATAGAGTTACAACATAGTAGGCACACTAATTATAAAGTAGTACCTTATCCCAGTCTGTTTGGCTTGGACTCTGTGGATTAAAACGATCCTTAATGAACTCCAGGACACTTGAGGGCTTAATTACTGTTGTTGTGGCTGTGTCTGAATGCATGAATTCAAAGTTTTATTCGGAGAGCTTAAAAAAACTACACAATCACAAAGGTTATATGGTTTCTCTATAAAAATATCATGTATATTATTATGTAAGGATTCCAGATATGTGCTTCACATCAATATGAAAAACGTTCCTATTCATAGAAAACATTTCATTTCATAAATTAGAAAAGCTGGTTATCATAATAACCACTTCATATAAATCAATAAACATTTCATAGGGTTCATGCTCATATATTAAGCACTTCGGATTTCACATCAATTGTTCTACGCCTTTGACATAAACCATTATGTAGAGCTTTGACCAGATAAACCAGCATAAGCATATCTTGTGAGTCATTACATTATAAGAATCAAAAGCAGCAAAAACAAACAAGCGTAATAATTTTTTATCAATTACCATCAGAATTTTGTACAAATTACAAGTGCTAAAAATCAAATAAGTGGATCCTTAGCAGCATTTCATATTGATGTTGATGGACGATTACATGGTACAGATAAGTACTGAAACTAATGGAAAATCTGCTACTCACCTAGATTCAAAGAAAGCCCTTGAAGTGAAGGGCGGATACTGACATGGTATCCTTGGCATGTCTGTACACCCTCACCAATATCAGCAACACCAAACACGGGGCTAAAATAGTTGTCATTTATGAGCATGTAACCTCTGCAAAAAAGTGAAAAAGGGGGGGTAGACACCCATCAAAATATGTACACTTGTGAGAAAGAAAACATAGATTGTGTTGTGACGATTATCATTCATGATGCAGTGTTAATATGAATACAATCAGCTGTATGACAGGTAACAAATTGAGAGAAGTTCATTGGAGTGCATTATATTACTGAATGAATGAAGAGATAATTTGATTCATGTATAAGTGATTTTACAAAACTAAAAGAGGACATTATTACATTCCTTCAAAAATAACTAACCGATTAAGATCGCATATATAGATTCATCACAAGAATGTTGAAAGGATTATTGAGGATACAATTGGATTAGTTGGATCCATGTATGAATAATTTAAGGAATGATTAGTACAGCACATAAATAGGTTCATGTATGAATGATTATACAGGATTAAGTTCAAACAGCAAAATTCCTGGGTGCATTATTCCAAGATTCACACGATATCACTTCTTACTCATGCATGAGTGGCAGACGGATTTATAAGAGCATAAGATTAGATATTTCACGAATGAACAATTATAGAAGATTTCTAAGACTACATAAAAGAAGATGAATGCAGGAATTCATGAAAAACATGTTTGGCTGAATTATTTATATATAGCTAAAGGATCATGGATAAACAGGTGAAATGTATAATTGATAATTACTTTGATGCAGAATGATGGCGCAAGACAATGTCAAGAACACGAACTGCATCTTTAGCTCTGTTGTTGGATTGGCCTCTCAGTAAATCCATGATTGATCCCATCCTCACGGTTGCCACATATTCAATTTTCACTTTAAATTCTCTACCTCTGGGAGACACCCGACTCCTCTTCACTACATCACCTCCAATAGAGCTCCCTGGAGCCCTGTATATCAAATATACTAACGAGGATAAGAAACCAGCAAATATACTCATATAAACTCAAGGTAAGAGAGCATTTTAAATTTAATTAGTATAACTGAAGACTCCTAATGCTTGATCAAGACATACATGCTTGTCTTAAGAGGGAGGGAAAGAAATGACCCTGCTGTACGGAGGATTGGTAGACATTGGAAGAGAGATTAAGCAAAGTTATTTATGATAAATCAAGGAGCAAGATGAAGATCCACTGTAAAGTTAAACCATATCAGTAGAGAGATAGTCATAAACTTACTTGTTAAAAGCAGAATCCTCAACGAGAACATTGAATTCCTGTGTCTGAAATGGTAGGGGTCCAACGGTGTAGAGGCATTTCTCTCCGTCATAAGCAAACGTCTTACCTCCTAATTCGGCCTTCCCATATACTTCTGAGACCTTCGAGATGACCAGTCTGCGGTCATTCTTGATAGATAAGGAATTATCATCTCGACCACTCAGAGGCTCAGAAATAGAAACCTGTGTTGAAATCAAATACACGTTGTTATGCCCAAAAGATGGTGATAATGAAGGCTGTTCTGATGGCAAGTGATGATGTAACAGTACTGGCGGTGGTGATGGTGGCGGTGGTAGCAATGCTGTGTCTGGTAATGTTATGGATGGTGATCATTTTCAGGAGAAAACAACGCACGAGAAAGAAAACTTGTACGCAGATGCCTGGTATCTACTAACAGAGCCTGTAGTTCAGTGGTTCACAGATAACAGGACATAAAGTTGAAGAAATGTAGAAAATAACAAGAAAAGAAAGCGGTATAAGTGGAAAAACTGGCAGCGGGAGGAAGAGAATACAAGAAGAAGATAAAGGAAGGAAAGGAAACAAGTCCTCCAAACGAGTAGCAGAAAGAATACAATGCTAAAACAAGGATATCTACAACTTAACATCATATGTAGACAACTGTCTTCAGAACCGACGTGGTAACACAGACACGTTCTCTGTATTAGAAAACGAAGAAAAATCTGAGCTTCTTCGATAAAAGCAATTGTAATAACATTGCAAATACGATGCTGATGGATTTACTGCTTCTGGTTCTACGCAGAACCACTGCGAGAATCAGAGAAAGAAAACGATGAAGCAGACACCATATATGTGCATATACAGAGATATTATAGTGGCCGCAAAGAATTTAGCGTGGATGGTCGTTCGAGTACATAGGCCCAGAATTACAAAAACCTAATTTTGTTACCAGAATATAGCTTCTAAAGCATTAGAATTTACGGCGTATATACCATTACAGACCAAGTGCCTTGCATGAAAGATCAGAGATACTAGCATGCATACATGGGAGAGGAGTTTTGGTGGAATGAGATGGATTAACAGTAGTATAGCGCAGCAAGCAACTGCTGACGAATTAATGGAAAAGAAAAGGGGGGGAGAGAGAGAGTACTTACATCATACTGAAAGGAGTCTTGGTTTCCTGTTAAGGCAACAGCGAAATGGTTACAGAGAAGCTGGATACGCTTTCCAGATCGGCCATGCGCAGGGCGAGTCATTTGGAGTGGGGGCTTGAAGAGAGGTCCGCTGGTTATAGGAGGAGGAGGAGGAGGAGGAGATGTTAGCGGCGATGGAGGAGGAGGTATGGAGGTTGCGGCTACATCCAGCGGTGGTGGTTGATCTGCAGAAGACGATGATGAGGGAGGAGCAGGAGGAGGAGGAGGAGCTTCATCAGCCATGGTGTGAGAGAGAGCTTGAGAATGGCGATGGTGAAGATGGAGATGAGATGAGAATTTAGGCAACGACAGAAAGTGAAGCGGGGGGGGGGGGGTTTAGGGTTTAGGAGTTTAGGAGTCTTAGGGTTTAGGGTTTAGGGTTTAGGCACGCCGCCGCAGTCGCATAAACACACATACTGTATATGTTGGCGTACGAAAAGCACACTCCGAAAGAGCGTCGAGTGAGCATAAAATTGGCGATGGCGCAGATGAACAGGAAAAGAATCATGTCTGCAGGGCCGTTAGGGATTACATGGGGACAGGAGACGCAGACAGACAGACAAACAGACAGACAAACAAAGAGAGAGTGAGAGATAGAGAGAGAGCGTGTGTGCATGGAAAGCAAATTTGTCACTTGTCTATTATTACATATTTTTATTAATTCTATTATTATTATTATTATTATTATTATTGATTCTATTATTATTATTAGCATTAATCTCAATAATAAATAATACTTAATAATTGTTAACTAGTCCCTTTATTTTATTTTGTGATTCTCAGTCTTCTTCTTTTCCAAATACATTTAACTTTTTGGGGCTGTTTTTTTCTTACTTGCTTTTTTGCGTTTTGCGTTTGGCGCCTTTGTCTCTCTGCTTTTGCTTTTTGTGTTCCCGCGCTTCTGGGTTCCCACCCGAGGACGGCGCTTAAAAACCCATAGAAAATCAGGATCTGTTTTTTTTATCCCCCCCCCCTCTCCCTCTCTCTCTCTCTCTCTCTCTTTCTCTCTCTCTGTCCCCCGTACTTCTCGATGAAATAAACCCGGTCGATCGGACTCACGTTTATTAATAATTATTAGTCTTCCTAACAATAAATATTGATACTGCTCCCCATTCCACACCATAAATTATTTGAGGTTTGAGAATATATTTATTTCTCTAGAATTGAATATATATATATATATATATATAGATTGGATTGTGAATGATACCATATATCCCCCCCATCCTTAAGTTTATGATTCTTTCAAGCGTGCACAAAGAATCTGTGATGTAAACCTCGTCTCGTCGATGTAATAGTTCCACGACTTCCAATTATACCACATTCCCCCATACCCAAGCTAGTCTACTCCACCTAATGTGATAGAGTGGGTAGAGCTCTAATGCCATCAATGAAAACCCATTTTAAGAGTGACAAAACACTATTAATGATGCCCAATTTTGTGGTATAATAACAACCCAAATGGCTTTAGTAAATGGGCACGTAATAAACCTATGTCTGTCGTCTTCCTTAATCACTATGTAAGAAAAAGATTTCCTCTTTGATATATGCATTCGTTGTAAAAGCCATCACCAACTAACCATTGCATGCCAAAGAAACACCTTTGAACAAGATGGAAGATGAGGATGTCATCCTAAATTTAAAACTCAATACCACCGAATATCAAATGGCCGAGCTTTCCATGGTTCCTCAACCACAAACTTAGGATTGGGGAATTTGGAGTAGATGATGCCAATATTGATGGCTAAATATATCCATATCCATGCCATATGCTACTTTGGATTGTTCAAAAGGCCATCCATTTCCTAAGTGACTCTAACGTATCATCTTCCACAATTACCAAGCCAAACCTTGTCATTCTCATTAGAGAAGATAGATGGTTCTATTGTTTAGTTATGGAATAAGTTAATTGTTCAAATTTAGAGGCTAAATACTTCATGAATGTAGAAATTTGAGGTGCACATAAAATTGTTCAAAGGAATGCTTTCAGTATGCAATATTGGCATTTTGAGTTCACAATTGAAGCCTTTTGGTTTAACAAATGTACAAACAATTTTTTGTTTTATTTGGGATTTCATTAACATCTTCACCATATGTAGTTTAATTGACTGGTATATTGATCTACTCAGAAACACAAAAGGCATCCATGTTCACTGTGGTTTCCTTTGTTGAATGAGCTTGCCCTCTAGAAAGGGCATGATGATGTACTTGTTATGTCCATGAATTAAGCTTGTCATCTCCATCATATAGTTCCCAGTGCTTCCCATCATCCATTGACAAAGTCAATGTTATCTTCGTATTATGTGGCTTGTAATGGATGTATGTATACACCCACACACAAAAACTTGAATAAATCACATGGTTTCATCGTTTTCTTTCTTAACACTATGTTTATATGCATGTAAGGATCCCTCTAATATGATTTAATATAAATGAAATCTTTTGGTTATATTCCACGCACAAAAGACATGACAATATTGAACATTTTTTGTTTCATCGCTGATTTTGACAGAGGCAAACTCTAAAGCTCAATATTGATTTGAATATAGGTTTCAATTCATATAAAGCATAAATATTCATTTGACTTTCGTTAGATTTATTTAACAAAGCTAAAATTTCATTCCTAAATACACAAATCATGCATTCGATCGTTAATATATTGGTTTGGTGGATATGAATGCACAGGATAATGTTTTAGAATACTTGTTTAACACACAAAGGAGATGAAAGATGTTTTAGATTAATCCTTTAATGACTCAAAAAATGTCAAAGGGATTTCATGATAAACTACATCAGATTGCATTATTATTACTGTTGTAGTATGTAAGTTGGTATAGGTTTTTCTAATTGATGTAGATGGTTATTTATATCATATAAACGTGGACCAGTTTACATTTCAGACATAATAGAGGGTTGATATTTCGTTCTATAATGATCTACACTCATTTACATGTTGAATGGATGTACATCAGTTTAGGTTTTGAGGCCATGTCTATGTTTGCTATACATATAATAGCTTGAATAGCTATAAACTAAAAACTAGAAATTAGAAAATACACATAGAGAGGACCCAAACTAGTTTGTCTTGCTCATTACTTCATGCTTAATTTATAGTTGATATAGAGATACCAAATTCGGTGGTTTGGATACCAACCAATGCATGCATACATGCATGAACGCTTGCTAAAAAGGTGGCACAAAGGCACAAAAGTACACCACAATATACATGAAGTTAAAAATGCCACAAAATTGATGCATGCATTTTAAGTAGAATGAACATGATTTTTTCATTCTAAGCATCCAATATATTAGGCTTTAGCTACGAGTGCTTCCTATGACAATGGGTTATGACAGTGTCATTGAAAAATGTGTGTCCATATTAAACTCAAAGCTAACACAGTTTTTACTCGAAGTCGGTGCGGAAAATGAAATAGTGGACAATGAAGAAATAAATAAATCCCACGGTTCCAACTTGCATCGAGTATAAACAAACGAGTAGTGGGAGACGGGTCATCCCCTTGGGTGCACATGAAGAGAGCATTTCCAGAGTTTCCACGTGGACATGAACATGTTTTCTTATGGGCAACCTTACCGACCACTTCCTTCGTGTTGACTCGTCGTGTACAACAAGTGGTATGTGTGGCGTACATGAAAGAATTGATTTGTATGATCCATGGGAAACAAAAGGTTTTGCTTGTGGAGAGCCATACCGACCACTTCCTTCGTGTTGACTCGTCGTGTACAACAAGTGGTATGTGCGGCGTACATGAAAGAATTTATTTGTATGACATGGGAAACAAAAGGTTTTGCTAGTGGAGAGCCATACGAATGAGTTACCTTGGTCCTAATATAAATTTCAATATCTATCTCATTCTAAATTGCACTAATGTTTTTTCCTAACATAATGTGAAATGCACAATATCATTAACTTTCGCATGAGCATCTGACTTTAGCAAAATGTAAGTTGTTTGTACTCTTCCCCATCTTCATTTAACTCTACTTACTTTCCTCTCCCAATTGCTTAAGAGGTTTCAAACCATTGACCCCTTAATCAGCAACGATTGAAGTTCACCTTATAAGACTTATTGTTGTTGTTCTAATCATAGTATGAACCATACGTACCATACGCGCATTCGCATTCGCGAATGATTCAATCATTCGCGAAAGAAAAACACCCTCAAAGAATGATAAATATCATACTTTTGGATTAACTATTTATTATGAGGTAGATAAGCCTAAAAATGAAAAAAAAAACATAAAAAAAATGGGAAAAAAACAAAAAAAAAAAACACAAGAATGTTTGGATAACATTCGCATTCGTTTTCCAACGTAGGAAAACGAATGTTATACTAGACGAACACGAATTTTACGTACTATGGTTCTAATTATCTTGTAGTGATCACTTGGATTAGAATCCAAAGCCTACCTTTCTCTTCTCACATGTACCGCATTATCATGGCGAATTTTATTAATGTCCAAAAATTAAAATATCACAATTATCGGAATTTGGATAACTACATTAGAATTATTTACACATAGATTTTAGATGATTGAATAAGATTATTAATGACATACATTCAACTTATATGATATGTATATCAATAATCCAAATAATATTGGAATTTGGTATCCTTGAATACAACAATATGTTAGTTAGTCATACATGTAATCACAACAATAGATTTACATATAAGTTGATTTAGTGAAATTTATATAGTTTTTGTGTTTTTATAAATAAATGCATATCAAATGGATATCTCATAGCTAGGGATGCTAAACAAAGCAAGGAATTAAAAGCATTATTTCTGATAACAAGTTTTTTATTTTTTGCACAATATTGGTCTCAACTTTGTTTTTTTGTGTTATTGTCTGATTTCATATCCTACAATGAGGTTTTACTGAACACACATGTTAAGTGAGTCTAGTGACGCTTCTTATCTATTGTTGCTCACTTGCTCATTGTTACGAATCATGCACATGATATAGAACTAGTTATTACGATGGCTACCGACATCAATCTTGTTTGCTTTCTTGAAGCAACTTCATGCATCATATGACTATGGTTTTAAGCTATCATGCATGTGCCCATGTCATTGGCATTGAACACATACTATTAATGGTCTTACCCGTTGATACATTTTATTATGTATTTGAACTCTTTACAAATCTACAACTTTTGTATGTTGTGCCCTAGATTGCTCCAAGCTATTCTTCCTTAAAAAAGTTTGCAAAATTAAGATGCTTTTTGTTGCGTTGGTGATATAGCTTTTTCAGTGGTGAATTGATTGCTTGGTCCTTTTGTATCATGAAAAGTGTGTCAATTTGAATGAAACACTTTGTTTTTTTTGCTGATTTCAAACTATGTATGAAGAAGAACTTTTTGGAACAAGTTTGACCCTAAATCAATTTCAGTGCTTAAGAGTTGTAGATCCCACAACTTTAGTTATATGTATAACATCTAGTGAGTCATGGCATGTTGAAAGCAAGGTCCAAAAGGCCCAAAATCCTTGATTTCTCCTTTGAAAAAATTTCGAAAAATTTAGCGTATTGCAAATTCTCTACCTATTACATGTCAAATGTTGGTTAATTATGTTGTAAATTCATCCCCTTTTTCCAAATAACGTGTGTTATTTGAGGATTTCTACATCAAATCCTACTCTTTTTTCTCTTGCTCCGGGGCTCACAATATTGTAATATTTTTTTCTAATGATTCTATTCACAATACTTGTATCAAATCATGATAAAATAACCAAAACCCCCCAAGAATGTCATGTTCATGATATCTATTTATTATAGGGTTGGAAAACGATGATCTAATATTTAATAACACTAACAACATCAACCAACGAACTAATTAAGACATCATCAAAATCATTGTATCCTCCAACAAAATGGTGTTCACCATTTCACATCAAGTAATGATTACGTTTCTCCAATTATGTTATTGGGCCAAGTTATCATTGTGTATTTGTTTTCTATGTAGAAGAAAGAATAGTCAAATCCTCAAAGTTGCCTCCGTGATAGAACTTGGAAAGCATTCACTCTTTGATGCATGCGTGCATTCCTAAGATACACAAAAATTGATTACGTGATGCTCATACATATATTTGCTTTACGTGAAAACAAATAAAATAGGTAGATGTGATCCTATCAACTCCATGTGTGACATTAGTGTGTAGATTGAATGATTTAACCTAGACATAATCCATTAATCCAACCACATGCATCTATTGATAATTTCAGCAATCCTTTAAAGTCATATATCAACATTAATAATTTTTACTTTAGGACTTGTTTTGACATAAGTATTTCCAACCTTCAATGCATTGAATGATATCATTACACGATACTAACAACATCAACCAACAAACTGATTAAGGCATCGTCAAAATCGTTGTATCCTCTAGCAAAACCATTGTTGTCATGTTACGTGAAGTAATCATTGTGTTTCTTCAATTATGTATATTGTCAAGATATCGTTACATTTTTCTTTATTTTGGTAGAACAAATAAGGAACTACATCCATAGGGCTGTTTCTCTGATAAAAGTTGAAAATCATCCAATATTCGATGCATATTTGCATTCCCAAAATGCCAAAGAATAGTTGGATGATGAATGCTCGAACATGTGTGCATCATAGGAAGACCCCAAAATAATTACATGATGCATCAACATGCATAACAACAATTGTGCATCGTCATGCATATTATATGTATATGATCCAATGTAGTCCACCCAAGAGAGATCGAATCGTTTAACCATGAGTTGATCAATTAATCCAACTAGATGCATCAATTGGTAGTTTCAACAATCCTCAGAAGCTGTGTACTAAGATTTAAACAAAATGCCTCTAACAATTTGTAGTGAAGTCTAGGTAGAGTGGAGAAGTTTTTGTCATTTGTGCAGAAATGTTGAAATGTTTGGTATGCATTATATAGATACACTTGAAAATTCATCATCGTAATTTTAGACGATCTTGAATGGGTGCCAAAAGTAGGAGCATGTTATCATGAGAGCTAGAATGTCGGGCAAATATCCACATTTGTGTGAGTCATATTGAGAAGAGGATACATCCACATTTGTGTGAGTCATATTGAGAAAAGGTGTATCCGAGCGTTAGCGTGCCGGAAGCTCAATTTTGAGATTCAAAGAGCTATACCTAATAAACATAAAGAGAATAGAAGAGAAGAGAAGAGAAGGTCGGGTAGTTAGTTCAGTTAGTTCCAAATTTACCTTGCTATCCTTTTTCCTTTCTTTATTTTATTTATTTTAAGGTTTTTGTGTTGTGTGTTGCTTTTTTGCGCGTGTGAATGAGCCCTTAATCCCAGAGCTGGCCTCGCCACGTGGCGCCACATGATTCGAGCTCGCGCCTGCTTACGTGGACTCTCCCGCCCGCCCGCCCGCCTTCCAGCCTCTGTCTTTCTGTCTCTGTGCAATCCGCCATAGCCCGCTTGCAGGCAGCTGTTTGTTTCCCTTTCCTTTCTGTTCGGCCTTGGGACGGGCCAAATTATGCGTTGATCGCCATAGCCAGAAGCTTCTTGTGTTTCGAAATGGAAGGCATGGACGTATCACCGCACATCTAATTAGATGTTATAACTTATAACCCCATAACTAGAAGTTTTTGCAGACAGAGAGAGCTTGAATCCACCATAGCCAGAAGTAGCTTCTGTTGGAAGATAAAGAAAGAAAACGAAAAGAAAAAGGAAGTATCCAACTGTTTCTTAGAAGATGTAGTACTAAGTACGCCTGCCTTGGTTGGCATCTGTAAAAGAAGTATTTTACTGTTGCTGAGATGTATCGAGTACGCCATTGCTTCTGAGGGGAGAGAGCACGGTAGAGATAGAGATAGAGGAAGTGTGTCGGCCATAGCCAGAAACTTCGCAAGAAGTTTCGCCAAGAAGAACAAATGCTGTAGATACGTCTTCTTCAAGTTGTTGGTTTCAACTGTCTCCACTCGCTTTCAGGAAGAAGACTCTATCGTACTCTTTCGGAAAAGAGGTCTCTCAAAACCGGTAACGACTCGTCTCTCTCTGCCTTTTCGTTTTCGTCGCAACTTACAGACTTACTTCACTGTAGCAGAAAGACTAAACCCTAACATTTCTTTCCTTTTCTCTCCGTTTCTTTCAATTTGACCATAGCCTTACCCGTCCTTGTTGCAGAAAAGAAGGGAAAAACTAAACTTTTCCTTCTTCTTCTTCCTCATTATTCTTGCGATTTCTGGACTCCGCTTGGAATATCGTTCCTTCAACGCCATGTCTAGTATTCTTCCATCTCCATCACTTCAATGATTATACCTTCAACAAAATGGAGCATTTCGTTCTTGAATGGTGCCTCCTTGACTGTATTCATAAATACAGTCCCTTCTGAAGAAGAGTATGCCAAGATTTTCTGAAATGTCGGGTTTCCCTCACTCCCTATAGTTTCTTCACATCATTTCATTTCATCTTTTTCTTTTTCCTTTTGAAGAAGAGAACGACAAGTTTTTTCTGAACTTCCGGATCTCCGTCGCTCTCTCTAGTTGCTTAACATCATTTCATTTCATTTCTTTCTTCTTCTACATGGCCTTATTATTAATCTTCTTATCTGAAAAACCCTTTTCCATGATCTCTTGAATCGTCTGGTTTCTATATATCTCCAAGCTTTAGCGTTATCGTCGAAACAACATTTCATCTGTCAGAGCAGAAAAGCCTTTGAAATCCGAAATCACTCATTCTCTTGCTGTGCGTTTCTTCTTTACATAACTTCGTAATTCCAAAGCATAGCTTCGTTAATCCTTCTGGACCGAGTGCAGAAATGATCGTTTTCCTTTCCCGTTCCACATATCTTCACATTTCTAAGTTATGTGCATGTATCAAAGCTTTTAGACAATGACGAACCATATGAACAGATTTAATCAAGTGAGGAGCTACTTTCCTTCCTCTATCCACAGAACTGGTTCAGATTCTTCTAATATGAACAAAAGAACTTCAGCATTGTATACTCCTGTTTCCTAATCTCTTCATGCTTCTAATATACGCACACATATCTATATGTTAGATTTCTCAACATGATGAAGCAGATTAGTCTTGCAGAAGTTGATCAAAAGTACCATCAAATGAAAGGGTCAACTAATCACTCTCTTCCTCCATACACAGAAATGCATCTTCAAGTTCACGTTCACAAGCTGATCCATGATTTTCTTTTCTCCAGTGACGGAGATCATGATCTCTCTTTATCTAAAAATATTTCATCTCCCAAGAAAAATGGTGCACACATGATATCTAAGGAAGGTAACTTAATGGCTAATCAGACATGGATCTGGGGTGGGAATGAGAAGCATCAAGCTATAAGTTCGAACAATGTAAGATGCGACCTGGAAAGCTCGGCTTCCAATGACATAATGACCATAATCTCTGTAGATGACGAGAATGGGGATCTGACAAATTCAAATCTAAACAATGAAGTCAAGTATGACCAGAAAAACTCAGTTTCTAGTGATATAATAAACATCATCACCGTAAAAGATCAGCCGATGGTGTACTGTGATGATGCTATGGAAATACATGACCCAAATTCCAACCATGTTTCTTCTGTCATAGAGATGGAGAAAAATAGCTTGTTTGGAGGTATATCACAATTCAACACATTCCAATGTGGAGGCAAGATAAGTGCAATAGCTGAGAATAGAATGAACATATTTCCATGCCAAAGCAAGGGAAAAAATGCCATATCTGACACAAATGAAGAGCCATTAAAAAGCAAGGTAAATGTCACGTCTGAGTACACAGACAATGTGAATGCCATAGTTGACACAGGCAAAGTCTCATGTGAAAGCAAGGTTAAAAATGCTGTATCTGACTACACAGACAATATATTTCCATGTAAAAGCAAGGAAACAAAGATAATATCAGAGTTCAAAGACAGCACATTTCTATGTAAAAACAACATAAGGAATGACATATCTGACACAGACGCGACGGAAGTGAAACCAAGCTTCAGGAAGCCACCAAGGCCTCCACGGTTGGCTACTTCACCAAATGAGTCTCATCATCCCTTCTTACGATGCCCTTCTGATGTAAATCTTCTCTTAAAGAGTACAAGAAAAGTGAGGGTAGACAGAAGGAAGGGTGGACCAGTAACTCCGGGCACAAACTCACCAATATGGGCCCTTGTTTTTACAATTTTTTTTGCAGTTGCCATGATTACTCAAGGTAATGATGCTAGTTTTTTATCCATGATCTTGAGTATATGATTGTATGAAGATATGGCTATGCGGTTATATGAACATGTGACTAGTAATCATCATCAGAATTTTGCTGTCGCTTGCTGTTTTTTCAGGTTTTTGGTCCCAGAGTACTAGTGGTGGGCAAGGTGTAGCATCCTCTCCATCAGAAACTAATTATATTATGTGAGTGTCAATACTACTCTATAATGCCTCTATATTAATTTTCTAGCGATATATCTTCCAGCATACTGTTTGAGGTTTTCTTCGAATGTCAGAGTTAATAATCAAGCATAAGCTTGCAATGACAGTCTTGCGTATTTCAGACTTGCTATTAGATTCATGATATGGCTCCTTTCATGGATATTACTGGAAGACTCATGCAAACTATTGATGTCTATTTATTTGGGCTCTAATTGACAATAATTAGGACTTTCATGGAATCCTTGGAAGATTCACAACAGCCTGAGTATTTAACATCAGGTATATAAAATAACATCAATGTAAGTCAACCATTAACATTGATTGATATCAGTATCAGTATCGGGATCTTCTTAAAACACACTTCTTGTTATCCGAATCAAGAAATGCTGTTGGGAAATAAATTCTGCCTGTCTTCAGGCAGTTGGGGAATAATTCCTGTTTAGACACTTATGTGTTGGGTGCATGTAGAAAGGAAGAAATCCAATGGGAAATTTTGAATCCTTTAGCTTTAGTAGAAAGTGAGGTTCTAAGCAATATGTTGTAAGAAAGAAAGGAAGTAATGTTATTTTCTGAAAGGCCAAATGGCCCCTGCACATAGCAGTTTTATATGACCTGTAGTGTGATCCATGAAATAAGCAAGAAAATATCACAAATATTAGGATTTTTTATGGCGATGTGATGATAGGGAAGAAGATGGTGATGTGGTTTCTAACCATAATATCAATTTATCTCGGAGATAGTTCACTTTGGAATTTTGGAGAGCAAATTCAGTTTCAGGTTTATTTTGTTTATTTATTTATGGTTTTCATTTTTTAGTTTTAACTGCTACATTGGGTTGCGAATTTTGAGAGAATACTGGAAGCTGTTTCTTTGCATCACAGAACATAGTGACAACTGACAATTGCATGAACCTCTCCATCTCGCTTGAACTATAATCTCTCCATTAAGTTTCTTCCACTATATTTTTTATGTTGAGCCATGAATCTGTCTATTCCTCTCTGTATTTGCCAACTTTGATGTTAAAGAAGAAACCTCCAGTGTTTCCTGTGCTTTGATTATGAAACTCAAAATACCAGAAACTCAGTTTTGGGGAGAGGAAACAAAAGGGTTCTGGGTTTCAATGCAGACAGACCTAACCATCAGCATCAGTTGATGACAATATATGCCTAGAACAGTTACCAATTTATGTCAATATATGCCTAGTTAATATCAATGGATGTCTTATTATTGCCAGTTAATTTTGATAGGTGTAAATTAATTGCAACATATATGCCTAGTTAACATCAATACGCATAAAGTAAGACTATTGATATGTATGGAAATCTTAAAATTCAAAGCGCTTTCTCTATTGGTGTAATTGTAGTGTCAAGATTTCCTTCTTGAACAGGCACTATTTGGAATGTTTGAGTAATGTCATATCTCCTTCGACCATTTCATTCGCCATTAGCATAAATAAATTTGATAAATGATATTGGGAAGCCTAATAATATGATTAGAATCTTCTTCATCTAAATTGTTCAAAAAATGCAGGAAACTGAGAGCTATGTCCTTTCCGGTGCAAGTTGACAAAGGATATATCGATGGGAAAAAAATCAATCATGGGAGTGCTTCTTCAGATAAAAGGGCACAAACTTACAATTGATTCTTCAGTAAAAAGCATATGAATTCTGATGGACTCGTTCAAAATCCTCTTCCTCACAGTGGTGAAATGTCACATGCATATCATACCCTTGGCTGGCAGGGTGTATGTAAAGCAACCAAAATTTTGTTTATATATCTCCTACAAGTGTCTTGCGTCTTGTCCATAACTTCTACAGTAAGTTATTTAGTGGAAACCTTTTGGAAAGAAGAGGCCAAATGCCCTCTCTCCATATTCTAGAGTTTTGTTTGATTGATTTTGAACAACTGTTTATCTCTGCTTAGAGTATTAAGCTTGATAAAATGAAGTTTATTGTTTCTATAAGATTTTCAGCCATATGTATATATATTTCTAGAGCCAAAATTTAGTTACTTGGTTTTAATAGAAGGGTAATTCTATGCCTTATTGTCATTTTTACATAATTGTCTCCTAGTAGTTGAGGATGTAGTTGGGAAAGGTTTAAACAGTGGATGATGTTTTCCCCTATATTTAGTTATATTCATGTTGGTTTGTTCTCAAAGAAGAGGAAAAAACTGTAATATGTAATATTTTGCCTGGTCTTTTAGGCCATTTTGACCTCTTAAAAGACATTAATATAGCTTTCTTTTTGTTCTAATTGGGTTTGCACTACCTGGAGTTCTATTTGAGAACACTTACTTGTGCCAACTTGGTTTTAAGCAAATAAATAATTGGGCCATATATATAATATGTACAATTGGGTTCATTATGAGTCACTGCTGATTGTGAACAATTCTGTTACCAATGATGAGAAGATGAAGGGAAGGAAAATAAAGAATTTGATAGAAAGCTAGTTATTGAATGATTGAAATTTGAATAGCACTTATTGACTTGGCATGCCTAGAAACCTCCTTTTCTTATGAAGACATGATGGAGAGTAGTACTGCAACGTTTTACAAGCTTGAATATTAGGGAAGCTCAAAAATTTCTTCAATGTAATGTATAAAAGTTTCATGTTTATTCTCTCTTTCTCATCTTATCTTTGCGTGACCTACTGTTCCCCGTAACCACCTCATTTCTCATCATTACATTGGGGCATACATCCTTGCCCATTTTTTTCATTTGATTGCATATCGGATGCTAGTGCCATTGCAAGATTTTTATTCCAATGATAAGAACAAGGCAAATTGTTCATTTCCTATTTTCTAGTTTTCATGCCATTATTCTGCATGATATTTCTAATCTCGACAATTGATTATGTGTCAATTAATGATGTATACAAAAAACATGTTCGAATTGCAATTTGTAGGGAGCTTCCACTTATTAGGTGCCAATGACTAATGGCCAATGGATTGTAATGTGAGAGGAACCCTTTGGGCTTTTGCAACCTATATAAAAGAGTGGTATATATTTATGCACCTATTTGGGTGTCCTAACTACATTTTGGTTCTTATTCTCTGTCATTTGCATCCACTAAGAGCCGTTTTCCTCCACGTAGCTTTTCTATACTAAATGTGACCCCTTTTAATGTTTGTTGTGATTAGTAGTTATCTATTTAACGAAGACTTATGAAATTCTAAAATTATGCAGTGATTAGATGCGTGTGTTAATTTTAGATTAACTTAGGAAGCCTTTGAGCACGTTTGCATGGAGTGGAGATGTAAGTATTTTTTACGTGTTGAGGTAAGGCATGGTCTTTGCCATTGGGGAGTGATGCCTCCCAATTTGTCGACTAGCAGGCAGGTGGGGGAAGATGACCTCTTGGGACTTGATACAAACCTTTGCATGGTGGGAGTGCACTAAATGCATGGAATGAGTGGGTTTGATACTAGTTGGGCGAATTTATGTGCACTCGAAGAGGAGCAAACACGGTGATAGTTGTGAGGGGTAGGTATTGGTAGTTGGCTATATGAATAGATATATCATATGAGCGAAGCGTATATTGAAGACGAGAAGAAGGGCTTGTTTGCATTAGAGGACTTCCCACGTGTTTTTTAAACATTTTTGAAATGTTAAATACTTGTTAAATACGTAGATTGCATAGAATACATCGAATACGTTCGGAAATAACCTAACATCATGTATTGTGTTGGCTGGTTGGTTGTCCCCCCCACCCCTTCCAATGGCCCCCATGGTTATGTATGTGTGTCTCTCTCCTTTGGCCATTTTTGGAGGAGGAGGCCAAAAGATTTCAATGAGAAGATTTATTATTTGTTGCTTTCTATTTCAAGACACTTTTAGGAAAAACAAAATTGAAAAAAAAAGCACCATACTACAGTAATAGTAATAGACTATAGTAATAATTATAATTAATGTAATACTATTACTACTACTAGTAAATACTAATAGTTTATAAATAATAATCAAATTTTGCCTTCACAGTGATTTTGGTTTTTGTTATTTAAAAAAGCTAAAAAAAGGCGGGAGGAAAGAAAAGCCCAGCCGCAATTTTATTTATTTATTTATTTTTTCAATGTTTAGCGCGCATAATAATACGTAATAAAAATTATAAAACAAATAGAAACTTTTTTTTCCTTTTCATTTAACGACTAGAAATAGGTAATTACTGCTATTTATTTCTCTATTTTTGACCATTTTCTCTCTCTTCTTTTTTGGGCCTCTCTCTCTCTCTCTCTCTCTCTCTCTTTCTGCTTTGGTCTCTCGGAGCTCCGCCATCGCTCGAGCTTCCATCTCTGCAGAAGTAATTTCACTTCCTCATTCCTTCTGTGTGTGTGTGCGTGTGTGCGTGTGTGCGTGCAGAATTTCCCCTTTTTCTGCACACTCCTCCTCGCTTGTTCATCATCTCCTACCATTCCCCACAGTGAATGCAGGAAATAACCTCCCTCCCGATGCCTCGCCTCATTATTTCTCGCAGGAATGAGCTTTTCTTTCGATCAGGAGTCGCCGTGTTTCTGAATTCTGGACTATGTTCGACCTAAATGAAGTACCTGATCAGGCTCAAGCTCAAGATCTATCTCAGTCTCAGGTCCATTCTGAAGATGCGTTAAATACCGAATCTTTGAATGATAACGATAAGAAACAGAGGGAGAATCGTAACAAAGCTAGTGGTGCATATGTTCGTCCTCACAGAAGCTTCACCTCTCACGAAGATGTAATTTTCCGTCTTTATGAATCTCCTGAAACTTCTGTCACAGCTGTTGCATAAGGCAAGGTCTATAATGCTTCTCGTACTGCGACGAATACTACCAAATATTCAACATTGTTTTCTTCCTTCAATTTGCCCTTTGATAAATCGCGAAATGCAAATATCGAAACAAAAGAACTGTGAACCTCTGCTTCATCAAGATTATGATGTGTCGGGAACTTTTATTGAAGACAAAAGAGATGATTGTGATGACCAGTTCGGGAAAAAATATCCATTAATGTCTGTCTCATCCACCTGTCAGAAAAACAAATATTCGTTTGATCAATCTGGCCATCAAACGAAGACATCTGAAGAATTTCTGCTAATGAGCGAAGATTTACTCGATCAAATTGTGATGACCAGTTCGGGAAAAAACATCCATTAATGTCTGTCTCATCCACCTGTCAGAAAAGTAAATATTCGTTTGATCAATCTGGCCATCAAACGAAGACATCTGAAGAATTTCTGCTAATGAGCGAAGATTTACTCGATCAATCTGTCTATACACAGAAAAATAAAGATTTACGCCGTCAATCTGACCTTCAAAACTCAAGCCAATGCGAAGGTGTTCTCTTTAAATGTGACCATCAGAATACTGAAGCGTTAGACCAATCTGACCATAAAACAAGGAAAACTGAATACTTACTCTATCAATAGGACAATCAAAGTGACGATTTGCTAGATAAATCAGACGCTGTTGACCATTGGAACATTTTGTTGAAGCAAACATTAAACGAAACACAAAACATGGTTCATCAAGAACCCAAAGGCCAGAATACCATTTTAGAGAGTTGTACGTTGAACTTCTCTTTAGATACGAACATAAGATCTACACCTCAGAAAAAGCAAAGTGATCTGAAGAGTTCTGGTTCAGATATGCTCAAATTTTCTATAAGATCAATATCCTTGAAAAATTCAAACGATGTGGATCTTTCAAGTTCGAAGACCTTAGAGATGCCTGATCTTTCTCTTGGGAGCAGTAAAGTAACCCCATTAACGTTGAAGAAAAGCTTGGATCTGTCTCCTTTTTGGAGTGGAAAGTTGCAATGTCTTGATGATGATGCAATTATTCACATTCCTCTTGTTGCTTTTTGCTTAGGAATCATGAAATATGATTCGAGATTGAAGAGATTCCGACTATGTTGAACACGCAGAAACTCGTGGATTTGGAGGAGTATGTTGTTTTTTGGCATCTTTTTGGCCTAAAGAGAAAACGAACTGCACATATTTAAATATGTATGCTGAAAAGCTTCATTTTTTGTGTTGTGCATCTATTTCTTGTCTGCAGGTTACAGAATAGCTTGCTCAATGGGGTGGCTGAACCTCTGACACAGTTTAAGACCTCGTTGGATGCCTCTACAGAAGAGGTCAACAAATTCAATTTAATGGTAGACAGAATATGTGCTCTTCTTTGCTTTCTAATCATTATAATGTTATTCAGTAAACATCAATGACTTTATGAGGGTAATGGCATCTACACAACATGCCTGAATGAGATTTTGAGATATATATTATTGCAAATGATAGATATAGTCTGCTGGAGATGAGCTTGCTAACACAATTGTATTGAGTTTCTACAGGTTATGTATGCATGCAGAGTAATTTCCATCTGCCTCTCCTTCATGATAGAGGGATATTCATTTATCTTGTGAAACAGACTTAATATTTGAGGAATGATGAGCAATTATGATTCAATACCGTCAACTGCAAACAAACATAGAATAGACAGGTTATGTACGGACTTAAGCATGTGCAATGAAAAACTTAACCACTTCCATTATTTGAAACAAAAGCATGAATCTTAGCCTGAGCTAGTGCATATTTTTGTACTTCACTCATTGGAAATAATACTTGTTGCTTTTAAAGTTATTATTGTTGGAGACATTTACAGCCTACAGTTAGGGTACTATAACAGTCAGCTAGGGGTATTTACTGCCATACTAGTTAGCATAGTTGGTCGATTTTGGAGTTAGACAGGGACCTAAATGAATCATTTTGGGATCTCATTTAGCACCCTATACCCACTCGAGTAACCCTATGCCTACAACCATCCAGCTTCTCTAAGTTGAGCCTGTATAAAAGGTCACTTGCCTATTTGTTTTCTTACCTGTTGTGTGCTCATTTCAGCCCATTTCCTAGGCCTCCTAATTGGGAAGAAGCTCTCTCAGCTCTTGTTGTTTGAAGAGCATTTTGATTGTTGAATTGGAGAATTTAGCATCATCAATGGATTTAGTCAGCAACAAAAGCGATTCTAACTCTTAAGAGGTGGAGTGTTGTTATGGTCATAAGAAGGGTTGCTTCAATGAAAACAATTGGATTATTTTTGGTACACATCAATGTTGTCTTGGGTATGAAGGACATATATTGGATGAAGTTTTGGCACATGGAATGTGTGAATGATCTCTGTTCAAATTCACCACTACATTTTCTCATGGTAATGATGAAGTGATGAAAATTTTCCCGTATAGGGTAGCCTTTACCTCCATGGAACTCTTAAAGGACAGGGGAATTGTTATAATTCACCTGATATCAGTGTTGCATTGCTTGTCTATTCTTTCATGGTAAACATGGTTGTCTTGTAAAAGCAATGCTATGGTATGAAGCATGCCACGAAGTGCAGCTCTGATTCAGATACACATGGCATATTCTATGGACATGGTGTTGGATGCACTCTTTAGCATGGTGCGATTCTGGTTTGACTGGGGATTGTGACACTTGTTGCCCAATTACGTCAGTGGTATTCAGTTTGGATTCTGATTTCATAGAGCTATGAGTGGCAACCCACTGTTGTGTTATCATCGATTTTAGCACTGGGAAGCTTGTTTAAATTCATGTGAAGCCATTTGGACACTTCCACTTCTTGGTGAGTTGCAGTCGCCTTAGTTGATCACTTCTCTTTTCGGTATGATAACCAGGCTTCCTCTCCATTTGCTCAGATGTACGTTTGTCATGCCTATAACAAACATATTGAGGTGCGATAACAAGACCAATAAAAAAGAGGGACAGGGAAAACAAGAAAGATCATATTGTTATGAAGCGCTCACGGGAGTTTCAAGCTAATGCATTGGAATCTGAACAGGTTAAAAATGAAAACATTGATTTAAAATCAAATACCACTTTGGTGACTGTGGATTGTCAATCACAAAAGCACTCTGAATTGGTTGGAAAAATGGTCTTCACTAACCCAAGCATAAATTCCCGTTCCGTCAATCTCCAGGAGGTCAGGCCTCTCTCAAATCACATGGGGACTGATGATATATTGAAAACAAAAGACGTAAAATCGTATAGTGTGGAGATTGTGAAGACCCTACTGAAATTTAAAAATGAAGATAATATAGTTTCACTATGTCAAGGGAATAACATGATGGAATTGGATCTGGGATTTAATGTAGTAAATATGAGAGGCGAGGTATTGGAAGATGAAGCTCCATCTAAATTGGGAGAGAATTTGTGAGTCCCCATTTGTTATTGTGGAGAAAGGAGACAAGGAGAAACCATGTTTGGAATTTCCTGTTGATGTCTTTGACAAAGAAACTCGAACTTGGCTTCTATCAAAGCAAAATGCTCTTTATCTTCACGAAGATTATGGTAGGTGAACTGAAGCACCCTTTGTTATCTTTAGTTCTCCCCAAATCATTTTGAGGTTCACTCACATAAGTGTTTGGGGAAAATTCCAAAATACCCATGAGGTTTAGGGTTTAGGGTTTAGGGTTTGCATTATATCCCCAACCTCCATTGCTCAAAATCCCAAAGAGAGAAAAGGGTATGAATGGAGAATCGTTAAAACCATTTGGAGAACTAATGAAAATTTTAGGGCATTTTGGGAAATAAAGAGAACTTCAGGCATGTTTCGGATTTCGCAGTAATTTTAATGCATGTTAAGTGTTGTCTTCCGTTAGTATTGAACGTATTCATGGAATTGCTATTTGTTTCACAGGTGTGCATGCTGTTATTAATACAGAACCGTCAAACTCCAATTCTTTCTCAAAAGCAGATTGCCAGAATAGTTAGGTCTTCCTCTGCATTAAATCTTTAAGTTTTGTAATTGTACATTTCTAAGTATTTTGATATGGTCATAGGTACTCTGTATGTGAGGATTTCTATGGCAACATCACAGTCGTGCGATGCAATGGAAGCTAAGTGGTTTGTTGATCAAGCTGCATGCATGATAAAATCTATTTCAAGTAGGGGAGTATTTATTAAATGCCTTTGGTATGAGGGCCCAGTACAGTTACAATCAGGGGATGCTGCGCCTTCTGTATCCCTGATTGTAAAAAAGATTAAGGGAGATGATGGTAAAAATCTAGAGAGGATTCAGGACTTGACCGGGGTGATGATTGGAGTTGTATTGCGGAAGAGCAATGTTCCTGTCGCAAATGAAATTGAGCCCATGTCTTATCCTTGTTTCATAGGGTTACGCCTAAAATGTGTAAGAAGGAAGGGGCTACTGGATGCATCACAGAAAGCAGAGACTCTTCTTGAAAGCGTTGCTGATCATTTCTCAAAAGAACTGGCAAACTATATTGCAACCCGCATTTCAGACTTGCAGGAATCATCATTGCATCACATTGAAATAGTTTCTAATCAAGATTCTCATTCAGCCCATGTAATACTAATAAAAGAACTTGAAAACTCACCATTATCTGGGGAACAAGTTATTCAGGTATCTTCTTCAGATCCTCCCAATGTAGATGGGATCAAACTTGGTGGATTGCATGAGAATGATAGCAGAGTGTTGAGCAAATCCATCAACATGAACAAAGAATCTGATAGAATCTTGCCTGTGGAGACAAAGGAGGTAACCTCAAGATCATTACATGTGAGCAATATACCTGCACATGTCACCTCAGTCAAGATTCAATATATTTTTGAGTCTATTTTGAAAGATAAACTTAAAGACATCAACAGTAAGATACATACCAAAAACATTCTGTGCTATTGTTGAGTTGGCAAATAATAAACTTGTCAACGAATGTCTGAAGCTTTTTACAGAAGATAGAAGTATATTCCATGGTCTAAGTGTTGAGCTTGGCACCTCTGCAAACATTAGTACTGGTCAACCATGTTCCACTCTCAGAAGTGGAGAAACAAATATGAGGGACATCAATGGAGAGAGTTTTATGACTCTTTCCTTGACAAGGAGTAAATCTGATGCCTATGCTCGGCAACAATAAGAATCTACCGACAATGACAGCGATTCTGATTATTTCCGCAATCTATGGTATAGTGACAATGTAGCTAATGCGAGTGATTATTTTCTTGATAAGCCTAGGCCCCTTTTTTTGAGTGAGCTAATGAGAAATGCATCTGCTCAAACCATCAAGGAACTTTTTGAGGATATAGTTACTACTTATATAGGTCCCTCATTAATCAGTTCAAGTGGAAAACAGCTAGTTTTGGATGTGAGATACGTTCCATCCAGAGGGTGTGCATTTGTGGATCTTGCCACTCCTGAGTTAGTGGAATTTATGCTTGATTTGCATACTCGAAGACCAGAAGTCTTTTTAAACATGAAGATGGAGCTCGGTAGAGGACCAGTCCCTTTTTCAATCGAAGGTGATGCAGAGAGAAGGTTGAATACTCGTAATTGGGATGGAATGTGCAGGAAATCTCAATCTGGTTCTCAATTGTGTGAACATCGTCTTGCTTCAACAGTCTCCCAAAAGGTAAAAAAGGGACCTAGTGGGAGCTACAATGATTATATGGACAATTCTGATATTAGTGACGATTTCTTGAGGCAAAATTCACAAGTGAAGAAGCTACGATCAGATCCAGAGAAGACCATCTACGCTGATAGACTTCCAGAGAGTGCATCAGAAGCCACGATAAAGAAAATCTTTGAGCGTGTTCTTTTGCAAAATCTGACTCAAGAAGAATTAGAGCTTTTTGGTGATAAGTTGATAACTGAAGTGAGATATGTTCCTTCAAAGTATTGTGCATTTGTTGTATTTGTTGAGGAAGAGCTCACTAGAATGGTACTGAAAATGTATAACCAGAAGGAAGATGCCTTTGAGCAAATGCGTCTTAAGCCTCACTTCCATTCACTGATGGAGGATTTATACAGACAGGATCCACATAATATAGATGGCACACTTCACACATCCTCCTTCAGAGAGCTCAGCAAACCTTAAGGTTGACGATTATGTAAGACCATGGCAAATAGAGTTATATGATTCTCATAATAATCGATCAGCAGCCCATCATGCAATTACAGCATCTGCATTCAAGGAAGTGAATAGGAGGAAATCAGTATATGTTGATAGGATTCCTGAAGAGTTGTCTGAGTACACCATGACTGATATGTTCGAAAAGGCATTCCGAAACAAAAAACATGGATATCATGGATATATGGTTGTACAGGTAGCTTATTTTAGGGATAAATTTGATCCTAAGAAGTTATGTGCTTTTGTGGAACTGAAGACTGAAGATGGAACACAAGATTTGGTAGATTTGTATAATGCAACTCTATTTATTTATTGTGCCTTATTCACTGTCCAACTCTTCAAGAGAACAGAATGCGCTATATTCTAGTTCAAGAATTTTCTTTAGTAAAATGTGCAATCTTTTCCTAAGTTGTTGCAAGCAGTTTATTGCCCCAGTTTGAATGAAATCATCAATTTATTATCCACTAACATTCTTGAGCATTCACTAATGGTTTGCCTTTTAATTTTATTCCTCATATATGCATGTGTACTTGTAAGCATGATTGGAACAGGATAGCAGCAATGCATTTGCTTCATGACAATGTCACCCTAGATCCAAGAAAACTAATACTAACAAAATGTTGAATATATAATGATCTAAAACAAAAGGCAAACAGATAACATTTGCTTAGTACCATTGGTCATGATTCTGAATTGTAGATTTGTTTTCAAGAAAGTGCTTGAAAGGAATTTTGTGATACAAATCCATCTCTTCTCTATAAATTCCGGAATGGCAAATAAAATGGTCACAATGTGGCATGATGGTACAAACAAATATCAGAATATAGAAGGTTCAAATAATGGTTACCAAGATATGCATCATCATGGTTTGTAGGCACAATATTACCACATCAAAGGGCAAGGGGATTCGTTACATCCCAAATCCAAATATGCACAAGCTCATGCATCCACTTATACAGGAAAAAACATTTTTTAGACTAGCTGATTGGTGATGCTATTAGATCTCAAATCTCAAATCTGCTTGAGGTACCATTATGATCGTCACATTCCAAATCCAAATATGCACGAGCTCATGCATCCACTTATATGGAAAAATACATTTTTTTGACTAGCTGATCGGGGTGATGCTAGTAAATCTCAAATCTTAAAATCATAACATCGATCATAATGATGTTATTTTAAGACACAAACTATGCATGAGATCATATACTGAGCTGTTAAGGCATAAGATCATGATATAATGCATAGCATGGGATCATACATTGATATTACATAATAAAAAATGTGGTAGGCATTTTCAGTCTATATGGATGTAATCAATAAATGCTTATTGAATGTGCTCTAGTATTTTTACAGGGTACATATATATACTCCAAATAAAATGTTTCAATCGATATCCGCATGGACATAATCAATAAATAAGAAGTTTTTCTCTATATCCTTCAAAAGATAAGCCAATGCTGCACTAACTGCCGCACTGACAGCCAGAATAATACGGATATTCATCTCAGGTGGTATTCCTGCCCCAGCAGCCAATAGCACAGTAGTCCCAATCAAAACCTTCTGTAAATTTTGAAATACTTCATATGCTTTCTTGCATGAAGAACACTTCAAGGTATGTTGCTCGTACCGATCCAGCATCTATGTATAAACACACATAAAGTAACTTAAAATTTGGTGGAAGAAACATTTGATTTGAAAGTATACGATATAACTTGAACAGGAAGGGAAAAGTAATGCAAGCGAAAAAATGCTGATGGTTGCCTTGGAACGCTCACAAGAAAGACAAATGGATTGTTCGGTGAGCACTTTCTTTATGCTCTATGCTGGAATATATTGTTGCTTTACATATTTCCAGGAAGTCCTCAACCTTGCACTGTGTGCTTGACTCATGCGGCCACTATGAGCCCTTGGTTCACGCAGGTGATAGATATGTAATGGGGAATCTATGCACTATAAGAATTACTGTTGGGAAAAGTGTTTCTTCCAGCTGAATAGTTGAGGTCATGGCCATCATGATTGTAGTGAAACAAAGACACCCATTATCACCGACTTTCTTCGCTTTTTATGTAGATGAGGTATCTAATCACATAGGGAGATTGGGCGATCTATGCGCATGCATGGTGGAGATAGCATACCAATATTACAATATGCCGATGACATTGTTGGTTAATTATTCTCGTCATTCATTTTTTACAGTTGACAATTTGTCGGTTGATCGTGATAAAACTGAAGTGATGGTGTTTAACACCACTCAACCATACCTACACATACCTCGGAGTAACAATCACAAGCCCTCAGTTCTTCCTACATGACGCTCCTTGTGCTCGACTTTCACATGGATATGTAATCCTTGGTGCCCTCTAATAACAATGCACACACACATTGTTCCAAGAACTACAAACAAAATTTGTAACACCAGCTTTCATCTATGGGATAAAAAATTTGGAACCACGAAAATAATTTGAGAGATTTGAGAGAACTTTAGTCTTGTTGATTAGCCACATTATAATGAGGCAAACATTGATACTCAAGATTGGCACTATTGTCACCAAGATAGCTGGCAGAATATGGAGATGCTCACTGTTAGTATGCTGAAATGTGGATATGATTCCAATCACATTGTCGACCATATAAAGTTCTCCAAAGGAACCCAAAATCGCTCTCATGGAAGTTTGATGGTACTCGGATCTCCTTTCTGAGGATTTGTAAATCAGGTGTGCACGGTGATTCAGATGCATCCCCCTCAATATCCAACAACTACTGCTTGAGTTGGATTGGTTGGAACCTTGCTGACAGGTACTAGCATGGTTTGAGCCATTTCTAGAGAAGAAGTCGCCATTGTTGGAGTACATTGATGGCATTTAGACGCTAGCAAACATCACAACTTAGATCAACGCAAACTTAATATTCGGTGGATGCAGCCCCACATTTTGAGCATGCTCAAGTGCCCAACCCTGTTCTTATTGACGGCCCCACTCAGACGGAGATTGAGGTGCCACAGTCAAGATCTTTCTCTGAAGGTGAGCAAACCATCTATGTCTATATTCTGGTGTCCTCAACATATCAGTGCATTCTCCAAATAGACCAAGACATTAGGTAAACCATGTAAGTAAACCTGATTCCAGTTCTTGAGTTAGATTTAGTCTTCCAGTAGGCCTAAAACCCCTACTTGGGCCAATAGATTTGAAGTTTTGAGCTAAAATTGGAGTCATTTGGTTGGATGGTTTAGGATATGTAAAGTTTATTCCTAATAAGAGGCTCATTTTATCGAATCCTAGTAGCAAAGTTTTTGCAGCACATATTGAACTCAACACAACTAGGTTCTATAACCTCTTGCCTATGCTCCTTTGAATTCAGGAGACAACCATTGTTTCATGGATCAAGAATTTGCCTTCACACATGAATACTGTTTTATGTCCAACTTCTGTAACAGTCATTGACGAATGTCCAATTGTATCGAAAGATGCAGTTGAAGAGTCTGATCCAGTTGATGTGGTAAGTACAATTTCCTTCATCCTAATTAATAGTTCTGAAAATCTAGTTGTTTTTGGTCCGGCTTGGTTTGAACATCATAATCCAGAGATTGATTGGAACACCCGAGTAATTAAAGAATCTAAGAAAAATAGTGCACCCAAATCCCTCATTCCTACATGACCAAATTCTAGATCCCATAGAATTTTGATCGTTTCTCTACACGTGTTACATAAAGAGGGACAGGGAGAGAACATGCTTATGTTTACTATGCTAGCAACTCCATTTTCCAATGCACAGATATCAAAGGTTCAGCTTCCAACAAAGTACCATCAGTTTCACAGATGTTTTGAACAAGGTGCCACATACTTCCAGAACATCAGCCTTGTGATTGTCCTATAGATCTGCAGCCTATTATGTTTAGACATTTATTTTGGTTTCTTAATCTCAAAGACGAGAAAATATATTGAGATGTTATATCTTGGATATACTTAGACTTTTTGCTTTTCCCCTTTCTTTCCATCTTATTTTTTCATTTCTTCATTCAAGGCATGTTCTATATTAGATTTTACATGATTGAAAACTTGAATGATCATTTATCTTAGTGCATTATCTTTCCTTTGATTCTCATCTGATTCCACTTGCCTTTTGCAATCTCGTGTGCCCTTTGTTTATCTGACAAGGAGAAGAAGTTTTTAGGTTGAAAATGGTAAAAAAACTCGAAGGGGTCTTGACTTTATCTCAAAGAGAAATCTCAAGTTCTTCCACAGAACAAACCTTTGTTTGAAATGTAGAATATTCTCAAAAAAAGGAAATGGAATAGAAGTCTAAGTGACTTGGAAGTATATTTCTTCACAATTTTAATGCTTTTAAAGAGAATATATTTTTAAGTTTTTATCTTGAAAATGGAAGATAAGTTAAAATGCAAAAGTTGAAGAAAGAAAAACTTAAAAGGAAAATGAAAGAGCAATTAAACCTGTCTCCTGGACAAGACTGTAGAAGGAAGTTGTCCAAGAGAGGTTCCTGGAGCCCAATCAGGCTGACCGCCTCCATGACGACGAAGCCAACTACGGAAGGCAAGAACTAATCGGTCCGCTTGAGTGGGTGTAAATGTAAGATTAGAATATTGTCTGTTTATTTCTGCAGCATCACTTGTCTCTCCAGACAAGGTCTTCTCTTGCCCTTGGAGGACAATCATATCTCCATCATAGACCTTATTCGAAGTCCAATGCTCATGCCAACGTGGTACCAGCTGCACATTCAAAGTAAATATACATTTATTTTCAAAGCATTTGCCATCAATAGTGTAAATAGAAAAATATCAATAAGAAAGCTGGTTTAATTTTCCTTGTAAAATGTATGAATAGTGTACTGTAAGCACCTGCCACCATGCTGGACCAGGCATTAAGAAACGGAAGAAGTTCCGTGCACTACAAACAATAGAGCGTGTTTTCCCTGGAGCTAAGGGGACATTAAACGAGCAAATCCAGACTTCCCATGTCGTATTTCCAAAGAATGCATTGTTTACAGGTATTTCAATCCTGTCGTCAATAAGTAAAAGCAATTATAAAAAAGGAGAGACAGAATTCACAGAACACTGGAAGGATTCAAAATCTCTCCGTAAAATAAAACACAGAATAACAGGGCCACACTAGAAAATAAATTATGCTAGGAACTCTATACAAAGCTAAATATCAAGAAAGCTGCAACTGCTGAAAAAAAATACAAGATGGCCAAATACGATGTCTGAGAGTAAAACGAAAAAGGGAAAACCTATTGAGTTGCCTGATTCCAAGAAGCTGACAAAGAACTTGTCCTAAATCTACTTCTTGTGTTAGGGAGAGGGTTTCCTTCCAATATCCTTGTCAAAGCAATGTTTTTCCAGGGTGTGTGAAAGTGAATATATTTATCATCTATTATACAAACAATTGTACCAGGGGATCTTTCTTATTAGTTGATTATATATCATTATGGAGAGCCATATAATATTCAAGTGTCAAAACAACAAGGTTGACATCCCATTGTCTTGGTTCAAATCTTCACACTAACCGACACCTCTTTTCTATGCCACGCTGCATTTTTTTGTAACTAACAAGGCATATTAGCATGATGAACTAATGATATCACAATCAGCACAAGTTAAACACAACCGGCTCAAAATATGTCCTCCAATCCACATATGATGTGTAAACAAGGAGCACAGAGTCTACTCAAGCTCAGTGACCTGCATGGATAGATAATTGACTCGGTGTCACAAACCTATAATTTTTCTTGTAAATTAACACACTAGTATCCAATCAAATGAAAGATTTCCAAGATGATACTGATATTAGAAGGACAGCATTACGGTCTTTTCAAACAGAAAAAAAATAAGGACCTCTATACAGAAACATACACCTGCAAATACAATACTTTACATAAGATCAGCATTAAGGAATAACTAGGAAATGTAAAGAAAGTTTAATTCCTTCTTTTCCTATCCATGCTTACTTGTTAATGACATAACACGGAGCAAGAAACTCTGCACTGATTTTTGGTGTGTCTGAATTTGAACCTGCATATCCCCATACACCAGATGACTCTAGTTTGAATGGTAAAGGTTTGGCTCTATCTCTTCGACCAGTCACCTGCAAAATCAGGTTAAAACAGATTCAGAAAATAACATGTGAAGGCATAAATTTCTCAGGTAAACAGACTTTGCAAATTGTTCCGTACAGAAAAGAAAATTCCACAAGGTACATCATTGAATGAAAGATAGAACAAAGTAATAATTCACTAAGATTTATTACATTCACCAAACACAATGTCAAGATCCAACATTATTTGTTGCCAGCATTAATTTTCGCTTAATTTGATGATATCACTGAGATCACCTTTGTCAAGATTCAAGTCATCAACTAGCTCTAAACATAATTAATAAATTCACCTTTATCAATGTATCAAAGAGCAGGCAACTGAAGAACACAACGGGGAGAAGTCACTGTAAGAAAATAAAATTGCATGACGGTGAGAAATCTAATTCTAAAGTAGTTCTCAAAGCTACAAAGTTCTTGCTACGAAAGGTACATGTGTCCCATAATCAAAAGATTTGAGCATAGCTGGAGGCTCTACAGGATGGACAATAGAGATCATCATTACATCCACGGTTAAAATGATCGAGTTCTTGGCGTATATATATATATATATATATATTGCTTTGCGCTTGCTGGTGTACAAGCAAAAATCCCAGCCAAAGTGGATTCCCAACTCACTTTGCGATGGACGTCTCCGACTTCAACAAAGACCATAATTCCAATGTGCAAAGCCATCATTATGAATCAGAGACAGCCTTGTCATCCCATCAAAGTCTCCATATTGAATCACCCCATGATGAATATTTTCTGAGGGCAGCAATTTCAGTTTCAGTGATCAGGCACCAACGCTTATTTAGGTATTCATGATTACATTTCAAGACCTTTATTTATAGGAAGCTAGACTACAATTTTATTTTTTTTGTTATTTGCATATATGAGTTAAAAATAAACAATTGTAATATTTGTCACATCTCATATGCCATTGGTGCCCTTATTGTTAGTTATTCATTATTACCTTTCAAGAAATTTAATTATAGGAAGCTAGAGTTCAAAGACCCTTCTCTGTTACTCATTTTGAGCGAGATAAAATAAACAGTTGTGATGGTTAGCAGGTTTCGTAAGCCTAAATCTTCCTTCTCTCCTTCTCTATCGAGGAGCTCGCAGCGTTTTGTGCTACACATATGTTGCTGATATTGTCTTCAAATTTTGGTCATAGTAAGGTACGAGCTAAGATAGCAATATTAAGCTCACGTTCTAACATGGCCATAAAATACTCCCATAAATATACAATTGTTAAGCTCAATCAGCTCATTATCAGACATATACACCTCAAAATGTATGAATTCAAGTTTCAGTATTTACCTTATGGTGGGCGAAATTGATATGAGAAGGGTCTGAAACATTCTCCATCAAAGTATCATAACCATAAAATAAATCTCTTTGAATTGTCACAGTTGAGTAATTTTTGTGATCATCGAAGACAGAAGGCAGCCTGCCATAATTGCCAAGAAGAAAAGGGATTTAGCTTTATTATGATGATGACAGGATCAAGGATAATATTTCCATAAAAATATATACTTTGGAGGTTCTGTTTGGTAAGCTTTCTCCCATCCCTTTGCATCAGGCCACACAAAAAGCATCCCCTGGGACACTAGTGTGGGAAAGGATTGAACACATGCCCGCGGTGAGAAGACCGCTCGTGCTTCTGGACCTTCTGAAGAAGCTTGAGGAATGGTACCGCATGTTCCATCAGACTTGAATGACCAACCATGGTAAGAGCATTGTAACCATCCCATTTCATCTATTCTTCCTTCCTAAACAAAACAATAATCCAGAGGTTTACATCAGTAGAAGCATACATTGGTATATAACTCAACTGCAATTTGAACTGATTAATGACACGAGGCTAACATATTGTTATCAACAAACAAGGGTATGATTAGTGACAATTTCTTTAGCAGGTTAACAATTCTACTTTCCTGATTCAATCATTTTTCTATTTACCATTCTCATATGCAGTTCTTCCACGGTATCATCTGCTGGAAAAATATTACTTTCTGACCACCTTTCATCACATATTTAGACTGTCAATACAGTCATCTTCTCAGTCCTATCCTTTCACCAAATTATTCATACAACCACACTCCCTTGTTTCACAAATCTTCTCCGTGATCTCCATTAGACCTCCATAACTAGCGCGATCACACATATGGCATCCAACATACGCATACACATGTACGTACAAATACATGTACATATATTATTCTTACAAATAATCAAGGACTGAGAAATTTATTGAGAAGAAAATTTACACTGAGAGGCGCAAGCCTATGAGGGCATTTGTCAAGGAAAGCTTTCCATTCTCCTTCTTGATCCTTCCATAGAACGATTTCTATTCCGAGGAGCTGAAATGGTGTAGGTGTTCGAGTTTCCATGTCTTCAATGAGAGAGACAGGGTACCAATGATCCTTCCATACGAACTTCTCACCATCTTCTTCCTCTCCTTCTCTAGTGATGGAGTCCAAATTGCTCACAATTGCGCTCTTTACTTCAGCCGCTGACTCTCCTATAGACTGAGAAGAAGCTACTACTTTGGCAGTACAGGTCCGACGCTTCCTTTGTAGCCCAGGGTATTGTTTTCTTCTGTTTCTGGTGAGGTTGTGGCACTGTGGGATGGAGCACTGTGTGAGAGAAGGTGTGAGAGACTCGGGGAATGAGGGGGGATGGAGTAAGCATCGAGATTCCATGGTGGTGGGCGATGGGGGAGATCAAGTACCTCGATGGATTATACAGAGGAGGAAGGAAATGCGAGAGAAGACACGTGATATACACTGTACACATATATACGTATACGTATACGTATACGTATGTATGCATGTATGTGTGTTTATCATGTATGTATGCATGTATGCATGGATGGATGTATCGATGGAGAGGAGAGGAGAGAGAGATTCTTTTGTCCGGTGGAATTGGAACATAGTAGGCATCGATTTATTTCATGCCCGATGGCAATGATGGTTTTAGAGGTGTATTAGTTTAGTGTGGATGTCTCTAAGAGGAGTAAGTCTATCTTCCTTCAGTTAGGTTTTTGCACATATGGAGAACAATGAACCGATGCCTCCGTTTCAAATTATTTTTGGGTTCTTGAGGTATTGGGGGCTATGGTTCAATTGGAATATGCGGAATGCCTTCATTTTTTATTCGCAAGTTGGGGTGAGAAAACATGTTCTAAAGTTAAAAGGACTTCTTTTGTGGCGATTGACAGTGCTAGAGAAGTCACGAAATCTCAACCATAAAGAGAGAGAACTTTGCAAGGTCACATATCATCGTACTCGCCATTTGAATTGGTGTGCAGGGTGGCATTGAGTTTGGTGTCGTTGTATTCTTTAGATCCCTGGATAGATAGAAGGGTTCTATACATTGTAGTAAGTTAGTCATGGTGGTGTTTTTTCCTTTCGTAATGAAAGCTATTATTTACGAAAAGTGAGAGAGAGAGAGTGTGTGTGTGTGTGTGTGTGTGTGTGGTTAGTGGATGACCATACTTCATGGTCACACCCATTGTAGGTAGTGTCGATTGTTTCTGGCAACTCCACTATATCTCGATCCATCGAGTATTATCGAATTAGGTTATGTCATAACCCATCTCTCTCACTTACCCTTCCACACCTCCTCTCCCACAAGCTTTCAGGATACCATCGGGCCTTCCCTATCCTCAAGATCCTCCCGAGAGAGAGAGAGAGATGTATATTAACATCTTCTAAGAGCAGATTTGGCCCACACGACAATTGATTATAGTAATGGGATATGCACCCAATCATTGAAAATAAAAGATAAAGAACATAACAAAAAGAGTTATGTCGTGGTACGAAAAGAAAATGTTATGGGGTGTGACATGTTCTATAAAAGAAAAGGCAAGGGGGCTATTCACAAATCATAGCTTCATGATCCCATCGTGCTTTTCGTCAATGTTGTGTTTTCCTAAGTCACCGACGTGGTTTCTCCTCTTATTTTCGGTTCGCTCGTTTTGAGCCTCTCCATCTCGAAGTTCAATGTTTGTCCATTCATTGGTTTCATCAATTTTTTACAGCTCATTGTTTGTTCTTACAAATATTTTATATGCTCCTATAATGTTCATTCACCTTTGAGCTTTCACCTTCCCACATATATCTTGATGTAATTTGGTTTCCTGCCCTTTTTTCATTTCTCTCTTTCCTAACTTTTGGTCCAACACTATTTTTTTTGAGGCAATCCCCTCAAATTAGTTGAGAAACGTGCATGCATCACCCAAGTTGGTATGGCGCCATGTATGTCATTGAGGAATGTGTATTGTTACTCTTAACCCCCTAGGACCCACTTATACTCGTCAATATAGCTGCGTTGGGATTTCTACTTGGGGTTGTCGTTACGAATAGGCTTGTTTGACTTGGTTTGGGGCCTTCAACATCATTGAGAAACATAATTTATTTATGACCCTCGTAATTTAACATACACTCATCATGTAACGTTGCCACTATACACATTGGTATCCAATTGGATTCTTGCTATTACATTAACCTTGTCAATTTGAATCCACGGGAGCAAATAACACAAACATATTCATCAAAGAGTTAACATTGGACGGACTTATAAAAGTTCATAAGCAAGCAATGTATACACCATACACGTGTAAGATAAGAAACCAATTAACTTGAACAAACAACTTTTAAGCAATTCAATTTGGATGTGGCATGCAATGGGCAACTCAAGACATTGTTTTTGTTCCCTTATTTGAGTTGTGATAGGTGTATAGAGTGAACAAGTGTAAGAATAAAGAAGTTCAATTTTGTTACTTTTATTATTATTTTTAGAACCATCAAGCATAGGGGGGGGGGGGGGGGGGGGGTTTAATACTACAAGGCACACACACATATTTACATATGATCTCATTGTTAATTTGGGCAACCTCAATCTTAAGTTGGGTGACCTTTAAACTTGAATATGATTGTCCTAAAATTCATCAACATATGAAGAATATCGTCCAAAAACTCTCGAACATATGTTACAATCATACACACAAATTACCATATACACCTTTAAACATTGAATATGATTGTCCAAAAACTATCCAACATGTGTTATGATCATACTCACAAATTATCATATACACCTTTAAACATCGAATATGATCGGCAAGATAAAAAAAGAAAGATATTTCATTAATGAGGGAATCCGATATACAATATATGGCGGGCAACCAATATACAAAATGATTCTGGCAAATGTACAAGGTATGGGCAATGTCTAAAATATAAAATGTTATACAATATACAACGTTCGGTATATATTGCATCGATCATACAAAATTTACAAAATCCTAGTTGATCACGAATATGGAAATCTCCTGCAATATTGATCTGAAGGCGTTGCATGTCTTTGTGTCCGAACCATTTCTCTGTGCCCTGGAACCAAATACGTATAAGAGCCAAGATCTGTAAAGCCGAATGTAGAGTAAGATGAAAAAAAGGACCTCTTAGATATTCACTAATAGCTAAGTAAGCAACCTTATGCATACCATTTTCCTGAGTTTCAAACTCAACTTCATCTTGTTGGAGTTTATTTAAGTCCTTTATAAACGGCACTAGAAAAGAAAGCATATACTTGAGGACGTCAATCTTTTCAGTTTGACTGATTTCAACAACATTCTATCAAAACAAAGATAAAATATATTACAAGAGGATGCATCCAATATATATAGTAGATGTATGAATACCTTCAAATGGAAAGAAAATGTTTTACTTCTTCAAGACTTAAACTCTTAGGTATATGCATACAAAGGCACATCTTGCAGTTGCAGTTTCTTCTGTAAACTGGGCAAGCTTCTTCAATATCCTCATAACTCATTGTGGGATACCTTTAAATAATGACGAAGAAGACAAAAGCAACATCATATCATGTTCATTTCGTAGATGCTACAAGAAAGGACTAAAACAATGTGACTAACAAGTTTCAATTTAACATATAACCTTTCTTCTAAATGAAAAACAATATTTCCAATAAGGAGTTGATAAAGAGAAAGAAACAACGGATCAATTAGGTTTCTTATTTCACACTTACCATTTAGCAATGCATGTTGACTCTCCCCTTGTCGTTCCTCTTGCATTGATGGCACATATGCTTCTTGCAACCCTTCCTTTCTTCTTTACCGCCTCTTCGTTGAAAGGTATTTCCTATTACACAGATAACGAAGTCGTTGTTTTCCTATAGTACCTTATTCATCTTCGTTCTGTCCTTCGATGTATAGTAGTAGTTGTTGCTACAGTGTCTTCCTCAACTTTTTCGCATTTTCTTTTGACGTCTTTCTTTTCTTCTCATCATCATGTCTCACATTTTCCTTTGGATTTGTTGTTGGAGTTTTCCCTTCTTGTTTATGAACAACACCTGCACCACAATAAGAGAAAACTTGCTCTATATTTCAAAAAGCAAAGTTTAGCAAGGCTTTCAGAATCACTTTTTGGCCATTACCATTTCTAATGTTCCCAGAAATCTGGGATTGAGATAAAACACAAATATGGTTCTTTGCTTCATTAACATTAATATGTTCTTCTTGCTTCATAGCATCAAAAGGACATGAATGAGGAGCAGGAACAAATTTTGTCCACTTAGTTGGCACTGACTTCTACATATTCCTAGCATATATATCCTATCCATCTCTCGGCTTTCTCCCTTTAATATTAGAGACATGAACTAATGTAAGCATTAGATAAGGATAGAATATAGATAAATAGATAGAAAGGAGAGAGAGAAAGAAGGGTGTCGATCCACCCGACCACCCCCGAGCGAAGGGATCGAGACAGACTCGAGCCTCGATTGGCGTCCCATACCACCGCCGTGGCGTCGAGTCGTACCTGGTGCTGGCGCGCTCGCTACAAGAGTTGACCCACCACAAGACAGAGTCTCGACGTAGTCAACCCGCTAATCAAATGAGGGTAGTAAGGCCTCTTATTTATAGCGATACCCAAGGCCCCCAGGCAAGTTCACACTTGGCCTAATGGGTTGTCTGAATCCCTAGGATTAAATGTAATCCTCCCCTTCTTTACACATCAAATCAAATCAGAGAGAGAAGCTTAGCGGAAAACCTTATCCAGGCTTTTATGTTATTGATGTTTCTTATTGTTGCGGTTGTTTTACTGCTTCTACTGGAGGCGAAGAAGGTGATGATGGCGATGGCGGCTGATTTTGTTTTCCCGCCACAAAATACATGAAGAGTCTCGTTTAGAAAGTGTGATAGTAGTATAATAGGTTTTAGGGGTTTTATACATGTTGAATCGGTTGGGGCCTGGGCGACCACATTTGGTTGGACGACTGAGTGAGTGATGGTTGGGCGACCACACGTCGGTTAGGAGACCACATTTGCTTATGGTGACCATATTCGGTTGGGTGACTAAGCTGGTGATAGTTGGGCGACCAAGGTGTTAGAGTTGAGCGACTACTGACAACTTTTTTTATTTGCACGCTTAATTTTTTTTTCCAAACGGGACGTTGTAGATTGATCATATGCGCGGCCATAGATGGTACCTTAGTTGAGCGTCCTGCTCCATCCGTGGCCGCCATTCCCTTGCTAGGCTTATATTATGATTTAGGTGCAAATAGACATGTCGATTCGAAAGATTTCACATAGAGAACAATAGAATACCATACCATGGTCCATATCATACAAATTTACAATACAATACAATGAGATGCAATTCAAAACAATCGCAATACCGTATATTACAATACCACAATGTATAATTGAGCACAATACACTAGAGGAGGATATTTATATGCAATACAATCAGAATAGCATAATATCATACATAGAGCACAATGCACTACCTTTGCGCGAGGGGCAATTTCTACAGGAAATAACAGAAAGTTTTGGAAGTGTAGGGGTACACCGGTGAAAATAAAGGAAAACTCAGAGAAACGTACTAAATACCATCTCTCTCACTCACTCACTCTCTCTCTCTCTCTCTCTCTCTCTCTCTTCTCCATTTCCCGCCATAGCTCTCGTTCTGCAGAGAAGAGAGAGAGAGAGACACACACACACACTCACGCGCGCGCGCAGGCGCCATGGAACCTTCATCGCACAGCGGCAGCAGAAGACGAAGCTCCCTCTCCAGAACTCCCCAGCAGCATCAACCACAACAACAGAGGTCCATAGCTTCGTTCTTCACTCCGAAAGCTCTGTCTTCTTCTCCTTCTTCTTCTCCTTCTCCATCGCTTCCCGCCACGCAGACAAAGAAACCTATCCTTCTTGTTTCTTCTTCTTCTCGACCGAAAAAGCTTCCAGAAACGCAGAATAAGAAGAAGAAGGTCGGAGACGGTAATGACGATGATGAAGAAGAAGGAGAAAATGAAGCTATGGCGACTCCTTCCGTTGAACAGAGGAAAGAACATGCTGTTTTCGTCGCGTCTTCTTCTTCATCTGCTTCTCGACCACAAAAGCTTACGAAATCGCAGCACATGATCAGAGACGGTGATGATGAAGAAGAAGCTATTGAAACTTCCTCAAAACCTGAATTTTCTGATCCCATGGCTTTGATCGGGAGAAAACTCAGAGTTTACTGGCCTCTGGATGATTCTTGGTACAGTGGTTGCGTGAAAGCATACGAAGATCCTCCATTTCATCGTATTTTATATGATGATGGGGAAGAAGAGGCAATCTGCTTGCAGAAAGAGAAGATCGAGTGGTTACCTTCAACAGTAAAGAAGGTTGAAACTAGAAGGAAACTAAGAAGATTAAGCTTCATTAAGAAAGCATTTGTGACAGAAGAGGAGATGGAATCTGCCTCTCATTCTGAATCTGAGGGAGAATGCCCAGGGAGAAAGAGAGGTAGGAAAACGACAAAGCAATCTAATGGATTTGCCAAGAACCTTTGTAATGAGGATGATAAGATGAAAGACAGAAATATTTGCAATGATAAAAAGCTAGAGAATGCAGAACTTTATAACGATGACGAGATGGAGGATGTAAAGCCTTGCCATGATGATAAGGCTGAGGATACAGATATGCATAAAGATAAGGTCAAGGATAAAAATCTTTGCAATGATAAGCTCAAGCTTACCAAAGACAAGGACGACAGCGTTTCTAGTGAGAGTGGAGATGACAACAACGACAGTGATGTTGAGTGGGTTGCAAAAAATGAATCAAGTTCAGAAGAAGATGAAGAAGAACCTGAAAATTCTGATCTTGATGATGTAGTCCATAGGACTACAAAAGGAGGAAAGAAGGTCAAAAAACATGGTTTGTTGAGCAAAACGATTAAGAAATCCAGTCCCCAACAAAGAATACTTTGTTCAAAAGCACAGAGTTCTTCTACCAAAACATCGAACCACAGAGGCAATGCTTCTACCACTGTTGTGAAAACTGTAATAGAGCCACTTGTTCCAAAGAGAAATTTATATGATTCTATTGTAACTGCACCTGTTGATAAGATGAATGAACAAAGAAAACAGAGTTGCTCAGGTATTCAAACCAATTGCATCTCTTGATATATTGCTATGAGATTTGGTCATGTGTTGGAGATATTACTATTATATATGAAAGTGTTGGAGATGTGTGTATGGGTACTACTGCTGTTTGTATTGTTTAATTTTATTCTCCTATTTATTTTTAAAAATCTTATTAGATCATGTTGCTGGGTGTGTTATTTAATGTGAAACATAGTTTGGATTGCACAAAAACTGATAATGAGCATTCTAGTTTCTCCCCAAAGGGGATCCTGCTCTTGTTACCTTAATATAAGCTTATAACATTCGAAACAGTGGGGGGTCGGGAGAGAAGACAATATGTATACAAATAAAATATACATAGGAAAGCAGCAATAAGCCAAGGATGAGCTGCAGTAGAAGAGAAGCTAAGGAGTTTCTTAGGTAGGATTAGCTATTCTTTGAAGAAAGAGAGGATTTGAGCGTCAAGTTGATGAGAAATAGATGAAAACAGAATGATAAACAAATGAAAAATGTTCGAATGAAGGAGAATAGTGGGAGGCTTACCCTTTGCAGCTGTATTGCAGAAGCAGACGCATAATTGAAGTGAGTACTATGTGTTCTTTTGTCATTGTCGAAGTGTTGTCATAAATTATATCCAATCTTTGATGGTTCTCTCTATGCATTAATTTGGCTTCTCCTGCCTGTTGTGCCTGCTTTGTTTCAACTGCCAACACATCAGTCGACCAATGCAACAATTACATACAGTGCTGTGTTCTATGCATCGTCAGTGATCTTTGATTTTCTATCTTAGTGCCATTTAGTAACGCAACACATCTAGGGAAAAAGAAGAAGGAAAGAAAGATATGTTAAGGTATCTGAAAGACCATAATCGCTTTGTGACCTTGCAAAGCTTACAACTTCCGAAGAATGAAAGATATATGAATGTTGCTGAAGGACCATACTGTCTATGAGATGATCAAGGGGAGCTACAAAAGAGAGGCAGAAGATATATCAGGAACAAGAGTCAAAGAAAGCTGGAGGGCAGTTGTAGCAGTGGAGTAGTTTCAGCATTGGCAGCATAGGTTTTCTATCCAAGTAAAAATTAGCAGTGGACAGTGGACTTGTGCCAAATGCAGGACGTCTCCCAAGAATATTCTTTGGAATGATTTCTTATCTATTATCTACATCATGTTTGTATGAAAGGGAATGATCTCTCTTTCCCTTGTGGATGATTGCATTATCCCTCAGTGCAGTGCAGGATGCGTCATAAAGATGTGCATTGGAGTGATTCCTTATGTATTTGTGTCAATCACTTTTTTGTATGAAAGAGTATTTGTGGATAACTCCACTGTCTCCCGGTGTTGGATATGCCTACAAACATACCCTAGGAAATGAATTCCTTATCTATTATGAAAGAGAGTAGTACCTCGTTCCTTTGTGGATGACTTTAACCACCTTCCCTCTGTGGAGACTCATGCATAAAGCCACCATTTTTGACGATCAACTCACAGAAGCTCATTAAAATTTGAAATCACGGAGAGATTCAGTCCATTTGAGGAACCTAACCTGTCTTATCATTTCAAACCTGTATTAGTATGGGCACTTTGGAGTGTTTGAGTTGCCTGAAAAATGTGGTCGATTAATTCAGGCTCCTACTATGGATCCATGTTTTCTTGTTTCATCTTTATGAAATTAAAATGTATTCTGTTTGTTAAGAGAAAATGATGTTTTATATAGAATCTAGATGCTGAGCTTGGTAATATACCTTGAGAGCCTGGATAAGAATCTGCATCGCAAAGTAGGAATTCATTTTTTATTAATTGTGTAGATTTAAAAAATGTTTTTTGTTTTTAATGGTTCTTGTAGGATTGACTAGGGATATGACTGTTTGTCTTACTGGGGAAGCATCAGAAAGGTTTGGGCATAGAGCTGCTGAAAGGTTCAAGTTTCTCGAGAAGTATGTTTTTAACTCTGTTATTTTTGCCTTGTGCATACTATTTCTAGGGTATTCAAGTGTTCACATCTTTATGTTCACTGAGCAGAAATCGGAAAGATGCATCTGGGAGGCATCCAAGTGATCCAGAGTATGATCCTCGAACACTCCATTTACCAGCCGACTTTTTAAAAGGACTTTCAGGTTGCCAGGTGTGAAAATCAGCATTATTTTCTGACATCATTGCCTCCTACATGTTTTAAGTTATCTTCTAAAGGTGTTACCCTTTGCAGAGACAATGGTGGGAATTTAAGTCAAAGCACATGGATAAAGTGCTTCTTTTCAAGGTTGGTTCAAGGAATAGAAAATTCCTCCTCTGTTGCTTACTTTTTTCATGTGTCTCATGAGAGCATTCTCATTTTTGACAGATGGGAAAGTTCTATGAGTTGTTTGAAATGGATGCACATGTTGGGGCCCAACACCTTGATTTGCAGTATATGAGGGTGCGTATAATAGCATATATGACATGAAATGAATGATGGCTTACATCCAAACGAGGACACTGTCTGAATTGTAGTGAACATATATTCTGGCTGGTTATAAGAATTCTAACATCCAAAACTTGTCAAATATTCCACCCAGAACATATCTGTGGGATACAAACTTGTTCATATCATCTCTGATTTCCAAGAGACAGAAGGGCCTTGACTTAAGCCAAAAGATGTTTTCTTGGTTGAAGGTTTCTCAGGTGATGTTGCACTAATTTGAAAGATTCTCCTCTCTTGATGGACTGAGATATGAATCATATGTCTTTTATATAACTGCAGATTAGTGCTGTTTTATTTTCTGTGCAGATTAGGCCATAGATGCTACCTTACGTTTCATTGACATGCTTGAATATATTGAATTTTCAGAAACTTTCTAATTCTGCTGTATGAGACATTGGTTCTGGTGGTAGCTTTAGACCATAGTATAGGAACATCTACTGTTTCCATGCTTTCTTTTGTTTTAGATGATTTTTCCATTCCTTGATTCCTCTGTTTGTTGTTTTGCTGGGATGAATTGGAGTCAGTGCATCCTTAAGAGTTCCTTTTAAATAGTACATTGACTAATTTGATGACATCCATAATGATTTTTGAGATTGGACTGCCAAAGATAAAAAATTCAGGCTTGCTGATCACATTGGAATTAATTATGAAATCCTTTTTCTTTCATTATAGGGCGATCAGCCTCATTGTGGGTTTCCTGAAAAGAATTTTGAAGAGAATGCAGGCAAACTGGCTAGACTGGTAAATCACTATTGACAATTTGCGAGCATATTTTTAGTGTTGCTGGAGCTTGCAAGATAATGGTGGACATTTCCAGGGCTTTCGTGTCCTAGTTGTGGAGCAAGTTGAGACCCCTGAACAAAGAGAACAACGCAATATAAAGCTAGGCACAAAAGACAAGGCATACCATCATTCTAATCTTTGGGATTTCTAGGATAAATGGAAGTGGTTTTGTTATGTGTATCTCATCTATGGCTCTGACATTTGCATGTTAGGTTGTGAAGCGAGATATATGTGCAGTCATTACTAAAGGAACAATTACTGAGGGAGATATGCTTGCATCAACTCCTGATGCTGCGTACCTTATGACTGTATTTGAAATTTTGAACGAAGAAAGTCCGGATGCTACTTCAACGATAGGATTGTGCTTTCTTGATGCTGCAACGAGCCGGTTTACGATAGGCCAAGTATTTTATTCTCCCTGGATCCATGTTGTGATTTGAAGTTTTTGCAATGACTAGAGTACTTTTGGCATTCTATAAGTAGTGCATGATGCACTGTATTTCAGTTTGTAGATGACAAGGCAAGGTCACGACTACGGTCAATTCTCTCTGAGCTCAGACCTGTTGAGCTTGTGCAACCAGATGACTTGCTCTCAGTTGAAACAGAGAGAGCTTTGACGGAGCAGACAAGAAATGCATTAGTCACAAAGCTTAGTCCCAGTTTGGAGTTCTGGAACTCTGAGAAGACAATTCATGAAATAACATTCTTCTATAAGGAGAAGAAAAAAGAGACCAACAACAGAAGCTCTAGGGTTATGGATGACCCTGAAAATGAGGTGACATTGGTCTTACCAGACTTCCTAAGGTCCCTATTTAATGCTTCTTCTAATGGGAAAGCTGCAATTTGTGCGCTGGGAGGTTGCTTTTTCTACTTAAAGCAGGCTTTGCTTGACCAACGGTTGCTGAATTCAGGCCGATTTGAACTCCTTCCTGGATCAGATCAATTTCTAGAGCTGCAAGCAGGAGATAACATATGTTCCAGTATAGGTGACATATTTGCTGATAAATCAGAACCTTTTATGCTACTTGATAGCTCGGCTCTAGAAAATCTTGAGATATTGGAGAATAATCAAGATGGTGGGACATCAGGGTAAGGCTATTGTATAATAGGCCATGGATTTAACTTGATTAGCAATATAGCAGGTGCTTTCTGTGACAAACTTAAAGGAAATCTTTTGCAACTTTGCAATAAACCATATCTAAAATTACAATATAACTAAGAAATTTAATATCATATCTAAGTAAAGCATATTGTGCGGCCAAAGAAAAACTGCAGAGTGCACTATATTCAGAATGTAACAAATCAAATAACACATGCTTTTGGGTCGGATGCAATTTTCTATAACATTAGATTGAAAGTTGTATTTGGATAATTGACAGGACACTTTTAGCACAAATAGATCATTGTGTTACAGCCTTTGGACGCCGTCTACTCAAACAATGGGTTGTTCGTCCTTTATTTAATCCTGATTCAATTCGGGATAGACAAAATGCTATTGAAGATATCAAGGTATGTGAAATCATAGTGCTAAACAATGCAATTTCCTTTAAATGTACTTTTTTGTCAATAAACTTAGGCTGGTACTTTGTTATTCTACATGGCCACTACCTTTGTGCGTATTGAATATTTAAGATTCATGGAACCATGACTCATTTGTAGTTCGATTTTGTACTTTAAAACACATTAGTTAGTCGGTGGATTATATTTCTAGCTATGGTTCATTATACTTGAAATACTTTATGAGTCCTGGGTATGTGAACTAAGATTTATTCCTGCTGCTGAGAAGAGGATTGTGGCATAGGATATATTATGCGGTGGATAAAGCAATCAGGTGGAGAACCACCAAAAGAAGTTGCGTAAGTTATTGGAGATGTATTCTTCCTTGATGATTAGCACCTACTCCCTCTGGGTTGCATTTTCCTGAGGTGAATCAGTGAGGCCACCACCTTGATATATTTTCTAGAAAACCTTGATCGCAACAGACAGGTTGATCCACACTCTCAGGAGTTCATAAGATGTATTTATTGCCACAAGTAGAGCTTCCGACAAAAGATGCACTCTGAGTTTGCTTTCTAAACATGATCTATTATGTGGTGCTATAGGTTACATGAGCAATGTGTTTTACATCTGCTCATCATGCCACTTAGCATTTTTCTGCGTGCACACTGCATATCATAGAGTACCTATGGATGCTATGTGATTTGGTGACTAAAATCAGTGTTGCTTGGCTGAGAAGGAATGTTCAATTGTGCTGTTCTGAGAAGATAAGGTTTGATTCTTATGAGCAGGTATTATTTTGAAGACTAAATTTACTATTGATTGTGGGATAATTGTGGTGTCCTTTAAGTTGAGAAATTCTGATGGGCTGGCACAAATCCTTCTTGAGTTTGGTTAATGATGGGGATCACACTATGCGAGATTCTATGTGAACTATACAAGGGCATAGAAATCTGGCTATTTGGATAACCTTTTTGCTATTGAGTGCCAAATAAAAAAACTACTTTAGTACCGGGTTTAATCGTGCATGCACTTCTCATGACATTCTCTGTTTGAGCATGTATGATATTGATAGTGCCCTCTCAAGAAGACCTCCTTGTTGGCAAGTTACAGCCATATGCATGAGTCTTGAATACCTACGCACCGTGCCAAATGTATTGAACATGGTCATGAAATCTGTGCTAGGAGAATAATGCCTCCCAACAACTTTTTCCTAAAAGGGACCAGAGTGGGTTGAGTGGCTTATAAATCTGCACTAATACCTCGGTAATTTCAGTAAATCTGCATTAACTAGACTAAACACATCAGACATCAATACTAGATTATCCATGATGCCTAGTATAAGCTATTAGTAATTTATCATGCACCATGACTTTTTGCCTTATGGAGCTTGAGTTGAGATGGAAGTTATTGAATGGTTAGGTAGTTGGACCGATGGGTCTTTTTGAAAATGTTATTAGGGACACTTTAGGCCTGCCTTTTTGTTTGATTCATATCTTGATTCAAAGTTGGTTCATGAAGGGAATAGCAGCTGATGGAGTATCTAAGTTTAAGAAAGATCTTCTGAAGCTTCCAGACATGGAGCGATTGGTTGTTCGCCTTAAAGCTTGCAAGTGCATTTCTAACCTTTGACTTTTGCTGTTAGGGTGTGCTAGTGAATGATTTTCATTTATTGATGAATAATGAAAATTTCAACATGTCACTGATAACTTGAGAAATTTTGTTTTCTTTCAGTGAGAAAAGTGGTAGAAATGCTCAGGGGGTTGTATTATATGAAGATGCAGCGAAAAAATTATTAAAAGAATTTCTAGGTGCGCTCAATGGATTTCAGACAATTGTCCAGATTTTATCATCATTTTCTTCTATCTCAAGCCAGTTCCAGTCATGGAGATTACGGTTATTACTATCTCAAGGTAGAACAAAGCATCGAGACCTTAAAACAAGAAAACATGTAACCTTCAAGGCAGTCTGTTAACATTATGTTTACTACCAGGAGAGGGTATGCCGAATATCATGCCTGCGATAAAATATTTTGAAGATGCGTTTGACTGGGCTGATGCTGAAAAAACTGGTCGCATAACACCACATGAAGGTGTTGATTCAGATTTTGATCTGGGATCTGCAAATATCACAAAAATTAAGAGGAAATTAGAGGCATATTTAAAAGAGCAGCAAGAATATTTCAAAAGCCAAGCTGTAAGAGCCTTTCTTTAGTGCCTATCAAAGTTGGAACTTGCCTTATGTTCTCTGTTGCCATAATCATCGAAAGATGAATGTGTCCATGTACCTCCATTAATAAAGATTCTACCTTCCCATTCTTACATGTGTACTTCCTGTTTCTCGGGGTTTCTTTTGTTACCTTTCAGTCATTTGCTTTGTTTTGGTTATCATGTTCATCTTGGCCATCTTGCTCATGTTTTTTTATGTGCTGCCTTCTTACCGATGGTTTCTCATGATAGATAGATACATTGTACATAAGTTCCACAGCTTTTCAAGCCATTTTGTACCTGTTTATTTCCAGGTTGCGTTTGTTACAGTTGGAAAAGATCGATATCAGTTGGAGATTCCAGAGTCTGTCCAGAAAAAAGTGCCACGTGATTACGAAGTGATGTCATCAAGAAAGGTATATTCTTGGACTACAAATCATGTTTATGTTCCAGCTGATCATTCTTTTTCCATATATGACTTCTTTTTTTCCATTTGTAGTTGTGATTGTGATGTGGTTTGAATCACTTTAAATGATAGTGAGTGATTTCAATCTGTTGTGTAATCAATTGTCAATTTGTTGGAATCAAAATCTCTGTACACCATTTACTTACTGACTGGGAGCAAATGCAAACTTTAATATAGACATACCAAGCTGACGATATGTTGAATCATGAGTAATTATGCAACTAGACATAATCCCCTTTTGAAAATTTATTTCTATTCTTTCATGAACGTTTACTCTGTTTACCTCCCATTTTATCTGGGCATTTGGACAGAGATTCAAGATTCCAGTTTCATGAGAGACTCTTGCTCATCTTTAAGGGCTCAGACTAGAGAGTGCTACCACATATGAAAAGATTTAAAGCCTCTCATTGGCATTGAATGAATGTTATACTATGAGACTCTTAAATTTATATGATGTGATCTCTGTAAGGATTGTGAGTACTGATAAAATAGCAAATAGTGATTAAAGACGCTGGAGGGGTAGACTCAAAACATGGAGAACAATAGGATCCTACCAAGGAATAATGGACCTAAATGCAATGAAGGCTATAACCCAATGAACAACGGAAAGGATGGAGAGATGTGTGTGATGCAGGCTATAACCAAGTGAGATGCCACTCCCAGTGCAGCAAGCACAAGGAAACACTCTAACTTGATCCAACCAGCATAAATCCTACAGTACCAGCCCATCAAAGGCTTAGAGATAGCCTGAAGTAATAGGCCAAAGGGAAGAAACAGATCCTTACTGGTGTAATCTCTCCATCTGATGCAATGGAGGGTAATCTCATGCTTTTGTCTTGGGAAGTGGTGAACATTTCTGTTTCATGTTTTGTCTTGACCTCAAGTCTTTCTCTATTCTCACAGATTCTTGCAATGCAGGATAGAATTTCAGGAATTGCTTCTCCTAGTCTTTTTACCACCTTTTTTATTTGGAATTTTGTCCTTCTCTACTAAGCTGGATGCTGATCTAATGAGACTTTTTCTATTATGCAAGTTATCTAGAAATATGTATGGAAATCGACATTAGTTATGAGTTACATCAAACGGCAATCATATATACATTTGGTCCTTTGGACTGGGGGCCTGTTTTACAGGGTTTCAAGAGATATTTGACGCAACCAGTAAAGGAATTGGTCCAGGATCTAGTCTCTGAGGAAGATCGGAAAGAAGAAGCTGTCAAGAACATAATGCATGGGTTATTGGCACGTTTCTGTGAAACCTATACCTCTTGGCTATTTGTTATCCGTGTAGTAGCAGGTGTCTTTTTGTCCATTGTCTTTTGAGGGGTAACTCTGAAATACTCCCGTAATTTTTGTTACTTCCCCATGCCCTTCCTCAACCCTCTGAACAGAGAAAAGGGAATGAATTGACCATATTATTGCTCAAATAATGCCTATACTTTCTTGTTCAGAGGTTGACCAAGGTCATTTGGAGAAATAAGGAAAACCTCAGGGCGTTTGTGGAAATAACAAAAAACTTGGGTATTTCAGAATTTCTAACCTTATTTTTCCCTGAAGATGTATTTTCTCTGAGATCTAGTACTAAAACTGGTGGCTCTATTGTGATGTGTTTTTGCAGAGCTTGATGCTCTCATTAGTCTTTCTATTGCAAGCAGTTGTATAATGGGGAGCACTTGCAAGCCAGTAATTTGTTGCCATTCTGATAACTCAGCACCATTGCTTATTGCAAAGGGGTTAAGGCATCCGATCCTTGAAAGCAGCCTAGATGGTGGTCAATGTTTTGTTCCAAATGATATCAATCTAGGAGGGGAAAATCATGCACCATTCATGCTCTTGACTGGGCCAAATATGGGTGGAAAGTCCACACTTATTCGTCAAGTTTGTTTGGCAATAATCTTAGCTCAGGTATGAGGGTAAAATATTGCACGCTTGTCTGCATTGTTTAGGGAATTTACCGAAAATACCCGTAATATTATTGAAACTTCCAAATTACCCATCATTTTTCCCAATTCCAAAAGTTTCCTCTCTGCAGTTTCCTTCTCTCTCTAAATTTTATTTATTCATAATTATGTTTTTTCGTCTTCCAAGATAAGACAACACTTTCAGATGTGATTTATCTGTCTCTCTCTTCTTATGCCTTATATGCCATTTTGGACATACAAGAGATTCAAATATATCTTTCTGGAGACAACGTTTCGGGTGTTATCTCTCTCTGATCAATGACCAATATCCAATGGCATTTGGGAGCTCCCAAGATAAAGGTACTCAATGTTGGTACTTATGTCATCAAAATAACTTATTGAACATGGAGATATTCATTGTTGGTATGCTGAAACCCAACAATGGTTCATGATATGGCATAAACTGTGAGAAAGTCTGCTAATAACATCAGTGGAACAGTTGGAAGCAGAATAAACACAGCCAAACTGTGAGAAGGCTGTTAGGAAGCAGTAGCAAAATAGTTGTAAAATGTAGAGACACAGCCAAAGAGCAGAGCCTGTTTGTAAGTAGCAGCAAAAATAAAAGTTCTTACAATAGAGGCTGGTGTAGAAAATGCAGAGATCTTAGACGAACTCTCATACAGCAAGATCACTTAGAAGACTTAAGGAAAAATTAGTAGATTAGGAAAAACGAGCTTTTGATTACAAAGATGTAGAATGGTTTATATAACTAATATCTACAGGTAGCCCAATGGTCTCTTAATTTGGTTTACACTATTCTAACTATGTTCACACCAAACAGTTACTTAACCAGGCCCACACTATTCTAACTATGTTTACACCAAAGCTTTCATAGGATACACATTAAGTGTAACAAACTCCTGAAGTGAATGTTATGAACTTGAATGTTGTTACTATCCAGGTGTTGGAAGAATGCTCGATTCCTTGGGAAAATATTCTAACTTTCTCTGGATAGAGCGTTTGTAAAAATATCTGCAACATTTTCGTGAGTTAAAATAGATGAATTGCCTTCTCTATAGAAGAGATTGAAATCCATAGTACCTTTGAGGTAACGGAAAACCCAATTGGCTGCTTGCCAATGCTTTGTTCCATGGCTTTCCATAAACCTGCGTAATTGCGAAACTACATATTGAATGTCAGGTCATGTATTGCATAAAAATATCAAACAACCTACAGCTTGCTGGTATAAGAGTACATCAGTTGGTTCTCCTTTGTCTTGATATGAGAATTTGAAACCTGCTTCTACAGGAGTTGAGATTGGCTTGCACTCTTCAAACTTAATTTGTTGTTAGGAGCTTCTCAATGTACTTTCGTTGACTCAAAAAAATGCCCCCCTCAACAGAAATGAATTGAATGCTGAGGTAGTAATGGAGATGCTCAAGATCTGTAAGTTCAAATATCTCACTAAGATTAGCTTTAAAATGTACAATTTCTTGCTCATTAGACTGTGATTAGCAAATCATCAACATAAAGCACAACAATTAGTAATTTTTCATGGCTCAAGTTCTCATTTCATGGCTTCAAGCCAATGGTCATATCCTAATGCATCCTCAAGAGAGTGTGGCTCCTCATCACAAATTTCAGCGATAAGAGCATGATGCACATAATGCAGTTCAGCTTGCTGATTGGTTGACCAGGTTTTACCCTGAAGAGGAAAAAGGAGTTTGCAGTCCATAAGGGTGTTGATCAGTGATTTAGGAACTGTTCTTGCTTGCTTAGAATAGGCTTGCTCTTCCTCCAATTCCATGTCAAATCGTGCTGGTTAATGACCTGTAAATCAACATTGTTATCAACATGTTGGGAATAAAGGGCCATCGTGCCTTTTATTAGTGCACTCATAGCAAAACAATTTAAAAAAAGTGGTACACTCTTTGTACCCAAGAAAAGGTGCATCTCTCTCTCTCTGGTTGACCTAAATCCTAATACTCGTACTGCCCTTCAAACTGGTATCAGAGTGAAGCAGAGCAGGTCATTCTTTTTCTGTAGAGCAGGTTTAGGGTTTAGGGTTTTCTGCAGAGCAATTCTTTTTTCTGCAGAGAAGGGCAAGAAGATGCACATGCAAGAAGGCTATTGGCACTAAGTGGGTATATAAGCTGAAGCGTAAACCTGATGGAATGGTTGACAGGTATAAGGCTAGGCTTGGTGCGAAAGGTTATGCCCAAGAAAAAGGCATTGATTTTGATGAGACCTTTGCTCCCATCTGTGCAATTGCAGCTCATTGTGGTTGGAATGTACATCAGGTGGACATTAAAACAAAATTTCTAAATGGTGATCTTCATGAGGAAGTGTATGTATCTCAGCCCCGTAGTTTTGTGCAAAAAGGGCATGAACACAAAGTGTGCAGGTGCAGAAAGGCATTATATGGCTTGAAGCAAGCACAGGGTTCTTGGTATGAAAAGATACATCCCTATTTGACACATTATTGAAGTGTTTTGGCCTTGAAGACTGTAAACCTAGTGCCACTCCCATGGAGACGGGTTTACGTTTGAGCCTTCGTGATGCTGGAGATGCATTTGATGTTGTTCTTTATCAGCAAGCAATTGGATACTTGATTTACTTATGCATAACCCGACCTGATATTCAGTTTGTTGTCTCTCAGATGAGGAGGTTGTGAAGCGGAGTATAGGTCAGGTTTCACAGCTACAGTTGAGTGTGTGTGGCTCAGACGCCTTTTTAGCTGATATTGGTGTTACTCAATCTTCTGCCACCACCAACTTCACTGACAGTCAAAGCGCATTGGCAGTTGCGAGGAACCTTGTGTTCCATGCTCGCACTAAGCACATTGAGGTGCATTATTACTATGTCAAGGAAAGGTTCTCTGCCAGGGAGATCAGTTTGGCTTATGTGCCCACGCAGTAGAACATTTCAGTAGTGATGTGTGTGAACACACTTTTGACTACATGGGCATGTTTTCCCTCTTTAGGAGGTTTTTTCCCCGTCTATAAATACTCTCAGAACCCTAAAGTGGGTAAGTTTTTGTGATTCAAAACAAGAATCCAACATTTTAAAAGACACTAAGATATCTTTCATCTTTCTTTTTCTTGTTTGGTCTCATATCACAACCTTCTCTAGAACCATCACCCTGCAACTTTTCTAATATAGTATATTTATTTTGGTTTGTTCTCAAAGACGGGCAACATTTTAATATTTATCTCTCATTTGGTCTCATATTGTTTTGTTATGCAGGTTGGGGCTGATGTTCCCGCTAGTGAGTTCCAATTTTCCCCTATTGACCGAGTTTTTGTACGCATGGGTGCAAAAGATCACATCATGTCTTCTCAAAGCACATTCCTTGTTGAGCTTCTCGAAACAGCATCTATGCTGGTATTATCCATTACATTATTGAACCTTCTTATGATCCATTACATTATTTTTTTAATTATCTTGGAATTTGGCTGCTTTCTGCTAGACTTGTGCTACACGGAACTCATTGGTAGCATTAGATGAGCTTGGAAGAGGTACTGCAACATCTGATGGGCAAGCATTAGCGTATGTTAGCATACATCGCATTCTAACTGCTTTTCTTAAAGCACCATGATTCCATTCTTTCATCTCAAGATTGGTTTCTGTTTCAGGCATGCTGTACTTGAGCATCTTGCGAAAAATATTCGATGTCTAGGGTTGTTTTCAACACACTATCATCGCCTCGCAGCTGACCATGCTAATGATCCATTGGTAATTTGCTTGTTTTATGCTTGTCTAGGGTTGTTTATGGTTTTTTGCTAATGTCAAATTCTTGGAACCCACTACAAGTGATATCCTTGCAACACAATTGGTGTTTAAGAGTTCATGTATATGATAATCTCATGTTCAGAAAACATCTAGAAACATGTCTCTAAAAATGTCTTCTGAAATCTCATACATCTATATTGTCAACGCATTTGAGATTCTATCAATGACCAATAAATGGAATAGTTACTACATGCCACATGCGCATTTGTGTTCATCCACCAAGAGCATGAATATTCTAAAATGAACGCTTTAAATTAGGTTTGTGGACTCTTTGAGCTAAACTAAATCACAAACAATTAATTGTTTTCAGATTGCTCTGCATCACATGGGTTGCAAAGTAGAAGCAAAAGATGGGGTGGAAAAAGTCACATTTCTGTATAGACTTGCAGATGGTTCATGTCCCAAGAGCTATGGTGTGAATGTAGCTCGTATTGCAGGTATGAGAATATGTAAGGATCACGTTTCATATTAAATGAATGTTTTTCCATGACACTTCGTAATATATTTCTCCCACTTTGTAGGAATGCCTAAGACAGTCTTGAAGAGAGCAACAACTAAATCATCAGAAATCGAGAGTCTAGAAAACACTAAGTTGAATCATTATGAGAAAAAACTCTTTCTGAAAGCATTGCAACTAGCAAGAAGACCGTTTTCATCTGATCAACAGGACATTGCGGCTGTTGTTAACATTCGTGAAGAGTGGAGAACAATGCAGTCTTTATCTGCACAATGATTTGAAGGGAATTTTAAAATTCTAGTCATTATTGGGACCCCGACACATAGCTATAGAGGGTATTCAATACTCTTTTCTAGTTTTTGCTTGAGCCAAAACAAATTGCCTCATTATTTGTGTTGTATGCTATTGGCCAACATGATCTCCTTGTAAATGAAGCCTTGCGAATTAAAATCATTATTTTGTACATTCAGGATGTAAATTATAATGCCAGTAATTATTTAATTTGGAGGATCAGATAATGTTTCTGCATCCCATCCAAATCCTATGAATTGCAGTTTCCTTAGATCATGTAATGCTAACTTTTTGGCAATATGTTGGTTGAGATCACATGATGTGGGTGTGATGCTATTCTCCATCATCATAATGGTGGCATGCATACTGGCAGTGTTGCCATTTCTGATATGATTATCTTGTGTAAGGTGAACACTTTGTTATGAATAAACTATGATTGCATTGTGCGATGTCATTCTATCCTAGCCAAAGCTGTATATCCTTGAGTGAGTCGATGTTTGATGGCTTCAGTCATAAAGAAGTGCCCAGTGGTGCATATAAGTGCGACTCCTAGATGCATGTACAAATATACTATTTCAATCTGGTCTCTTGTTGGGATGAAGGCATCTAGTCTCTCTAAGAATTGCTAAGAAACCTTGTCTAGAAAAAAAATCATCAAGAGCATTGAAATGTTGTGTAAATGCATAAGATAGGTTCTGTCACTAAATAAAGAAAAATTTAGATGGGTAATTTATATGTTGGTTTTGTCCTCATCTCCATGTCAGATGTTTTTGACCTTGTTGATGAAGAGTCCTAAGATGTAGGGGAGAGTTACATCCTTGCTTCAAATTGATATTGGTCATGTAATGTATATGCATTGGATGTTATAGACATGCAAGAGACATATTATGTCATCGAAGAAAGAAGATGGCACATGGAATTTTTGGTACATTCCAATATTTGCATGAGGCATTTTTGTTCATAGAAAGCATCTAGATCATTGGGATGTTATAGACATGCACGGGACATATTATGCCATGGAAGAAAGAAGAATGTAGATTGGCATACTTCAGGTATTGATTCCATCGCCATCTCTACATGAGTTGTCTATGACCTCCTCATTGATGTAGTGTCCTAAGAAGGTAGGTGAGAGTTGTATCTTCACATTGATAGTGCTCATGTCATAGGGAGATATGAGACGCTCCCTTGATATTATATCAAACATCTCATAGAATCCATCATCCATAGAATTGTTTCTTTTGTACCTTTTCGTGATCCACAAAGCAATGTAATGTAAGCATTTGGAAGGTAGTAGAGAATGGGTGCGTAAATTTTGTGTGCTTTAGAGGCTCATATCTCTCCAACCTTGGCAGAAGAAAATTTAGGGGAGTATGCGGCCAATCATGTGGTTTGGAAGCTCCCTAGTTGCAGGGGTTCACCAATTATTGGGAAGATCCTCTATTGGGGCCCTATGAATATTTGATATGGGCTAGTGTACTTCCCACATTGTGAGATCATGTGGAATGTGTTGTATATAAGGTAAAGGTGTCTCTCAAAGTTCCGAGTTCGGGACAGAAATATCATAATGGAATGAATTTAATTGAGCTTTCCATCTCCCTGCACTATTGTATGGTGTAATCTCCCCTAATCATGGCGGTGTACTTTGCTTAGTGCTTCAGGTATACGTGGACTTCCATTGAAAGTCCTACACTTGAGATTGAACTTTCTCGCGGCGTTGGTACATTTTTGTAAGAGTCGTCCCATCATCTCTCCCATTCTTCTTGGATGGGCCCGAATCACCAATTTGTATCTTTCATTATGTCGTTTAATTGACCAAGAATCCTCCCTATTCGATGGCCTTATCATTGATGAGTATATGACCTTCTCTTGACTAAGTTGCGTTCCAGCTTCACTACCCCTTTAAACTTCCTCCCATTTCTTTTCCACTTTTCAAGAAGGCTTTCTTGTACACTTAGTTGTATCTACTAAATTAATGCTACACAGAAAGTTCTCTCACATACAAACATATTATAAAGAATATGGTTACTCCTATTTTTGTTGATTTGCTAGTTTATATGGATCTTTCTCTTCCTCAAACATGACATAGAGAACATTCTATCGATACCACGAGGTTCTATTAATTAAATGAATCTCAAGCTCAAAGCAGCAACAAAAGTTTAATCATGAGCTTAAAAAATTTAGGAATACATTAAGAGAAAGCCATCAAGTTATTAACATGACGCCAAGGTTTATCATATCCATTGCGCATTGATTTACCTACTTATCTTTGAAGTATTGAGCTTGGGTGGTTTACATCCTACCACAAAATCACAATGTCGAGAGAACCCAAGTTAAACCCTCAAATGTTCTCCACCTTCCACAAGTCATTTTTAGTATCTTGTTGATGTTATATGAGGAAAGCTTATGAAGGTCTTGTAGTCAACTATTATGTCACATTGTTGATGTCTTTAGATGCAAAATATACTCCTTCGGTGCCTTGATTCAAGATTCAATCGTAATGGGGGTAATGTTTGGATGGAAGAAGCAAGGTAATGTTTAAGCCATTTTATTGTTAGGAGTGAATGCTTATTCTCAAAAGATGGTGTTCATAAATATTGTAAGAAGCTTGTACAAAATTTAGCATTCTGGTGTTACCAATAGCAGTTTTACACAGCTATTCGCATGCATACAGAACAGTAAATATGATATTCAAGCATTAATCTTTTATCTGCTTCCCACCATTTTTACATGAAATGAAAGAACCTCAGTAACACCATAAGATAATTTGGCATACTTTTTTCTTTTGGTAATCTGAGGGTCTCCTACAATGACTAGCCCTTCAACTACCCTGGGAACGTATTTGGTATGTTCATTATACATAACAGCGATTTATCCGCAATACTTAACTTCCATCCACAAATGTTATATGGGTGTCATCCCTCTCAAACTCCCACTTATAGAAATAAGAGAATTCTAATGACAATATGATTGAAACAAGCCCCCATATACAAATACAATACACGTGAGCTTTACAATGAATTTTGCACAATCTATATGTCCATGAATGGTAACAAGCAAAGTTGGCATGCTCATAAAGTTACTTATGAAGGAGGTGATGATTCATCAAAAGTGTATACAGGGATCTCCCATGCCTTTAACTTTTTCTTTTTGTCATCGGTCAAGCTCAGGTCCCAAGGAAATTCTTTAAATGTCTTCACATAGTTTTTGGCACCAAAAAGAACAAGACGTTCCACCATGAACAACTGATAGTTGTTTTGCACTACAGGTTCTAAAATACTCTGAAAATGTGAGATGAATACCACTTTGTACCTGACAGAGAGAAACGACAATTATTCATTATTTACCATTAGCACAAAATGAGGAATAATGGTTTGTAATAGAAGTTGAGAGAATCTATTTTCACACTCACTTGGATCCAAGAGCATCAAAAAAACCTTGTTTTCTTTCATTGGAAGCAATAAAAAGAGTTCGGCCCTCAGGGATCCAGTTAGCCACCCGCTGCATTATGGCATTTGCTTGTGTATCACGATCCAAGTGAGGAAACACTGTTCTCTTTACACCAAACCGATCTTTTCTTAATTTCAATACATCCCCCCTCCTTACGTGAATGGCATCATAATCCCCTAGCATCTCAATAATCTGGTTGATATTCAAAGAATTAGATGTTTATATCCATATATTTTTTACATAGACCAAGACATGAAATGTAATCAACAAGGGTTAGTTGGATTAATCAATGTGAATGTATTGAAATGCTTCTTCAGAGAATAGTCCAATCATCAGCATTCCTTCTACAAGTTTCAAGCCATTTCCCAAATGGACGAGAACCATCAAATGCTATGACAATTTTTATAGCATTTGGGTTTTAATAAGCCAATACGATGAATATATTCTTCATAACATACAAAGAATCTATCGCTAGTGCTCAGAATTCGGATTGTTTACTTGTTCACTAGTTTTCTAATCCACGGTTTGATTCTCTATAGCAACTACAAACTATGTTCAAATACGTAAGAATCTTGTCAGCTTTACTTGCTTCTCATATAGGGATTCTTATGTGTGATGTCACACCTATGTTATCATATTGCAAATGAAAAGCCTTCCTTTTGTTACCTTCTCAGCAGCCAGCCTCAAGGGTTTAGATGCCATTGTAGGCAGAAAGGAATATGGAAGAAGTACAGCTGAATGATTCCTCCTATCATTACATTCCATAAACCTGTAAAGCCATAACAAAATAACCTAAAAACAATCAACAAATTCAGTTATTTTTTCCTTTGAACTGAATAATGCATAGTGATAAGAATCATATGCGAAAATCTTTTGAAACAAGGCATTGTTACTGGAAACATGTGATGAAAACTTTTGATTTGAAGCAGTCATAGTTATTATAATCATATCTTAAGGCCAAGGTTATGACTAACCAAGCCAGTGGGTTAGCTGTCCTATTGATTACAGCAGCTCTTTTGTAGTGGGAATTCTTCATCAGCTCTAATCGACTCACGTTTTTCACATTTCTGTATGAGTTTGAATGATGAGCACTGGATACTGCTCTTTTCCACACAATAGAATCATCCAGAATCACGCTAATCGTTTGCGATATCATGCCCAAATCATACAACGATTCCATTGAGCAGGCTGTGATTCCCCATCTGTATGTTGGAATCCAAACAAGTTTAACCAATTTCTTGTTGCAGAAGTTTTAAAAGAAGCCACTTCAATAGGGTACCATACCCCTCAAACTTTCCAGACTTATGAAGCAAGCCTTTGTCATTATGTTGTTGGTTGAGACACATCTGAGATGGCATTACAAAGGTCCTGTTTGTGATTGAATAAATGTATGAGTATCTTGCTTGTGTATTATAGTCCGTGTAAAAATATAATACAAAAATGAAAGAGGAATAAACCATAGTGTGCAAACAGAGCATGTCCAGAAAATCTACTTAAAAAACATGCATAATATGAAAGGTAAAGAATACAAGAAAAAGAAAATAGAAACAGAAATGGCTTCCAAAGGCCACAATTTCCACAAGGGCACACGTTTATACAGTCAAACTATAGACCACAATGTCCAAAAAGATAACAAAAAAATTCAAAAAGAGATAAAAAGAAAAAACTAAACTAAACTAAACGGATAAGAACAGAAGTAGACAACAAGAAAGAAAACAAAAAGATAAGAAATTGGAGAAACATCTGAAGAATAGAAACAGGAATACCTTCCGAGGACCATAGCTTCTTCAAGAGCACATCTGAGGCTGGATTCCTGATGGCCTAATCCAGCACAGGATTCACAATGCTTTCCGGGACAATCAATGTGATCTCCCCAATATAGATATTTCGGTTCATGGTCCTTCTCCAGGCCTGTGGAGGAGTACGAAAGCAACACAAAGAGGAACCCTAGGGAGAGGAGGGTCATCAGTCCCATAAGCTTCACTGGCATCTGCGTCAAGTCCGAGAGCCATTGTAGCTTCTTCATTCTCTCTCCCTTTGCAACCAAAATCTGTCTGTTGCCTTTTGGTGGGGAGCTTCTTGGTGCTTTGGCTCTTTCTTCTTCTTCTTCTTCTTCTTCTTCTTCTTCTTCTTCTTCTTCTGCTTTCTTTCTTTCTTTCTTTCTTCTTAACAACAACAGCATATAAAATATTTGTTATAAATCTTTATATGATACATACATACATACATACATGATATGTATAACACTTCATGAATCCTGATTAAGGGTATTCCCCAAAATACCCCTCTCCATTTTCACCAAATTCCCAAACATACCCCCTCCATCTCCCAACATTTGTTAGTGGGGTGACCATGAGTCATGATCACCACAAAGTGGAGTGGCCCATGCCCACCAATCTATTCTAAAAAAATAGGGGCAACAAGAATCGCCCAAAGCAGACCATAGGATATGACCATATTATACCCCGAGGCATATGAAGCCTTGCTCGCCTAGTGGTATTGATTTCCCATTATCTCCATGAATGGTAGGTACTATATTAAAATTTTGCTCTGTTACCACGCCAAGTTTGTTGCTACGTTTTTATTCCTCCCCTTCTCGCCACACCTCTGACTTAAGAGGCTCTCTCTTAGAGAGACAATGCCACCAGGCATACTTTCAAGAGCCACGGACGGACTAAGGGATGGCTCTTCGACTCATTAGTGACCCCTTCACTCATGTATGCATCAGTAGTATGGGCTCCAAGTCTATCTTCCTTCATGTGGACGCAATTAGAGAGACCTTTGGTGATGATGTTATCACATCAACTCCGAAGCAAATCGACAATATTGCATGACATTATTAAAATAGAGTTTAGTCTGCCCCCAATGTTAGTAGAAGCACTCTTCCAATTGGTAGTTTTTATTCATAAGATACATAGCCAACCACAAGATAGGATATCCCATCAAGCTTTTGAGGCATCCCAATCCCTATATGAGTCCAAAGAGAGTAGCTCTTGGTATAGCATTGGAGTGCTTTGGTTACTTGCAAATGGCATAGACATTAATAACCTACCTCCCCTTAAGTACAACCATGGGACTGATCGAACTTTAATCTCTCATGAGGACCGTAATAAAGTAATACGCCAAGAAATATGGCAAATTTATACACAATATAAATGGATCACCCCACGAGAGCCACTCCCATTTAAAATGTTGTACTATAAGGAACACTTCATGCACTTCTCTACGCTAGGTTTTATTACACGACCAAAATATCTAGATACATTCTTGACAAATGCACTAAGGGTACCCATTGGACAACTTAGGATATCATCTCACCAACTTGAGATTGAGAATGGTTGTACTAATGAAATCCCATCTATAAATTACACAAGATGCACTTGCCATTGTGTTGATTTGTTGTTGGAGGATATTGCCAAATGCACTTGGATTGATGCCATTTTGCAATCAGTTATGAAGATTAGTGGTTTCATAATTAGAAAACAATATGCTTTGGCCATGTTTCGCAAGTTTAGTGGGAAAGACTTGCTTAAACCTTCTACGACTAGGTTTTCTTATAGTTTTATTGTGTTATCAAATTTGTTGGATGATAAAGTATATGGTGGTTAGTGAACAATGGTGCAGTTGGAATGGTGCTAAAACAAAGAAAGCAGAGGAGATTGTTTCAATTGTATTGGATGCTAACTTTTGGGCAGATGTAAAGATGATTGTGACGGCGTGCAAACCAATTTTAAAGCTTCTTCATTTGACTGATAGGGAAGGTGCTACAATGGGATTTATTTATCAATTTAAACAACAAATGTTGATGGATATAAACAATATGACAAAAATTGATCCTATCAAGCTTGATGAGATAAAAGAGTGTTGCATACATAGACTAACAATGTTGGAATCTCCATTGCATGCAACGGGATATGTCTTGCATCCATTATGGGCAACAAATGGTCAAGAAATAGATCGTCATCTACAAATGGGCTGGATGAAAACAATCATGCTTTATGTTAGTGGTAATATAGTTTTACAAAAGGCTTTGTTAGATGAGTTTTATGCATATAGAAAACAAGAATCAGATTTGTTTCAAGTTCCATTTGCAAAGGATGCTAATAGATTAAGCACACCAATCAAATGGTGGGAAACATTTGGAGCAAGCACTCCCAATTTGATGAAACTTGCAATTAGAGTGTTATCTCAAGGTACAAGTGCATCGTCTTGTGAAAGGAATTGGAGTACATTTTCATTAATACATACTAAAAGGAGAAATAGATTGCGTCCAAATCGTGTGCAGAAATTGGTTTTCTTATGCACAAATCTTCGTATTCTTAAGGAGATTAAAGAAAGAGGTTTCAATCCTATTGAGTTTACTATTGACATGGTTGAGAAAGAAAATGATGAAGAACGATTATTGGTGTTGCAAAGTGAACAAGAAGCACAAGAAGTTGATGAAAATGAGAGCTTCACCAATGTGATGGCTTATTTTGATGATAATGCACAAGATGAGGATGATGATTTTGAAGATGATGATATCACCTTGACTGAAGATTAGGAATGTTCCTTTTGATGTAACACCTCATTGGGAATTGTTTTTAAGATTAGGCATTTTGGATATTTGTTACTAGAATTTACGAAAAAAGCATATTGTTATTAAGAAGGTATGTGTTTTTTGCAATTTTCTTAATTTTTTTTACCTTGAAAAAATATTTATCTTATAATAAATAATTTATCCAAAAGTATGGTATTTACCATTCTTTGATGGTGTTTACCATTCTCGAATGATTGAAACGTTCTCGGGCACGAATGCACATATGGTATGTATAGTTCATACTATGATTGTAATTTGAAACTAATCCAATTTTTCAGGAACAAGGGGAGACGATGAATGTGGACACACCTACACCACTCGGCCTCTCTCTCGAGGAAGCAAAAATGCAAATAACAACCAAACGCCCTCGGATGTCGGGCTTCAAAGCAACTCGACGTGGAGTAGAAACAATTAAGAAGATAAGGGAACATGAGCCACACAGCCTAGCAGCTATGGTTGCGGTATCTTTTACATTGGGAGCACGGGCCACCTCCACATCGAAACCCTTTGACCTCTCGCTCCTTTTTTCGAGACTTGGATAGAAATGAAACTAGGCCTAGTATAAAGTCATTTCCTTATAGAACATGTTTTTTTTGCTATAACTCTTTAGCTTATGTTCAATTTTATTTTATTTTAATTTTTACTTTCGATGAATGGGTAAATACCTCATTTTTATTGTAAACCAATTGTCTCATGGGCCAATTTTTGTCTTAGAAGACGTTAATATATCTTTCTTTCTTTTTCTCTGCCTCTCCTATCCTAACTTGATGGTGGTGGCTGATAATGGTCGACAACATGCAACATTGGTGATTGCCAGTTTTGCCTTCATTCCTAGGTTTAGAACACGGAGTGTTGAACCATAATAGATTCTTAACTTTTAAATCGAGCAAAATTATTTTGACGAACATGCTACCAAGAGGCTTGTCTCCTTGGTTTACTTTAGAGTACATTTCAACTTTTTTCCGCATTATAACATGTTACCTCTACGTAACTGTTGGCCATTCGAAGGGCTTTGGAATCGGATTTGCTTTTCATAAGCAAAAACACACGCATACACAACGTGCTTTGTTGTCTAATTCCTTGTTGACTCATTCTTCCCCGATTCTCTAAGTGTCTAACTAATTATTTGTTACATGATCATGATGATTGGTCAAGTGTTATTGTTAAGACATTAATGAACTAAATGAGCTCATAATGGCATAGCCTTCAAGCGCTCTCTTGTTGGATAAAATGAGCGGTGCCTCGTTTGGTGTGCACCAAAGTTGTGGACACTTTGAGATGACACATTATTATGCAACTCTTTATGTTGAGCATTATAAGTAAAACCAAGGTGTACCATTTTTCTTCCTAACTAGAGTTGGTCATCGTCTTGGCCCCTCAAAACTAGCCATGTATACACCACCTTGCCTTTACAAAGTCGTAATGTTAGGCATCAATGGCACAAGAGAGTGGGAAAAATAAGTGAACCCCATCAAATAGGCGATGTACTCTAGTCCAGGTACATTCTATCTGGTGTACATTGTTAGGCAATTTCAAGATAAAAGAGACGGGGGGAAATGCTCTTCATGTTGATCACAAATTTTCGAACAGCAAAACACAAAATACACAAAAATGCAAAGTACAAAATACACAAATACAAAGTATTACAAAATACAAAAAATAAAAAATATTACAAAATACAAAAATACTAAGTATTACAAAATGCAATACACAAAATACACACACACTACGAAATCCAAAATACAAAAAATATACAAAATAATAAATAAATAAATAAATAAATAAATATATATATATATATAGAAGTATACAAAATACAAGGCACAAACAATACAAAAGAAGTATACAAAATGAAGGAAGGGTGTGGGTGTATGTATGTATGTAATGAGTAGACTGAAGAAGAAGAAGAAGAAGAAGAAGAAGGCTTTATTTATATAATTATGTAATAAAATGGAGGTGAAGAAGAGATATGATATGTTTTATATCCCACATAGAGAGGTCGGGGGGAAGGAGGGGTATAAAATGCAGGGAGAGTGGTAGCAGGAAAACTTGCCTTAAACTAATGAGTAAGGAAAACAAAGCGCCCGGGCGACACCGGGCGCAGCAGAGAATGATGATTCTGCGTGTTCTGCACGCACTCTCATCTTCCCCCCTGTATTTTTGGAGGGGTCAAGAGGCTGGCTCTGTGCGCTGACGCTGCTTACTTCTGCAGAACTCGCCTTAGCGGGCCTCCCCACAATCAAATCCAAATCAAAATCAAATTCAAATCAATCGGTCATAATCTATATGATAATAATAATAACAGAGATTAGTAGTAGTAGAAATGCTACATCCTTGATTTGTATGTAATTCTTCTTTATACATACATATAGACCTTCATTCCATTCAAGTCTCCTCCGTCTGTGTTTTGTTTTTTGTTTTCAGTGAGGTTTTCTTCCTTGATCTGCAGAATAGTTTGTTTGTTTGCATTTTTATTTTTTTTTGTTCACAGATCTGCTTGAATTTTTCCTGCAGATTCCACTTTTGTCATAAAACACATACCGTATATATATACACATATAGTATCTATCTGTATGTATGTATGTATATAGATATAGATAGATAGATAGATATAAGAAGATCATATGAATAATGATATACCATGTAGGGTGTGTTGATCTACTCGACTCAGGAATTATGTATGTACATATGTTTGTATGTATGTTATCCCTGCCACATACATATATATATTATATGTAAGAATATCATACATATTATGTATATATTTTTAATCACTCTCCCAATATCTTTCTTTCTATAACCATGATGGAATTATTCAGCTTTAACACGCTCTTGGCAACAGTTTTGATGGAAATTTATGAACTGAATACTATTTTTATACTCGTTACAATTTATATGCATCGAATTGGCTATGGTTTTGTATACGACCTGTTCTCGAGTTTTGCTTCCCTCCATGTCATGTCAGACTTCGATCTTCACAGCAGTCTCTTGATATTTTAATTTCGACTGACTGAATCACTTGAAATGTGTGTATTTCAATGCTCTGATTGTTTGCTTACTCGGTGACAACAGACTATTGGTTGTTTGTAACCAACCACACACTCTATCGGGTATGCGATGCAGTCCGAATAAATCTTGTTGTGGATTTGATTATGTTTTTGGTCGACAACAAATCTTTATGCTTTTTTAGAACTTGAATCCTTTTCCACTGCAATCAATAATCATGAGATTATTGAAGAAGTCATACTTTCATAGGGTTTTTCTAAGCTATAATGCAATCGACAAGATTGAACTAAAGAGGAAGATGCATGAGATAAAAGAGAACAGGTTTTTGTCGTAACTTGTGTGTTCGTAATGCATACAGATACTTCTCCTTTTCTCGGGTCAGATTCACATATATACAAAATTAAAAATGCTAGTGTGATCTCGCAACAAAAAACAGATATGGCAAATATAACAGAATATGTGGGAGAAGCATGAATGTTTTTGGTCGTGCAAATACACATTGATGCAGGAGACATTAGCGGTTCCACTAACCTCAACCTCATTTCGTCTTATTCATGATGAAAGTTCACAATTAGGAATTATTCTGTTATTCAGGTGGACCAAAAACATACTCCGAAAAACGGCTGTCATGCTCACCCCACTAAGTGAGCCCTAATGTTAAGCCCTACACTACTAAACTGAGATGCTATACATACTACGATGGGATCAATTTCAGGTGGAAATCAAAAACCAAATGATCTACAACGTAATATGAAATCAGATTCAACATTGGAGATACACTTTTAAAATGGGATTGCAAAAAGTGTGCGCCAGTATAATTCTGAACAAAAAGAAAATGTTTCCTAGAAATGATTTGAGTATGAATGATGCTTGACATAAGATTGATGACAACCCAACCCCCTGAGATGTAGTTAGAGATGCTTTATGGCAATGCTATCTCAGTCATGATCCACCAATTTTCAATTTGCATATTAAAACTCCATAACTAACTATAGCCTGATTTTCAAATCCTATTTGGGCCTTACTATTAAACATTTTTAACTGAGTCCTAATAGAAGCCATTTTACTGCTGCAAATTCACTTAAGTGTTACACATAGGCGTGACTTGAATTCAAATACGATTAAACAGTAGCAATTACCCCAGACGAGTGACACAGCAAAACGTTTGATAAGTTAATGAGAAAACACAACCATATTATCGATTGCAAGATTGTAGAGACATTAGAAATCCCGATGTGCCCAATATCACAGGTAAAAAAATTAGCCTCAATTTGGCAGAGTTAACGAAAAACACCTGTCTGTCTCTCTATGTATGTACATATAGGACAATTAAACCACTCCAGATGTTGTGAATTTACAAATCTTCAGCAAAGCGAATACTTGGTTTTAGTAAAATGTATGAGACCTACATATAGAACTTATTATATTGTGGTACATCACTGCAACAACTTATTATAATTATGGTAGCGTGTGTTCAGATTACCACTATAGTCACATAGTTTGGCATTGGTTGCATTTTCCTAGCAGAGTTTAGACCCTTGGGAGCATTTGAAACTGTCACTTCCCAACTCCCCACAGAAACAAAAATGTAGAGGATGAACAGAAGGTAACGACAGCAAAAGAAATTTTGCACTTCAACAAACCGCATGATGGTCAGTTGGTCATCACCTTTGCATATCACTATAGGTTAGCTCTTTTGGAAATAAATTGCTAAAACATTTGAATAAAAAAACACTGCAATTAATCACGACAACAGCTTGAAACATCAAATTATTCAAGAACTATTCTAAACTTGAATAACAATTATATCTTGACAACTAATTATTCAACAGCTACTTCATGCAGACTAGCAAAATAGACAGCTCCCAAATTTGAAGATCATTTGCATAGGCAAATGCACCAAGTGTAAAATTTGGTTGGAAATGCCAAAACAAATATGGCTCAACAAGAAGCATGAAGTCCTACATTTAACCCAATATAAAGAAGAAAATATAACAGTGCTGCCATACATATTTAAATAACAAGAAACCATTTGATGTCTGATGTGAGATGTAACATGTCGACAGATAGAAGAATGACAATTCAATGTAATTAATATGATCCAACATAGTAACTTACGATATGTAAAAAAAAGCCTTATTAGCAATAAGGACCCTCGAATACTGAACTTGTATGGTTTCTGGACAATGAAAGCGTGTCATTCACAAGCTACTAACGTTGCAAATCCACTTCCAAGTACGCAGGTTTCTAACCAGAGTAAGTACAAGAATTACACAACTATTCTTTATCAGTTTACGTTTTAAGAGGAAGTTGTAAGCATTTTTCCAACTATGCAAATTTCTAATTATATCATATTAAAGAATTCCTGATGGAGTTACATCTTTTTTCTAGATATGCAGATTCCAGAGGAGCTACATGGTAATGTATCTGATGAAATAGAAGATGAAGTAAAACCAGCACATTAATTTAGGGGAGGACATCTCAAACATTCCTCCTGCTGCCCAGTTTCCATGCAGTGAAGCTATCGTAGTAGAGAAGCGTTCACACAAGAAAACAATGTATTAAAGAACTCCAGAAAAATAAGTTAACAACATTTTTTCCATTGATGAAAAATCTAAACTAAATTATGTTCCAGAATTCCAGAGAAAGTTACAACCTTTTTTCCACTTACGCAAACTCCAAACTACATACCATGTTCAAGAACTCAGGAATCACATGAAATATGCAAACTCTTAATTAGACCATGTTCAATAACTCCAGAGAGCTTTGAAAACTTCCTTTATTTATGCAAACCCTTAATTCGAATATGGTTAAGAACTCTAGGAGAAGTTAATTTCTTTCTTCTTCATATGCAAAACAAAAAATATATCCCAATGACACACAGAATCCGTAGGTTTAATACATCTCGGTCAACAAAGACAACATAGAAACCAATACACTAGTAAAACTAACATAGTTTGTGATGATGATGAGCTTTAGGTTGCTGCTGTAATGGTGGTCATCGCAGAGACTGGAGGGGGGGGTTTGTCTTGATAATCTTCCAAGTTGTAGATAACAGTAATGTAAAGGGAGCAACTTGGACAGCGAGCGATCTCCTCTCCTATCTTCAAATCTTCCCGAGTGATCTGGAACAGATCTCCACAAGGGCAAGGATAGGTATATGCTTGCAGCTCTTCGTTCCACTCCATATCCTCTATCTCAACATCGTCGTACGACATCTCTCTGTCTTTCTCTTTCTTTGTTCTCTTTCCTTCTGTTTCCTTCCGAACCCGCTTCCCTTCCACTTTCTCTCCTATTTTCCTTCTACAATTTCTATACCACGAGAAAGATAACCGACACGCCTGTTCGTTCTTTCCTTATATTCTTCTCAAGCAAAGAGAGCGCAGAAAGAAGCCTTCTTACCTTTGTGGAGTGGGATGATTCTGTTGAGAAAGGGAGGAGGAATAACACAGAAAAGCTTGTCTTTCTTCGGCTGTGTTTCGTCGTTTATACTCTAGTTTCTGTGCCTGTAGAAAGAGCTGATTGCTCTTCCTTCCGCTACTTCTTCTCGAGATTTTGTGCAGAAGATAGACACAGCGGCGAAGGCTCGAGAAAAGAAGCTTCGATCTCCTTCTCCTGCACCACAGCCTGCGCTCCTGAGGAGAAAGCAAGATATTAGGGTTTCCTAAACAGGAAAAGAGAAGGAGGACTAAGATTGTAGTTTTACAGTAATTCAGAATTTTTGAGCCAAAGTCATTAAGATATGCTCGTAGATTATATATGTAATTAAGAAGCTTAATCAACTCATAATTAAGCACCTGTTTATGCTAATCGTGTCGAGTTGTGACGATTCATTCGCACTACTTACGGATGAGTGTCACTAATTATAATACCTTCCCCTTGCGTGTTTTTTCCCGAGCCATTCATACATATACATATATCACCAGTTGGATGCTTAAAAATGAGGTACAAAACAAACAAACTTGACAAACTTTGGTTGCTTAGAAGCATGCAAATTTTACAAGAGAAATACTTGTCGAAGATCCCATCAATTTGAAGACTATCATAAAAAGATTGTGATCGTGATGATTTTTCCACTCGACAAAATGCCTGGGACCAACGACATGCTTACATAGGGTTCTCTCAATCATCAAGGTTTGTCAACCATGTGGCAAGTCCACTTGACTTCCCGAAATCTAAACCTAAAAGACTGGAGGTTGTATATGTAGACCCAATGAGCTTTCTGAAGTTTCAATGGCTTCCAAAGTTTGTGAAGA